>NC_063345.1:53901922-53982600 GCF_021869965.1 Rhincodon typus
ACGAGTCTAGGCCCGAAACGTCAGCCTTCCTGCTCCTCTGATGCTGCTTGGCCTGCTGTGTTCATCCAGCTCCACACCTTGTTATCTGCAACATTATCAGTTTGCTTTGAATAGAATGTCAGTGAATCTGCATTACTCAACAGTGAATGTTAGAAGACTACAATTTTGTAACTGTTTTTCTCTCTTCCTATTCAGCCTGGAGAGACCCCCAATACATTAAACTTCATTTTTACTATCACTTTGACAGCCAGTGACCACGTGGATCTTGCCTTGCACTGAGGCTGCAGTTGTGGCTACAACAACTGATTGGTTTCAGTCACAATGTTCTATTGAAGTCAAACTTCTGACACACTGTTCTGCACTAAGGATTGGATGGAAGACTTGTTCCCTAATCACTCTGGCTAGATATGGCTTCCTGCTGTTAGCCCTTCTCCCTCTCCTCCTCCTTCCTCATTCAGTAGCTTTACTTGCTCTGCATTCACTTTGCTCCGTTTCCCAGCCATGCTGTATTCCAAGTGGGAATGCCTACTTCTGTGACTGGTTTATACAATTCAAGATTAAGTCCACTAGCAGATGTCACACTTTAGCAACTTTAAATAACTCTCAAAAGCATCAAACACAGTGTACAATCCCAGCATTAACTGTGAAAAATCAATTAACTACAACTCTAAAAATAGTAGATGATCACTTTGATCTTCTGATGTATGCAAGTTTATCCATGCATAATCAACAGTAGGCATTAGTCGGAACATTGAGCTCCAAATGGACGTTAAATTAGCATTATACACATAACCAACATCATAATCTACTTACTCTGTGTATTTCCAGCAGTCTGTACACTAACTCCTTTACCAAAATGCCATCCAGCATCAACTTGCTGCATAGGTGCTCTTTGAATAGTGGATAAATGAATACAATAAAACAAAGAACTGTGGATGCTGGAGATCTTAAACAAACAAAAGCAAAGTGCTAGAGAAGCTCAGCAGGTCTGACAACATCTATGGAAGGTAAAATGCAGAGATAATGCTTCGAGTCCAGTGAGGAGGTGTCCAACTCAAAAAAATTTACTATTTTTACTGGGTAATTTAATATGACTTCCATTTACATCATGTCTTCCGTGGTCTCAAACTATTTAAAAGTGTTGTACAACTACTTTTCTTGTGTAGCCGCTATTGTAATGTAGGAAATCCTCACAGTTAGACTATTTATCCCTTTGAAGATCCATGGCTTAAAAGCCTAAAATAAGTGCCAGAGATCAATTTGGGTTACTATAACTGACTCTGAATTACATCTGTTAACTCAAACTAGTTCAATTACTCTGTCAGACAACAGATAGTGAAGACATTAGGCTGATAGAACTAATGGATAGCAGGTTGTTACTCATGACAATTCAGAAATAATTTTAGAAACACCCATATCCAAAATGAAACCACCTGGACAGTTCTGGTGCTAACTCCCTCATCTTCTAAGTACAGATTAAGTGCCTTAATAATTGCCCAAACACTAGCTAGTTTGGTTGGTTGAGACTGTAGCATTTGTAAATCATTAGCTGAGGAATGTATCAGAATAATTTCCACTCCACTGTCTTCAACCATTGAAAGAAGGTGCATGTAGAAGCTAAGTCAAAAAATACAGTTCTGCTCTTCTGCTAACCCTTATCTCATCCACTGTCAAAGTATCTGTGCCTTGCCTGTATAATACAGACGTCACAATCTCATATTATCATTCAGTCCAACCATTTGCCCAAATGAAGTTTGAAGTTTCTTGATGCTTGAAGCATGTTTACTTTCTCAAACAAGCTTATTCAAAAGCTTATAGGAACAGTACACATTCCAGCTGACATTATTGTACACAATCCTGATTACTTCTTTCCTTGACAGATAGTTACTTGTTCTGTCACTTAACCATTTACTTCTATTAGGTGCTGTTTGTGGAAGAGAGCTGGGCCCTTTCTCCATCTTTCCTCGGTTTGCATGCACATTGGTGTTCAGTGAATTATTCCGAATTGTTAACTATCTCTGTCAAGGTTGCTACAGCTCAACTTATACTGAATAACAGAATAGGCTATCAGGCATTGGTAAGGATGGAGTAATGGTTGTGAATGGTTGTTAAGCCTTACTTTTCAATTCGAAGTCTGGTCTCGTCCTTAAAACCATTCCGAGGTTTTTGGAAAACACTAAATTTGGTACAACTGCATAAATACTTCTGTGGCTCCTTTCAGAGATAACAGTTGAATGTGTATCCACTATTGTCATTTGACAATTCACGTAATGCTGAAATTATCCATTTTTCTCTCCCTTCGTCTCTCCTGTTCATCTGGCCATGAGGTCCTTGTATAAGTCTACCTATTATGCAGTTTTTGGAATTGATTAAATGTTATTTTCCCTTATAATCAGGGAACATGGAATTAATAGACTATCACTGGTAAGAAAACTTCCTATAACAGTGGCCCAAACTGTTATTTCAGTGGTGAAGGAACAATGCTTGATTGTAAGCTCATGCAAATTTGCCTAGTGAGACTTTGCAGTTATTCAGTAGCTGTTCCCCTAATTTGGCATCTGTTTCAGCCAGCACCTTCCATCATTTAATATAGTCGCCCTTTTATTAGAAGGATGTTGTTAAAACTTCAGATAGTGCCAAAAGGATTTATAAGGGTGTTGCCGGGACTGGAGGGTTTGAGCTATAGGGAGAGGCTGAATGGGTTGGGGCTTTTTTTATCCTTGGAGCACCAGAGGTTGAGTGGCGACCTTATAGGGTTTTATAAAATTGTGAGGGGCATGGATAGTGTGAATAGCCAAGCTCTACTTCGGGAAGTAGACGAGTCCAAAACTAGAGGGCATAGGTATAAGGTGAGAGGGGAAAGATTAAAAAGGGATCTGAGAGGTAACTTTTTCACGCAGAGGATGGTGTGTATATGGAATGAGCTGCCAGAGGAAGTGATGGAGGCTGGTACAATTACAATATTTAAAAGGCATCTGGATGAGTATATGAATAGGAAGAGTTTAGATGGATATGGGCCAAATGCTGGCAAATGGGGCTAGTTCAAATTGGGATGTCTGGTCCATGAGATGAGTTGGACCGAAGGGTCTGTTTCCATGCTGTATAACTCTATGACTCAGTGGTGAACTGTTGTCACAATTGTTCCTAATGATTTTTCTGTTACCATGGGGAGGGGGGGGAAGTGCGAAAGAAGGTGAGGCATCCTTTTCTCATTCTTATTAGAGTTGCATGAGACGCAGTTAATTTATCTTAACCAACCTTGCAAAATCAATGAACCACTTCCGTTCTGCTTGAGTTTTGAGGTAGCAGAGTTGACACAAACTCCAGCATTTATTTATTTGTAACCAATTTTTATTAGTTTCAAATTTACTTTTAAAACTTTATTTATATTTTGCCACATATTTACCAGTTTTCTGATTCCAACTGAAGTTTTCCAGATGGGCCCATGCTATCCCTAATGTTTGAATGCCTTTTTCTCAGAGATCGATATCACTCTGTTCAATGCATAGTCTGACTTATGTGTATGAGATGTATTTCTGGAGCAGGCATTGAAGAACCAGCTGAAGATCGGGCTATTTTAGACATACGGTAAAATAAATGTGAAAGGGTTAATTAATAAGCTTTCTGTAAAGAAGCCTTTGTAAAATAATGAAAATAATATGATAAAAATTCAACACTAAATCTAAAAGTAATATTGTTCAGTCTGACACTAGTGTCTTAAATCTGAACAAAGGAAACCATGAAGGAATGAGATATAAGTTGGTTATAAAAGATTGGGAAAATAAACTTAAAGATTTGATGGTAGACAGGCAATAGCCAGTAGTTTACGAATTATTGTATGGTCTACAACAAATATACATTTCACTCAGGCATAAAAACTTAAAAAGCAAATCAAACGTGGTTAACAAAAGATGATAAAGATTGCATTACATTGAACAAAATGATTAAACATAAGGTTGCCTGCAGAAGAGCGAAGCCCAAATTGGGAGCAATTTAGAATCCAATGAAGGATGGCCGAGAAATTGATCCAGAAAGGAAAAAGAAAAACCAAAAGAGCTGTGAATGCTGTGAATCGGGAACAAAAACAAAAGTTACTGGAAAAGCTCAGCAGGTCTGCCAGCATCTGTGAAGAAAAATCAGAGTTAACGTTTTGGATCCGTTGACCCTTCCTCAGAAAGGGAGAAGAAAATATGATTATGAAAATATCAGAAACATAAAGTTGAACTGTGAAAGCTTCTTTAGGTATGAGAAATGGAAAAGATTTGCAAGAATAAATTGGGGTGCATTACAGACAGACAGAGGATTTATGGAGAATAGGAAAATGGCAGAACAACAAAACCGCTAGCATTGTGCGCATCTTCATGGAGAAAATATAGAGAATCCTCCAGAGAGGCGAGGGGACAAGGGACCTGAAAATGTGAGGAACTGAGGGATCTTAGTATGAATAAAGGAGTACTCAAAAAAAATGAACTTGATTGAAAATTGATATATTTCCTAGATCAGGTGAGCTACAGCCAGTGCTGAAAATGATGGCTACAAAATTCACAAATGAATGGGTGGGGATAAATTCTGAAAAAGTTCCTGCAGACTGGAAAGTAGCAAATGTTACACGACTATTTGAGAAGGGAGGGAGGGCAAAGTAAAGAACTACAAACATATTAGTTTGATGTCGGTAACAGGCAAAATATTAGAAACTATTAAAACTGATTTGATAACTAGACACTTAGAAAATGATGAAATGATTTCACAGAGTGAACGAAGATTTGTTAAAGGGAAATCATTTTGGAAACCTGCTGGAGTACAGATACAAATTGATTGGTCAAACTACTTGACTTTAAACGAAACACACTTCATTTTTATACTACAGTTAAAATACAGACAAAATAAAAAGAGGCTTAACTGTAACTCTGTCAAAAATCTTAATTATATATGTATATAAACTATTACTAATTAACTGTTCCAATATAGTAACATCCCATGAACACACCCTTGGCAGAGTCAAATTCAGTGAAATAAGTTGTAAACAAGTAATTCCAGCAGCAGAAAGAGAAACCCAGCTTTTAGCTGTAACAGAGAGGTATAAGAGTTTTAACATCCAGCTTCAAGGTCCCAACAGCTCCTGCAGAAAGCTAAAACTAAAAATCCTGTTTATGTGGGAGCTTGACCCCACTCGTTCTGGCTGCTTTTGTTGTTCCAACTTTAAGAAGAAAACCCTGGACCTCACAAGTTGTTTACTTTATTGGCTTTGAGCTGATTGCTCATTACCTCTGTCCCAACCATTCTTCATTGAAAAAAAAAGGACAAAATACACCTCTTAAAGCCATAATATCAACACAATTGAGAATTTACTGAAAGGCAGAAAATAGAGAGTAGGAATAAATGGGTTATTCTCAGGATGATAGATTGTTACTATTGGGGCACAGCAAAGATCACTGCTGGAGCCAGAACTATTCACAATCTTTATAAATAATTTGGATATGGGGCGACATGTAACATTTCCAAATTTGCTGATGACTCAAGATTGGATGAGACTGTCTGATTGATTGATTTATTGTCACGTGTGTACTGAAGTACAGTGAAAAGTTTTGTTTATGAGTAGCACAGGCAGATCATAATAAGCAAGGATGTATAAATCAAAACGACTTAGACATAGGCATACAGGTTACATTGCACAAGACGTGCACCAGGCGCAATCAACATTAGCAAGATCAGCATTATTTGAGGCTAGATAATCCATTCATCAATCTAATAACGGCTGGGAAGAAGCTGTTCCTGAACCTGCTGGGGCGTGTGTTCAGGCTTCTGTATCTTCTGCCTGACAGGAAGAGATTGTAGGAGATCATTACCAGGGTGTGATGGGTCTTTGATGATGTTGACAACCTTTCCACAGTAACAAACCGTGTAAATAGAGTCCATGGTTGGAAGATTGCCTTCTGTGATGGTCTGGGCTGTGCACACCGCCTTCTGTAGTTTCTTACAGTCCTGGCCAGAGCAGTTGACACACCAGGCTGTTATGCATCTGGACAATATGTTTTCTATGGTGCATCCATAGAATTTGGTGAGGATCCTTGTGGCCATGCTAAATTTCCTAAATTGCCTGAAGAAGAAGAGGCATTTTTGTGCCTTCTTGACTGTCACAGTTACGTGGGAAGGCCAGGACAGGTTATTGGTTGTCATCACTCCGACGAACTTGACTCGCTCCACCCTAACAACTTCAGTTAAATTGATGTAGATGGGGGCATGTTCTCCTCCTTTATTTCTGAAGTCAATGATCAAATCTTTTGTTTAACTGACGTTGAGACAAAGTTTGTTTTTATGTTGTGAGGAGAATGTAAATAGACTTGTACAGGCTTTAGAAAGGGTAAGTGAATGGTTCGAACATGAAAATGGAATATAATGTGGAATAAATATGAAGTTACCTACTTTGGTAGGAAAAAAAAAACAGAAAGCCAGAGTATTTGTTAAATGAGAGCTTGGGAAGTGTAGAGCTGGATGAACACAGCAGACCAGGCAGAATCAGAGGAGCAGGAAAGCTTTCTTGCTCATCTGATGCTGCCTGGCCTGCTGCGTTCATCCAGCTCTACACCTTGTTATCTCAGACTCCAGCATCGGCAGTTCCTACTATCTCTGCTTGGGAAGTGTTGTTGTCCTAAAGAACCTTGGTGCCTTTGTTCATGAGTCACTGAAAACTAGTATGCAGGATTTACAAGCAAATATGAAGGCAAACGTATGGTGGTCATTATTATAAGAGGACTACAGGAATAAAAATGTCTTGTTCTAATTATATAGAGCCTTTTTCAAAACCACACCTGGAGCAGGGTGTTCAGTTTTGGTCTCCTTAGCTAAGAAATGATTTACTTGTTGCAGAGGGAGTGCAACAGAGCTATAGTCGATTAATACCTGGTTTGGTGGCATTGTCTTCTGAAGAGAGATTGAGGAAACTATGTCTGCATTCTCTAAAATTTCGAAAAAAAAAGGGTAATTTCATTGAAATGTGCAATATCCTTACTGGGAGTGACAGGGAGGATATAGATAAATTGATTCCCCTGCCTAGTGAGGCTAGAGCCATTGGCACTATTAGAATAAGGCTGAAATAAGTTTCTTCACTTGGACTGTAGTGAATCTTTGGAATTCTCTACCGCAGAGGACTGTGGAATCTCAATCATTGAGAATGGTTAAGTCCAGAAATCAATAGATTTCTAGATACTCATGACATCAAAGGATAAGTTAATCCTGCCAGAAGGTCATTTTGAGGTGCTTGATCAGCCATGATCTGATAAAACAGTGTGGCAAGCATGATGAACTGAATGGTCTATTTATGTTCCTGATAGCAGAAAGGGGGAGGATGGGATGCTTGATTTCATCCATTCCACTTAGATCAAATTCCAGCTTGGCTGCCAAAAAAAAATTGGGCACAGCATTAGATGGATTAGCATATTAACCATCACCTGGAACAACAAAATCTCAATGAGGTTTGCGTTTGGAGGATATTCCTGTGAGTTGTGAAATATTTGAGCCCCTAAGCCTGCAGGAATTAACAGACTTCATTTGTCCTTAGCTCTATCAGCCATCAATGACAAACATAAAAATTCAATTTATAATGATTGTGAAGAGTAAAGGCTCCTACAACCTATTTCACTGACTCCAAAGTTTAGCAGGTTCTGCAAACAAAAGTCACTCTACAATCAAACCAGCACATATTTGATTTAATGTGTATGTGGTTTCTTTGAACTGTATATAACTCTTTGAGCTGATGTACTGCAAGATCTGAATACATTAAACATGATCTGAAGAGCTGCAAGAAACATCGTGAAGCTTCCTAAGTATTAAAAATCAGAAATAATGTTTGAAAATATAGGCTTTCATTATTATCTAGTTTCAATCAAGATACTTAATTGCAATCTCTCATGGATTATAGAGTGTGCTAATGAGAAGTGAGTTCTATGTTACATTAATTTCAACCCATTGACAAACATTGAATGTGTGACCTTTTTTTTTAATTTTCAGTGCTGATCACAGCCTGTGGGTTACCAGGTGGGGCCATCTTAGCATGAAATCACAAATGACTGATCAATCCTTCTCTTAATCTGCTTTAAAATATCTTATTGTTTGCTTTTAACTGAATTTGCTTTATTGATCGCTTCAACAGCAATAAAGCCTTCTTCTGTTTCAATATTAGTTTTAGGATTAACAATATGAGATTTCTCTCCAACTTTCAGTGACACTTCATTAAACAGATGCAGATTTCTCTCATGTATTGTCAAAACCCAGGGCCAGTGTATTTTCCTTTTAGTTTCCTTTAAGACCCTTACTTGTTGAGGAAGTGTTTTTAGTAGCCCCTTTGAGGATAGGAGGCCAGCTGTATGGCTCCAATCAGAATATGTGCACTTAAGTTTGTCTCACAAATTTATTTTGCATGCAACAAACAACATCCAAATTTTTTCTCACAATCCAGAAAGAAGTTGGAGTCATTCTGATTTGTATGTCTATAGTTTTTATCTTTCATATCCTTACTGATGCTTCAGGTTTTCAAACTAATCACAGAGAATACACATTAGATATCAAACAACTGATGCAGTTTTTATCAGAATATAGTCACAACTGGCTTTCTGTGAGATCAATTCAGTTAGCTCCAATCTCCCACCCATTCACCGTAACTCAACCATTTTTATTTTCAGTTTCTGGAAAGTATCCTTATTATTTTCATCTTTAGAAAGCCAGAATTGAATTTGCCTCTATCAGCCTATGAGGCCACACTTTTCAGAGCCTAAACTGATTGTGGTGTAAAAATTACTTTCCTTGTGCCACCATTTAATCTTTTGCCAATCATCTTAAATCAGTGGCCTTTGGTTTGCGACCCTTTTTGCTGTAGAAGGCAGTTTATACTGCAGGAAAGAGCTGACTGATATCATGGGAAAAGCTCTACCCATCGTTATGGTTGGAGGAATGTTCCTTGAAGGAGTTAACCACTTGTTGTTCTAAAACGCAAGATCAGTTTTAGTGCTAAATTCTTGTCATTGACAGTAATATGGCCTTGCTCTTAAATCGAACCTGTTGTCTTGCAAGAAATTCCAATGTAGCACAAATAGGATTTAGCCAGCTATTACGTACTATGTAACAAGGCTGCTCTGTTCATCAAGATTAAGCCAATCTCCTGCTGAACACTTTGTATGGGCATCCTTCCTCATTTGCCACCAGTAGGTTAGACAAATATCAATAAAAATTATTGATGGCAGTAAATATAACAAAAGGCATCTCAGCTGGATCAGGTGAACACAATCACAATATATACCATCTAATCATTCAGTTAAGCACTTTTAAAAATCATGCCATTGTATTGGTCATACTTGAGTCAACTGCATGTGATGAGTTGGTGGATATAAGAATAGATTCAACAGCATAGCAGTATCAATTATAATGTTACTGCCCATGCAAATAACAAATAAAACTGTGGTGAGAAGTTGATGCTTGAACAGCAATGGAGGACTGAAAAGGTGCAAAGGAGTCAAATAGTGTGCCAGTCTTTAGTGGCAGGGAAGTAGTCCAAAATGAACAATTGTCAAAGAATATACAGGATATTGTTAGGAGACAAGACGGTAGTGTTTTTGTAAACTGTCTGAATTTCTCGATTTGTGTAATACTAAGCATTGAATGAATTAGTCTTCTAAATGACAATTGGTTTCATGCCTGATTAAAATTACCTGTTAAAAGTGCAGATGAGGGAGATGATATACACAAAGTAACTGAGATTATGTTGCAATAACAGTGAGGCATACATCTGTGCGTAAAGAATATAATTCCAGAAAGTAAGGCAGAAACCTTTAAGAGCCAAGCAACCACAGTTTGAACATGACTGAAGTTAAAGAAACACCTTCAGAGAGAGGATGGTACAGGAAAAAGAACACCTGCAGAAAGCAACACAAGCAATTCATAGTGGAAGGAAGTAACCTCCGGGCGTAATCCACGTAGAGGAAGACAGAGAGACCTGTGAGCAAGCTGGTAATGGAGAGGGAGAAAAACACACAGCAAAAGCCATATAACTAGCATGAAAGACTCTGTTGCCATACATTTTGTTTGGAGGAAGATGATGACAGCTAAATCCAGTCATTGTATGATTAAACAGTGAGGACTGTCTGCCTCGCTGAACCTTGCAGATACAAAAAAATGGAAAGTTTAGAATGAAGATATGTTTTGTTCATATCACAAATTGTCACAAAAGTGTGCCACAAGATGACCTGGATTAGTTTCTCAGAGGGTTAGGACAAATGAGAAAGTCACTTATTCCACAAAGGTTATCCATCCATAGAAACCCATGACCTTACACCCTCCTGTGCATCAATCAACTTCTTGGGGGACTCCAAAGATTCATCTTCAAGATATTTTCAGGAAAAAGTTCACCTGATGTTACCTTTCTCCCTTAATGATCAGGATAGACCACACATTCAAAACACAGGCTGAATAGAGTACCATGGTTTCAGCACAATGATCTCAAACATACACTCTATAAGCTTGCGTTAAATAAATGGATATAGTTTGCTCTAATTCTGCTATTATGCCAAAGTCTCTTCCAGTATCTCTAACAGCTATCCTGACATCAGTCATTTGGTGAATGCATTTTCCATTTTGGCCAGTACTGTGGGTGTTATGTTATGTATTTTGGTAGATTATTGATATGCCTTTAATATACCAGCTGATGAATATCATCACTATATCAGCATCATATCATGACAGGTGACCTAATGGTATAGCCCTCTTAGTCACCATCTTACTAAGCTCTGTCCTCTTGCAGCATTACATGTTGAGTTTACCATTTTTTCTGAATTTCTCAGCTTAAGCCCAGAATTGAATTGTTCATTAATTTATGCTCCATGTCTCATATTTATGTTATGGAAGCTAACATACGTGTCGCATCACAGTGAGAATGAAATTTTTTGATATGTCTCATCACTTCAAGTCACAGTGAGAATGTGTTAGTAAGCATCAGTTATTGTTCTAAAAGAACTGTCATTGAAGATTAGTTAGCCCAGGCCATATAGCATTCAGACAACCAAGCAAAAGTGTTTGTGAGTATAGTTCTCCAAATTAACTGGCCAAGAGGCAAATTTACCTTATTTCTATGTAAAATTCACAATCCACCAAGTTATAAGCTCTACATTGTTGTTATGAGGAACCAAAAGGAAGTTTCAGCCCATTTCCCAACATAAAATATAAGGTAGGGCAATTAAAATACTTTTTATTGATTTAAAAGCAAAATCCACAGGTAAGAAGCATCCAAAAGGCTTAAAAGTTACATTGACAGTCAAAGGATACTGTTCTTTCCTTTGAAAACATGATCTTTTAAGCACTAAAATATGGTTTTCTAATGTAGAGAAGCTTAACCATGTGCAGTGGTCAGTTGGTTCCTCTGTTTTGTTTCTGTCATTTGGAGCCAAAGTTTGTGTTTTACCATTACTCCTAATTTAGTGTGAACACCCTCCAGTGATTGAAATCAGCTTTTACAGTCTTTCATCTTTTAAAGGTACAGACCCACACTCAGCTATCCTTTTCTAAAGAAAGGACCAATCAAAACCTTGCACTCTATGTCAATAAATTGAAAGTCACAGACCTGCAACAAGAAATGTAAGACATTTGATTATGATTGAACAATGAATGACGTCTTCAACAAACCACAGCTATTTAAGCGACATACTCAGCTTTGCTATTCAAGTCATTAACAATTCTGAGAGGAGATCTCTTAAAATATTACTTGTTATTGGAAAGGAGGATCTTCACAGAATAAATAATCAGCTTGAAGCCAAGTGGCAGGTCAAGATCAATTAGAAGCTTTGGGTGCAAACAGTGCTATTGCTGCAGTCAACAAAATTGAACAAACCTGCAAGATCTGTCACAGATGTAGTTTGGTGCACCTACCTAGAAGTTTATCTGAGTTCCTTGAGATTAAAGTATGTGACACCAAAGGACATTTGACACCCATGTGCAGAAAATTTGATTTCAAAAGCCAAACTATGCACCAGATCAAGGCCCAAATGACCAAAACAGTGGGAAAGCACCACAATACTGGAAGCATGGAAATGCATTTAAACATACACAAACAATATATCAATGAAGTGAACAGCCTACACATTGTAAACCAACCTTTGGAAGATAACCAAACCTTCCATATTGTCCAACTCACACTGCATCATGAATTTTCCATCATGAATTCAATGATAGGAAAACCTGGAACTGCGAGTCTAATGATGACCACAAATCCATTGTTGATTGTTGCAAAAACCCATCAGGTTCACTCATGTCCTTTAGGGAAGGAGACTGCCATCCTTCCCTGGTCTGGCCTATATGTGACGCCAGGCCCACAGTAATGTGGTTGACTGTTAACTGCCCTCTGGGCGATTAGGGAGTAGCCAGCGATGCCCTCATCCCATGAGTGAATAATAAAGAAATTTTCTTTCCTTATTCCTCAATCTCTTTTGACTCATTAACTGCGGATGGCAAAAGTATACACTTCCTGCTTGCCTCCCTTGTCACAACTCAACCCTTATCACCTTTCCATCTCAAACATCTAAGAGCTGAAATTTACCCAGTCAGTGAAGGAGGAAGAAGAAGACTATAGACCACAATAACAAGATATTTGGAGCAATTTCTTAACTCAGAGAAAAATTGGAATGTAGAACTTGGTACTGTAAGCAGTGTTTGAGGCGAATAGCTTAGATGCTTTCAAAATGAAACTAGATAACCTTGTGAGAGACAAAGTGAGAGAAAGATAAGCTGAAAGGCTAAGATGAAGCGGATGGAATGCAATGGGCTCATCTGGAATTTCTTAATCAACAAGGGCTCTTTGGGCTGAGTCTCCTGTTTCTGAATGATAGTAAAATTTCATGATTGCATACAAGGGGTAGGCAATTGCAACAACAAAACAAAATTAGAAATTCTATCGTAACTCTATAGTATAAAAGTACCTATAATAACTCGATGCCTCTGACTCATGTATGATAGTTGAAGATCATAAGTATATCTTGCCACTTGAAGTCATTGCTAAATTAGCAAGAAGGAAAGAAAAAAATTGACAAAATAATCAAAGAATCCTGAAATAGCCCAGAAAATGTTTGAAAAAAAAAGCAAAATAGTGGCAGGTAAATTTCAATTCGAATGTAACCACAGTCTTACAGGGTAGATAAAACAAAATAGAAGATGATTTGCAAGGACGTTGTCTAGGTTGAAGGGTTTGAGCTACAGGGAGAAGAAGAATAGGTTGGGACTACTTTCCCTGGAGTGTCGGAGGCTGAGGGTGACCTTATAGAGGTTGAGAAAATCACAAGGGGTATGGATAGGGTGAATACCCATGGTCTTTTCTCCAGGGTTGGGGGAGTCCAAAACCTGAGGGCAATAGGTTTAAGGTGAGAGGAGAAAGATTTAAAAGAGAACTAAGGGGCAACTTTTTCACACAGAGCATGATGTGTGTATGGAATGAGCCATCAAAGGAAGTGGTGGAGGCTGATACGATTATAACATTTAAAAGGCATCAGGATGAGCACATGAATAGGAAGGCTTTAGAGCAATGTGGGATAAATGCTGGCAAATGGGATTAGATTAATTTAGGATATCTGGTCGGCATGGACAAGTTGAATTAAGGGTCTGTTTTCATGCTGTACATCTCTATGACTCTATAATTGTGACAAATTAATTGAGTGGAGATTAAAAGAAATCTAAGATTGATAAGCACCTCAATTTGCTCCCCACGTTGTATCTGTTTTCTGCAGTGTGTGAGATAAAAATCTTTGAATAGCTGCAAAAGCTTGAAATTGCTACATAGAACGAATGCTTTCGTGTTCACAAATTAATATCTAAAAATTACTCTAATTGGATGAAAAAAGTTAAGTATAATGTTGGTAAAAAAAAACTAATGCATGTAAAATTGGAGTCACTAGCACCATAACTTTGATGTCATGTCTGTTGCTTGAGCAAATGCATTTGCATCATATGTGTACACTCTCAGTGCAGCGCATACTGAAAGCCATTCTGAAGAGGCATTAGGAGAGTTTGCCAGAAGGATGCAGACAGATAGATTGCAATGTTAGACAGTGTGTAGTGTTAATGTAGCAAAAACAGTTCTATCTTCAATGTGCACATTTTCGCTAATGTCCATTTTAAACACTCAAAGCTGAACATGAATTTAAAAACAGGAAGTACGCTCTAAATTTAAATGGACCATTGACTACTTCCAGTTGATGATTAACTTCAACTTGCTCTTCAACAATTTGTGGAGGCGTTATGAGATTTCTGCTGTTGGCAATGTGCATAGGTAGTTGCCTTGCGAATGTCCTGCTATTGTTCTTCAGGGAACGAAACTGTTGTCTTGACCCAGTCTGGCCTACATGTGACTCCAGACCCCCAGAAATGCCCCCTGCCCTCTTTGCAATGAGGGATGGGCATAATTATTGGCCTGGCCGGTGATGTCCACATCCTATGAATGCATTTAAAACAAAACATGGTGAACGTGGTATAACTAGGATGAATATGTTAATGATGATGTCCATGATGATACAACTCTGACATTAGATGTTACATGCTCATGAGATACTGAAGAGGGAGGCCTGGAAGAACTGAAGTAGAGAGCTGTTATAAGTAATCTATACATTGAAATATTAATAAAGATTTTACAGAACCTAGAATTAACAGAATTAACAAAGATTAACAAAGCTTTAATGGAGTTTTCTGAAAAGTCATTTTCGACTTGTAACATTAACTTTATTTCTTTCTTCACAGATGCTGTCAGATCTGTTGAGTTTCCACAGCACTTTCTGTTTTTATTTTGGATTTTCAGCATTTTCAGTATTTTGTTTTTAGAATTAGATTTTATAACAAGATTTTATTGTCATGTGTACTCAAATACAGGGATACAGGAGTAGAGTGAAAAAGTGTGCAATGTCACCATTCCTGGCGCCATCTCAGGTACAAAGGTAGCTAGGTCCAAAATCTTAGGTACAAAGTAGAAGAATAAAGAAACAAAATTATATGTTAAACATTACAGTCTTTCTTAATATAAAAGTAGAAAAATAAAGAAATAAAGTTGAAATTTCAACAGTCTTTCTTAAGTGCTTAGCCGTGCTGAGTTAGCACTACCTGCAAGGGCCTGATCTCCTCCACTTTGGCCCGCTCTCCAGGACACCTCAGGTTACCTGCTTTTAGCACCACTGCAGATGGCAGGCGACATCCCTCACTGTCATGTTGGGCTTGATCTGCCAGCTTTGGGCTTGATCTCCGACTGTCAAAGTCCCTGCTTCAGTCCCATAGCCACTGCCATGGCCCAGACCTGGTGAAGCCACAATGACGTCGCCATTGCTGCCTCTGTTACCGAGCTCTCTCCAGAAGGTAAGTAGGTAGGAAAAAAAAACAAACCAAAAAAACTAAATATAAGAAAATTGAGAAAAGAAGAAGAAAAAGGAAAAAAAGAAAAAGCGGATGGAGTAGACAAGCTTACTCCACTAATGTCGTTTTATGCATGCCTAAGTGCTTTCAAGACAGAAAGCCTACCCTTATGAGTCGAGGAGAGACAAATATTTATCTTGTTTTGTGTTTACTGTGTGTAAATCCTTTCCTTCTAACCCCCTGCAAAAGGAGCTTCTAATAGTTTCTAATCTGGGTGTGTGTTTTCCCCCTCCACCTCATTTCTCTCACTTTTATCTTAATGGAGGTTGCTTCATATACCTTTCTTTTACATGTGCTGCCTGGAGCTCCTAGGTAGTAGCTAGTGTTCTTTCAGTTTCTTGATTAAATATAATTTAGCATCTACTGCTAAGCCATTATCCTGAAGTCCCTGCCTGATCAGACTAAAGGCATGTTCATGAGTTTCTGGCATTAAACAAATGAATGCATGGAAACATTCTGTCTTAACGCTAACAAATAATTTTCATAACTCATTGTGAATACTAATTTATTCAATTATGAATGTCAGATTGGTTCAGTGTATCACAGTCCAATACAATTCCAAGTTATTTTTTTATTCTGTAGTTCACTTTCTTTGATTTGTAATGCACTCTGAACATTCATTTTCTGAGTTGAACCAAGTGACTTGCTAGGCCTCTTCAGAGGGCAGGTGAGAGTCAACCGCATTGCTTTGGCTCTGGAATCACATGAAATGTAAACCAAGTAAGGACAGCAGATTTATTTTTCTAAAGGAAAACAATGAAGCAATGGGTGTTTATGACAATCAATAATAACTTCATGGTCACCATTATTGAAGCCAACTTTCAATTTCAGATTTTTATTTATAGAATTTAAAAACCGCCATTTGCCATACTGGAATTTGAACATGTGTCACCGGAGCATTATCTGTATTACTCATCCAGGCACATTACCACATCACCACCTCCCCCCTAAAATATTTCAGTTATCCACTTTTTTTTGCCTTTATAAACTTCACTATCATGTATTCATTGTAACAGCTGCTTTATTTAATTACAACAACCCAGAACAAAAAACCAGTGAAAAAAGCAATACTTGAAAATTAAAGTACTGGTTGTACTGGTCCTCCAATTTGAAGTATACAACATGAGTCATGTCTTGTTTCATTCACCAGTTTTACTGGTTTCTTCTTCTGGGACAGACTTTCCTGATGAAAACGAGCTTCCATCCTCCCATGCTCCAGTAGTAACCATATGCAACAAACTGCCTCCGCTGCATTGTGTCTGCTTGCACATTGTAAACTGTGACTATTTTGACCAACTGCTTCACATCATTCTCCATGCCTCGCCACTGTACTTTGATTCTAATTTTTGCATAGTACCAGACACTGCAAGTGACCTTCGTGAGCCAGTCTAGGACTAAGCTTTTATGATACTTCAAATTTGCTTCTTCTGATATCACACTTCCCAACATTATCTTGTATAGCAATGTCCACCTTGAATGAGAAATTCTCCCAATTTCCAGCTTTGATTCTCTGTCTGGTGATATCCAGCGCTGAGCTTTGTCTGACTCTCTAACGTAACAGTGCACCTCTGAGTACAATACTTGGCTACACTGTTTTAAAATGTTGCCATTGTCCATCAATGTTCAACCACAAAATGCACTGGTAAACTTGTCAATTCCAGTAATAGGCAATGTTCATCATAATCAGCTACACAAGTAGAGCTTACAGAGAATGCAGGGAAAGGTGGAAGGGTTCTTGTGGTGCAGTGGTAGTTCCTCTACCTTTGTGTCAGAAGACCTAGGTTCATGCCCCATTTGCTCTAGAGGTGTGTAATAATACATCTGAACAGCTTGATTAAAATATTTACAATTAAAGCTGAGTAAGGAGCATGCTGCAGACCATAATGTGTGAATTATTTAAGCAATTGTTGTTCTGAAAACAATTCTTGTTTCCTTTTCCCAAAAGCTTTTACTGATTTTAACCATTATTGTAATCTCTTTTACGCTTTGTTGTTATGCAGTCTGATTGGCTGCCAATTAATGCAATTATAGCTAATCATAACAGAGCCATTCTGACAACTTTTCACATTATTTCATTTGTGCCTTATTGTTTTGGAACTGCATTTTTCATAAAGGTGCAAAGGCCTGTTATCTAGCAGAGGCTTAAACAGAAAATAATTACAATAATTGTTTAGAAATTGAACAAAACCAAGAAATGGGACTATGTTAAAAATTATTAGACCTACTATGGTTCAAATGGACTTTCAGTCTATGTCACTCATTTCAATCAGAAATTCTAAGAGGGGGTCTTACTTGAATATAAACTTCTGTAGTTATCAATGCTTCATTTGATTTTCTGCAGCCTTCCAGAATATATTATTAAAATTACATCACACAAGTGACAGGGCTTTGGGGAGTTTAGGGGTATTCCTCTAATTGAAAACACAATGAATTTCTCTCTGTAGATCTCTCTGCAGAATTGAATTTGAGAGTCCCTAATGGAAAATCACAATAATTTTAGCTGATTATTTTTCCTGGTCATGGTCACTAGTCCATGTATGGTTTCTGTTCTTTTCATAAATCATATCTCTTTAACAGACCTAGTGCTGTCAAACTAATTGAAGTGCTACAGTACCTTAGGCTAAGATTTTTAAAGGGAAATACAAGAGTGTCAAATTTCAAATGTCCACAACAATTATTCATCTTTCCTCAAATGGTATAAATTGATGTGGTCATTTGAAATTTGGCATTCTTGTGTTTGTCCTTATGAGTACAGGACAAAAGGTTTTAGTAACTGTCTGTCTGGCAGCAGTGTTCAAGTTCTGTGCTGTCAAGCACCTATTGTTGATCCTTTTTTTATTACATAGAGTTTTTTTTATGAAAGGATCTTGATCTCATGCATAAGAATTTGAGAAACATTTTACGTCAAAAAAATGCATCATTTTTACTACTTTAGTAACTTGAGTATGTAACTTGATATCTAGTCAGCTCAATTTTTATCATTGCAACATGTTTTAACAAAGTTTTACTGAAGTTTTACACAAGTCCCTTAAAAATCTCAAATTATCCTTTTTTATTTGTTGTTTCTAATTTTAGAATCCATTCTACTTTAATGGATATTCTGCCATCTGATAATTTTGAGATTTAAGCATTTAACATTTTTCTAAAAATAATAAAAGCAATAATTAAATTCACAAAACATCAAAGCTGTCCATCTTACAACTGATAGTAAAAGCCATTGTGCGTCAGAGCACCATTTAAAGTTGAATTAATTGTAAAAGCTGTGGAAAAAATTGACAGGAGGTTTTATAAAGAACATTATATGAGGTAGTTAACTAGGATTTAAGGATCACTAATCATTCATTATTTCTTCTTGTGTATACTTGTGCGACATTTGCACCACACAAATGCCAGGCTATGGCCATCACCAATGAGAGACAATCTAATCACCACCCCTTGACATTCAATGGTTTTACCATCACTGAATCCCGCACTATCGACATCCTGGGGATTGCCATTGACCAGAAATTCAACTGGACTCACCACATAAACACAGTGGCTACAAAAGCAGGCCAGAAGTTAGGAATACTATGGCAAGTAACTCACCTCCTGACTCCCCAAAGCCTGTCCACCATCCACAAGGAACAAGTCAGGAGTGTGATGGAATAGTCACCACTCATCTGGATGAGTGCAGCCCCAACAACACTCAAGAAGCTTGACACCATCCAGGACAAAGCAGCCCACTTGATTGGCACTGCATCCACAAGCATCTACTCCCTCCACCACCGACGCTCAGTAGCAGCAGTGTGTACTATCTATAAGATTCACTGCAAAAGTTCACCAAAGATCCTCAGAGACCACCTTCCAAACGCACAACCACTTCCATTTGGAAGGACATGGGCAACAGATATATTGGAACACCACCACCTCCAAGTTCCCCTCCAAGCAACTCACCATCCTGACTTGGAAATATATCACCGTTCCTTCACTGTCGCTGGGTCAAATCCTGGAATTCCTTCCCTAATGGCATTGTGGGTCAACCTACAGCAGAAGGACTGAAGCAGCTTAAGAAGGCAGCTCACTACCACCTTCTCACGTTCAACTAGAGATGGGCAATAAATGCTGGCCAGCCAGTGATGCCCACATCTCACGAATGAATAGAAAAAAATATGCTTGCTAGCACTAGTACTAATTTCCATACAAGCTTCAAAGAGGTTCTGTTTTCCTGTGGTGAGGAGCTAATGATCTTTTATGTTCTGATGGACCTTGCTAAAAAAAATCCCTCTGACAGCCATTTATAATCTGTTTTAAAAACTTCTATTATAGTTACTTTATTGGTAACAAACAATAAAATTATATGACATTCATATCAAAATCCTTTCTCTAGTTATCTGAGGGAGAAAAGATAGTATGTTGGAGCAAAAAGCAGGTTTTGTTTAATTCATTCATGTGATCGGGACACTACTAAAATAGCAACCTTTATTGCCCATTCCTAATTGCCTTTAAGAAGATGGAGGTGAGATGTTCTACAGTTGAACACACCAACAGTGTTTTGAGTTAGGGAATTCCAGAATTTTGATCCAAATCCAGAATTGATGAATGATTTTGTCTCTGATTCAATATCGTATATTTTACATCTCCACTGGATTTAAAAGATCAAATGTGCCAATTTAAATCAGGCAATTAGTCGGTCATTATAAAGAACATGGCAGCAAGTGAGGGCTCCTGCAGTCAAGGGAGGAAGATAATAATAGAATGAAAAGGGCTGCAGATGTGAAAGGGGCCAGTATATTCAGGGGAATGGTCTTTGTAGCCATGAATGTTCAGAATGTTGTGTTACCTGATCAGTGCTGGGGCTAAAGACATCACTCCAAATTCAGAAACGGGCTTGGAGTTCGAGGGGGAGCAAAATGTTGCTGTGGTCCACATGAAAATCTATTATATAAACAGAACAAGAAGTGATACTTTTCTTGGAGAGCTTGAGATGTTAGGGCTCAAATTTTTAAAAAAAATCAGAGATTTGAAGAGAATAATCTCAACATTGGCACCTCCCCCACCCCCAAGGCCACTTCTACATCTGACCACCCCCCCACACCCCGTGGATTTGATATTCGGCCCTTCTCCCCCTTTTCCCAAGCTCCTGACCCTTACCCCCACCACTGGACCTGACCTTCCTTGTCCAGCTCTTGACCTGATACTCCATCTAATTCAACTTTGTGCCCCTTCACTGCCCAGAACCCAAACCCCTTCTCCCACTTCTGGCCCTGAATCTCCCTTCTCCTGGTCTAGCTACATCCACCATCACACAATCTGGACCCACTCTTTCCTTGCCCTGCCCCCTCCTTCCAGACCTGACCCCTCTCTCCTTCACACTCTCCAGAACAGACCTCCACAATATCCCTTGGAATCCGACATTGTACAAGGTGTCCAGAAAACTCAAGATGAAAATCAGAGAAGTAGGTACCTGGCTCTCTGATCTCCATGCTCCTTTGACCAAACAGCATCTCAGAGAAAATCCAAGGGCATAAGTTGCTTGCATCCATTGTCCATGGAGTTTGACACCTCACAATCATCATAACAGCTCTCTGGCACACTTATAGGCCTCCCATGAAGCATAGACTTTTACTGCAGAGTGCAACAGCAACTAACATTGAGAAGGTTGTGAAGAAACTTTCTGATTGTACAAGCACCCAGTGCACAGATTGGATCAGGCTGCATCTCAGGGCTGGTTGCTTGCTCTCCTCGTGATTGGGCACTTAGCACCTACCTGCATGATTGCACTATCTATGCCTTGCCTTGCCATTCCATTTAGTGTGGTCAACACTGGGCAAAGAGGCCTCTGGGATGTCCTGAGTGGAGACTACTGAGAGAGCTGTGTTTGATTCCTTCTCTGGTTGGGTGCTTCCCGTGATGAAGGGACACCTGGAGTGACAGATCCCCTGTCCCTTATCTTCATGCCTTCAGTTGCTAGGACCAATTGTCTGAGGGTGATGGAGTGCAGATGGGCACATCACACTGGCTGACCCAGAGGCTGCTGGACCTGGCTCTCCATGGTAGCTGCCAGTGTGTCCATTGGAGGCAAACTGACAGTCACATGATCTCCACACTGCTGCAGCTTCTGGGCAATGAGTCATACATACCTGTTGTCTGCCACTCCTGTTCCTCATTGTACACATGGACAAAGTCCCTTACTGCTGATAGAACCATGCCCATCAGTTCTCCCAGTGCCAGTGGCCTGGGCTGTTTCTTCTTTGACCAGCTGTCAATTGGTATTCAACAGATTGTGGTCCAACAACTTCTAAGTCTATCATTCCTACCGAGGTGTTAGTAATTGAGCTAGTGGAGGCTTGCTGGAGGTAGCCTTGCTGATGTTTCCTCTGAGGCCTCTGTACTCTCACCCTCGAGGAGGTGGCTTCTGAGTGAGCCAGCCATTTCTTACTGCAGAGATGATGGACATGTTGCAACAGAATAGAGAGAGGCAGCATTGTGGCCAATGGTTAGAAGTGGTGTGTAATTAATGACACTGATGGAGGGGTTAAACATGAGAGTTGCAATGGAATGAAGAATGGTATTTGCTCAATTGCAATGGCATGGATGTTTCAGCATTCCCACAGAAGCAGTCCCAGTCTTCTCCTGCAAGAGCCAAGATTCTCTCCTAACACAGAGTGGGAAGCCTAATGACAGGCACGCCTTCTCCCATAAGGGTTCTCCTATAATTAGAGAAAGGGAGGAATTGAGTGAGGTCAAAGAGGGTGACACAGCTATTAGAATAAGTACAGGTGGATGAAAGTTGGCGAGGTGTCCTAAGTCACTGAGTAGGCTGCACAGAAGGCATGGAGGGTCAGTGGTGTGGGAAGTTGGAGCTAATTGCAGATGAGGGAAGATGTTGAAGATCATTGAATTTCTTAAGGCACGACTGGCTGTTTCTCCATAGCATGGAGATGGCATTCACCCGAGTGGTGACCTCAGATAAGGCTACCAGGATCTGGAGCCGTGGTCTCCCCACCTGTTCTTCCAGGAAGACAATGCCAATTCTTCACACCACCACCTTGACTAGGAACTCCAGGTCCCTGTCAGAGAATCACAGTGTCATCTTCTTCAACTCTGACATCTTCTGGAAATGTCCTTGATTGAGTAGGGCAGTTTTGGAAGATCACTGCTTGTTCGGGTGCACATTGGTCTTTTAACAATGACATAGATGCAAACTATATTGGTCTTTAGGTGGATATCTGATGAGTGGTGAGTTGTTCCTGAAATGGTACGTGATAGAATGGGACTGGAAACGGACATGACAGACATCTAAGGTAAGATGGGTTTAGGAAGATAAAGCAGAGAAATATGCTAGGCCTCAGAATGAAAACCCTCAAAAAAAATTGATGGAACTCACACTTAGATTTTAAAAAGTATGTAAGATTCAGTTGCTTGTAGCTCTGAAGGATGAGTTGGCTAAAGCAGATTGGGAAATTGCATTAAGAGATATAATGGCAAACATGACATGATTTGAAGAAGTAATTCATAATTTCTGATAAGTCAACATTATTTTAAGAGGCCAAAAGACAACACAGAAAATATGATTAAATCTTGGCGAACAAGAAGAATTTAAGAAAATACAGTGTTAAACGAAGAGGTTGATAATATTCCCAAAAAGAATAGCAAGCCTCAGTATTGGACGAATTTGGAATTAACAAAGGAGAGCCAAGAAATTAGTAGGAAATGGGAAAAGAGAATATAGGAAGACTAGCGAGAGACATTAAAACAGATTGTATACAGGATAGAATCAGTCCAACAAGACAACACTGGTGCTCACGCTGCACTCAAGCATCTTCCCAACTTTCCTCACTTAAATCTATCACTAAGCCTCTTTCACCTTTTCCTTTCAAGATATTTTCCTAAGCAACCTGTTCAGAGATGTTATTACACACTGCTGGGGCGGGGAGGACTTGAACCTGGGCCTCCTGGCTAAGAGAAAGATGCTACAACCGTGCCACAAGAGCCCAGACCTGCCTCGTTCAATTTCTCCTTAAAATTATTTGTTTCAACTATAACAATTAGTTCCAAATATTCACCTGCTTCTTGAGTAAAAGGAGTTACTTTTGAATTCCAAGCTGGATTTATTGGTGACTATTCTATATTGATAGTCTTTTAATACTTTTTTTTCTTTTCCTTGCAAGAGATAACACTGCATCTGCAGCCACTATGTAAAATCTTCCAAAACTATTAAATTGTTATATCATTCTTCAGCCTTAATTTTGACAAGGAAGGAAAAAGAGAAAGAGAAAGAAACAAACTTGTGAATTCTGACCTGATTTCTATCCTCACATATTTTTGGTACCATTTTGAAAATCTTCTTTTTGCCCTCTCCAGTGGCTCTATATTCTTTTTAACATTTGATAACCCTAACCATCATGCAATGCCCTGAATGTCATCATCAAACTATGGTTTAATACGTGTTTATAGAACAATTCTATCCTTGAAAGAAAGCCTAATGATTGTTTTGCTGTTCCTTTGATAGTGTTCAACAAATTTTTTAGTGTTTGATGTATTTGCACTCCAAGATTACTTTTATTCCTCTATTTCGCTCCAGCTTCAAGCTTCCGAGTAATTCTTCCTGCCAAAGCTACCACATCAAATTTAAGTGTTGAATTTCATTTACCAACATTTTTGCCCATTCTTCAAGTTTATTAATGTCCTGTAATTTATTGCAGTCCTCCTCAGTACTGACTCACCCACAATGTGATGTCATCTACGCATTTAGAAATTGAGTTTATGGTTCCATTGGTGTAAATTGTGAACAGCAGTGATCCCAACAGATGTCCTTGTGGAACTTCAATTCCCAGCCACAATCCTTGACCTTTAAAACTGCATCCTTGCTATACACAAATAATTGTGCAATAATCACACCAAATGTTCCAATGGTGAAAGTTTTAGCATGTACGCTTGAACTTCTGCTGAAAGGAATGGTAGATTCTCATGTCAATCAGCATGTACTTCAGACACGCTATTTTCAAGACTCACCCCATGCCCTCTTATAATCTCAAATGGCTGCATGTTTGTTTAGCAATAGGAAGCAGACCCATGATCATTATTTCATGGATTACCCACTGTTTACTGGTATATTACTGCCGTACTGATTGTGATGAGGTCAGCCTGGTGGACCTTATAGAATATGAGTTCCGTGGCAGTTGTTCTGGTCCAATCACGGAGCCCTGGCTGACAGAGAAGAACAGGAGTGTCAAACATCCTGTTCCATCTGTCAGCTGACTCTGAGAGAGCTGGATCAATGTCAAGGACTCTACACATGGAAATAAAGGGTGACATGGTGATGGGACACCGGCCTCCGTGAGTTATTGCAACTGCATAGTTTGTTTTGGCTGGTGATATGATTCTACACATGCTATAGGCTTTCTATAGTTGTTTCATGTTACTAAAGTCCAGAGGGAGTGGTGTAGTATGTGCTGAATGGCTTAAAGCTTCTGCACAAACCAATCGCTCTCAGAGGAGCAGGAAAGCTGATGTTTCGGGTCAGGACCCTTCTTCAGAGATTGGGTCCCGACCTAAAACATCAGTTTTCCTGTTCCTCTGATGCTGCCTGGCCTGCTGTGTTCCTCCAGCTCCACACTGTGTTATCTCTGACTCCAGCATCGGCAGTTCTTACTATCTCCAATCACTCTCAGAGATGGGTGCAAAATATTCACTCCTTGTGAAATGCAGCATGATTTAGAAAATGAACAAAGTCCATAAGGAATGGAAAACCTGCTGGAAGAGGGAGAAGGAGAGTAAAAAGGGCTCCAGGGTGTTCAGGAACAACTCTCCTACCCAAACATCAGCAAGAAATGTTCTGCAAGATGTGTGTTCTGCACTGAACTCTGTTACTTGTCCCAAGTAAAACTGCAACATTAGAGCTAGGATGGAGACTACAGGGCATCCCTGATATACGAACATCTGACTTACAAATGCTCATACTTATGGATCCCATCCCATACAACAGGGTAACTTTAAAAATCTGACATATGGACATTTCCTGTACTTGGGAAAGGATATTTTATATTTTTCTGCATTGTGTTCCAACTGTGTGCAAATTGAGTTGTGAATAGACTCAAGAATAAGCCTGTTTGCAACTGAGGACTGCTTGCATACTGCCTAATGCTGTGAAGGTAACTGTGGCTTTGAACCTTTATACACCTGTTTCCCCATTGGATGGAGTTGGAGACACTTGCTGCATCTCAGTTTGCTAACCACTGATCTTCCAGGTAGGTCTATTAACTAATAGTGAATTACATTTAATTCTGTTTTACCAGAGGTAAGCAGGTGGAGCTAGGACTTCACCAGCTTTGCATACTTCCTGTTGTGTTGGGTGTTATTGACTGCACACACCCAACATTGGGGCAGTTGCATATCAACACTATCCTACATCAGAACTGGCAAAAATTCTACTCCCTCAGCAAACTGTATGTATGTGACCATAGGCAGAGGATCACGCATGTCAGCAGACAATATCTTAGTAACAATAATGATGCCTTCATCCTGTGCTATTGCATTTGAGCCATCACGGGCAGGTAGAGGTTGTTGAATTGGCAACAAGGCCTATCCACTGACAAGCTGACTGATGACCCAAACAGGAACAGGCAGTATGCTCAAAATGAAAGCAATACTATCACATGAAATGTTAACATTACTAGGTTACTGAGGCTAAGCTCCTTTGACTGTGATATGAAAGATCAGCAGTACTCAGCAGTGTGGGGTACAGCACTTTCCAGATTAGTGTATGTTACACGTGATTGCAAACACAAAAATGCCATCTTCTTACAAACCAGTTATTCCATGACTATCTGAGGTGCAGGAGTACGTGGAACAAAAATAAGACCAATTGAATGAAGAGGAAGGGTGGAGGAAATCAAGGCAGCACCTTTCTACAGAGGCTTTCTGTGAAGAATACACCTGAGTGCAAATGAGTAAAAGCAACCCCAATTCCTTATTCATCAAGTGTCTAATGTCATACATTCCCCGTTACTTATCAGGATCACAACATCTGCTTGGCCACAATGCAAAAATAAAAGCTTTTGCAAAATAGGCAATGAAAATCAAATTTTCATTGTAATTTAATCATTCCATTTTTAATAAAAACATCTCATCCATATACTCTTGTATATTCCCTTATTGCATGCCTTCTGTGTGTTTATATCTGCTCTATTGTTCCAAAACAGTTCTGTCCAGTCATTGCAGCATGTGTGGAAGAATTTTAACTTTCATTGAGGTATTTGGATAGCTATGGATCACGAACTCATGCAACTCTAAGTCTAAACATTGCTGGACTTCTCTACGCTCTGTTACATTCACCACAGGCTTTCTAGCAAGCTTTCCAATTCAGCAATGCATTTGATATGCATACACTTCAACATTCTTTTGAAAGTTGCACCACTGAAGTGCTCATCTGAGTCTGCAAGTGCAAAACCCATGTGTAACCTCACCCTTCCGTAAACTGGGACACGTGCCATTATTTCCACATATTCCACACCTCAACCTCACTACCCTGATCACACCCCAGACATGCCCATCGCCCATCGCCCCCTCTCCGAGTTGAGTTTAAGATGTGAAAAATGTCGGTATCTGAGCTGATGGTTGCAAGTGTGGAATAAAGTGACAGTGCTGCGTCTTTGTCAATGCTCTTCTTGCTCCTCCACTGCCTGACAAGGTAGCACTGCTTTGATTTCTGAAAGGAAAAAGGCACAGAATATGGTAATGGCATGAAAAAGGGTGGAAAATAAAAGGTGCATGCTTGCACAAAATTTGCAGCTTCTAAATAAGAGAAATGTATGGGATGAGAAACATGCGTGAAATGAAGGATTAGTAAAAGAATCAATTTCTCACAACTTCAGCCCTGTTGCTGGCCGTGGCCTCAACAATGGGAATTCCAATAATGGTCAGTGTCATCTGTTTCATGTGTCTCATTTGGCTGATATGGTTACCATAGTTGAAAAGTTGGCAGTGTGTGTGAGGCTGTGTGAATGGTACAGATGAGTGGCAGAGCTCAAAAGTAAAATAAAGCAAATGAATATGTCCTCTTTGATTGAGATTGTTGGTAGTGAAGAAGTGGAGAATGATGATTTATTCAGTGCTTGAGGCCAGTGATGCAAATGGTAGGGTATGGCACTTGAAGATGCAATTTCGTGCAGGGTCATTGACCGTCTTGTGACACCATATCCAAGTCCTTGGGATTAGATGCTGAAATTGACCATTATGGTTATTTCCTCCATAGCTATTTGAACATTACTGAGAGGGCCTCCGCCCCCTGCAGACACAGGATGTCCTTTTTACTTTTCACCACCTGTATCAAGGCCTATAGTGCATCATCTGAAAACCATGTCAGATTCAATTTCTTCATTCTGTTAGCACCTACACTAGCTGCCACACACCTCTCATTGGAAAGGCACAATCTAGAGTTAAACGATCAGACTAACTTTAGTTGTGCATACAGAGTTTTGATTTTTGGCCCATGCTAATGCTTGTGGCTAATGACAGTGTGAAGTTGGCACGCTGCCTGGATAACCCTGAACAGTGCAGTTCATTGTGCTGTACAATCCCTGTGCTTGATTTGAGGGATTGTATAGATCAGTCCCAGTCTGCCCATCAATGGCAATTTATATGGCTAGTACAGGGTTATTTTTCTTCAAATGTGTGTCCGGCTTCCCAAGTAAGGCTGTAGGATGCCATTATAAACATTATAAGATGATTCAAAACTCCTATGGGGCCTTAGTTATCAATACCTATCGTGGTTAGATAGTCAGAATTCAATTCAACTGAGCTCTGAAAGCTCATCCTTTTCTCCTGTTCCACTAGTCTAACTTAAGGTAAGTCATGCAGTACTTTTGAGTGTGAAGCACCTGTAACTTTTGACCATAATTTTCTCTTCGTCTTTGAGTCAGGTATTCAATAGTTGTCACGATCCAGGAAAACTCCTCTAAATATAAGGCCCTTCACTTGGCTGTAATTGAATGTAAACATCAGATGAAGAAATTTCAGTCGGTGAACCCTGATTCTGAATCTAAGGTGTACAGGGTACGTTGTTCAATTTTCAGTTAGTCCAAACATGATAGGTCTCACAGACAATGAACCAACAAACTACAAAAACTTTGATGATATCAAAGTATTACTACAATGTCTGATATGACAACGAAGTTGAACTGCCATTCATGTTTGGATCTTCCTTAAGAAAGTTTAATTTATCTTTGATGTCCAATACCATTTTATATTAAGAACTTACATAGAAAGATAGAAAATAGGAGAGGGAGTAGGCTATTTGGCCCTTTCCACCTATTCGGTTATTCAATGTGATCATGGCTGATCATTCAACTCAGTTCCTTGTTCCCACTTTCTCCCCATAGCCTTTGATCCCTTTATCCCAAAGAAATATATCTAACTCCTTCTTAAAAACATTCAATATTTTGGCCTAAACCACTTTCTGTGGCAAAGAATTCCACTGGCTCATTAATCATTGGATGAAGAAATGTCTCCTGACATTAGTCCCAATTGGCCTACCGTGTATCCTTAGCTTGTCACCTGTGGTTCTGGACTCTACAGTCATTGGGCCATCCTGCCTCTGTTTACCCTGCCTGTTCCTGTTCACATTCTTTGGTTTCTATAATTTCCCCCTCATTCTTCTAAACTACAGCAAATGTAGTCCTAACTGATCAAGTCTCTCTTCATACATCAGTCCTTCCATCCCAGGAATCAGTCTGGTAAACCTTTATTAAACACTCTCTTAGTGAGAACATCTTTACTCAGATAAGGAGACCAAAACTGCACGTAATACTCCAGGTGTAGCCTCATCAATGCCCTTTATAATTGCAGCAAGACATTGTTGCTCCTGTAGTCAAACCTCTTGCAAGGAGGGCTAACATACCATTTGCCTTCTCAATTACCTGCTGCACCTGCATTCTTATTTTCGGTGACTGGAGTACAAGGGCGTCCAGGTCTCTTTGTACCTCCTTCTTTCCCAAACTGTTGCCATTCAGATGATAATCTGCCTTCCTATCTTAATTGCCAAAGTTCATAAGGTTACATTTATCCACATTATGCTTCATCTGCTGTGCATTTTCCTCTCAACCAAATCAACCAAAGTATCTCTGCATCCTTCTCACAGGTCACCTTCCCACCAAGCTTCATGTCATCTGCAAACTTGGAGACATCATAATTAGTTTCTTTATCAAAATGATTAATATAGTGAACAGCTGAGTCCAAGCACTGATCCCTGTGGAATTCCCTGTAGAAACTGGCTGCCACTCAGAAAATGACCTGTTTATCCCTACTCTTTGTTTCCTGTCTGTCAACCAGTCCTCTGTCCAAGTCAGTGCTTTATCCCTAATCCCATGCCCAACATGAGTAAATATTTGTATGTTTGTTGTGTGTCACAACTCGCTGGGATTGCACAGTGGAAATCAAGCCACAATATTGCCAGAGTCATCACAAAAGATAAATATTTTAAATTAGTACTCAAAAATTCCCCAATTTATCTGCTTTTCAGACCCACATTGATATAAAGCACAGGTCAGGTGTCTGTACTGAACAAGAATTTTTTTTTTTTTACAAGTGACTACACTCCTGTACAGGTAAACAGATATGAACTGTCAGCATATAACACTACTAATTAAAACTCTCATCCCCTTATAAATTCCCCTTACACACATACAGAAAAACACAGGGCTACAAGGGAAACATGGGAAAAAAAATTGGCAGCCTTGTCAACAAATTCTGTCAAGTTGGGTCTTGCCAATCCAAAAATTTCTTACTGGCTTCCCATTCCAACTGTATCCACTATTGAAGGAAAGATTAACTGTTTTTCTTGAGGTTTATAGTGAGTTTTGACCACAGAAAAATAGAAAGACAGCCCCTGAGTTAATGGAGATCAAAACCCTTCTCGACATTTTGTTTCCTGCCTCAAGCTATTCAGGTACCTATCAACACCATATGGCTGTTAGGCAAAAGACTTTGTCATTGACAAACTGGTCACTCGTCCATAGGCCAACCAACTTATTATCACCTAACCACATCTCTACAAAGAGCCCCTGGAGCTCCAAATTATCTGCAACTTTTGCAAATGGTTGTTGACATAATGCTTCTGCTTTTCAAATTATGCGGCAATCCTTTAAAACATTGGTTTCAAAGTAGTTATTTCCTGTTTCAGTCCACAATTTTCAGAAACACAAAAAATAAAAGATCCTTAAGTAAAAGCAAAACATTGTGGTTGCTGGAAATCTAAAACAAATACAGAGAGTACTGGAGAAGCTCTGTTGGTCTGGCAGCATCTTTGGGGACAGAAACAGGGTTAACATTTTGAGTCTGATATGTGTTTCATTAAATGCAGTTAATGAGGAATAACTGATGGTTCACTGAAACTCGAGGTAACAGATGCTAAGCAGATGCACTTTTACACTGTCTTTCTTGGAATTAGAGGTGTCCTCATAATTTTGAACTCTATAAATAAATGGCTTTATAGTGTATGACACAGAATATCCAGGGAGGCTTCCAGTTTTAGCATTTGTACTAAGAAATGGCTTGGGTGTGGAGGAGTATGGAGGAAGCAATCTACTCTGCCAGGCACAGTATGTCCTCGCTTAAATGCGCTTCTGAAAATTGTGACTTCAAGTGAAATGACTTTAAGTGAATGATATATTCCCATGTCAATGTAAAATTTGAAGCAAGATTCTTTCTGGTCTTCATTATTAGGAAAATATTATGCCTGCGAGTTGAATTTTTTTACATTGGCAAATTCCGAAATTACTAAATGAAATAGCTTCTAAAATAAATGTTAAACTGTTTATTTAAAAATATAATACTACCCTGATCTCTAATGCAAATTTAAAAGTGTTTTTCACACCACAGTACCATCAACTCTTTAAAAAGGTCCACGATTGTGACAAGTATGAATCATAATGCTGCTGAAGTGCTGGCACTCTTCCCCATTTATTTCTTGTCTCTGGAATTAGGTTACTTCAAGTCATGTTTTATTTTAAAGCAATTCACTCATGAAGCTAGTCATGATAGGTAAATCACCCCTCTTTCGTGACAAAGGACTAGCTGCAGCTATCTTTATCTCAAAGTGACTGGTCCACCAGTGACATGGCAGTTTCCTCCATGCTCCACGTCATAAATACCAAACACTCGGGGAGCATCCACCCCAGGTTGGGAGCTTCACCTCCACGGTGCTGTTGTAAAACACTGCAACGCAATCTCATCCCTTGATTGACATATTCATTAGTAGGAAAATCCCACAGGGGTACAAACACTTGCCCATTTCTAACTTGTTGGTCTGAAGCCCAATTAACACAGTAATTCAGCAGCATGTGGGACCATGACATTAAAGCGAACGTCATAACATTCAACAAGATTACAAACCCCATTACCTTGCAGACATTAAACTAAAACACGTAAAATGGGGTAACTTCAAATGAGGACTTGCATATATTTAGGTTTGTGAACCATTCTTTTTCCATTTTTGGCTAACAAGTTTAGAACTGCGAACATATGGGCTGTGTGTTAATAAGTATACATAATATGCTAATGAATGCAAAAGAGGCAACTGTGCATCAAAGTCAACGCACCTGAAAGATCATTATGCTGTCAGGAAACTGAAGATTTGCATCCCACCCTGTTATGTTCCACTGCCCACCTTTCTATAGGCTCCAGGCATCCCAGAAGGATTCACTGAGTAGCTTGAATCACTTCCAATGAATAAAAACATTCCTGAATTTTTCAAAAGATAGTTTTAGCAATCTGGGAAACACAGAAGTTTATCTAAGGTAGGAAAAGATAGCGAAGAACATCAAGAGGTTAAAAAAGTCACAGTGGATCCGCCAAAAGAAAGAGATGAAAGCTGTTGTTTAGACTTATGACTGTGAAGGACGTGAAGAAACTATAACTTCAAAAATTAAACCAAACAAGAATTTTATTGCCCCCCTATGAGGATGTGGAGGAGGTAAAGATTGGATGTTAGGGGACTGGAATTTGTGATTTCTGAAAAGGTTGTAAAGACATTGGTATTGATACCCTGGTAAGAGCATTTATCAATTCATAGAAGACTCCATTTTAACTCCTTGTCAACCAGTTATTGCAATTTACTAACTAGTTTAGCAGGAGGGGATTGATGCTTATGCGTGGCTCAACAGGCTGAGATTTAGAAACAAGTCCAGATTATGTTTGTATTTACACTACCGTCCTCCATCAGGATCTGCATAAACTATTAAGTGAGTTAACCCTTGTTTGCAGTAAAAATGTAAAGCGCTGGGAAAATTCAGCAAGTCAAGCAGCATCTAAAATGGGAGGAACAGAGATCTCTAGACTTGAAGTGCTGGTTTGGATTGTCCGACTTCTAAATAGGCTGGAGCAGTGCAGGCTGCAGTTGTAAGTCAGGACATTGTGGCATCCCAGGCACAGCAGACTCAGCGTGGAGTTGCCTGGGAAATTGGAGATTCTGATGGGCAATTTCCCTGCGTCTGGAACCCACTGTCAACAACCCTCAATATCGGAGAATTCAGAGGGTTCTGCTTCCATTAACTTTACAGTTACCCAGCAAATGTTAGATGAAATGCAGTGTAATGCCTGGGTAGCTATTAAGCTGATCCTCTCGTGTACATCTCTCCTGACTCTCACACCCCTTCCCCTGCCTCCCTGAAGCCAAGGAAACCACCTACCAGGCCAACACATCTTGCCCAACTCAATTTCATAGCTATCCCAATCCAAGCTGAACACCACAAGCCTACGCAATGCAATATCACACCAAACCCGTCCCATATGACCCAATGCACTCTGTGTCGTCAGCCTGAAACCCCGTCCAGCTTGACAAAACCACCACCCTGGCCCCAAAGCTCCCTAATGGCCTTAGCACCCTTCTCTTCACAATTGGCCCAAACCCACTGTGCTTGCCCTGACATTCGCTCATTGCCAGCTGGCACCAACAGCCCCCTTGCCTACTGGTCCTGACATCCTTCTCTCTCCCTCTGCTGTTGCTGAAGGCCCCTAAGCCAACAAGCAACCTTCTCTGATCTATCTAGGCACTCCATCAATCATCTGCCTCCTGACATACCTGACCTTAGCTGTCACATTACCCACCTGGCACCCTGATTCCCTGACTTCTATGCTATCTTGTGAACTACTTACCTGGCACACTGTCCACCTGGCATTCTACTTACAATGCTCATCTCAGTAATTATACAACCAGCCATTGAGATGCCCTTCTCATTGAATTATGCATGTGTGGAAATGTTTGCTTCTGCCAGGACATTCAGGTGTAGACGCCACAGGCACTACATTGAAACCCCAGCTACACACCACTTCAAATGTTGCAAACTAGGGACTACCATTCCAAATCTTTTTCTACACCTCATTTCAAAAGGAGGTGGCTGAAAGTGGTCAGTTGCCACCCCACTTCGCCAACTGGCACCTGGTACCTGGTGTCCTGGTGGACAATGTGATGGAGAGAAGGGACATCCTCTTCCCTCAGGACTGCCGAATTGCCCACAGTATGCCAGCCTGATAAGAAGTAACAATCAGAGACAGTGTCAAATGCACAGTTCAGAGGAACATGTAACAATGTTGCAGAAAGATTAATGACCTTCTTTGCTTCACAAAGCAAGGATCACCATCTTCTCTCTGCAACATCACGCTCATTCTACCTCTGCAATTACACATACTTTCCATCAAAGTTAATGGTCTACCACTCTCACAATTGCATGCAGCATCTTCCGTCAATGGCTCTCCCAACTACCTCATACTACTCAGGTGTTGAAACTTTAGTGATTCCTACCCGGTCATGTCACCAGCTGTTCTGTTCTTGATACATTTCTTTGCCTGGTCAAGGATGAAATGCCCCAAGGTTCTGCTGCTCAAATGACAACTGGAGTCCAAGCACCTGCTAGGTTCCAAACAGAAGATGACCCAATAGTGTTGGTCTTTAACAACTAGGCAAATGCACCTACTGACATAGGAACAGCAGAAAGGTTTATCAGAGATACTTGATAAACTGGGATGATGGTTGGAGGAGTTGACCAATGTTTTCAGTACAAGGCTGGTTCTGGCACATGTGCATCTGGCTGTCTCCATGGACCAATTCAAGGTGGCCATGGAAAGACAGGTTTACAGAACAAACAGTGGCTGCCAGCAATCCACAGTTGCCTGCACCCCATTGTTTTAGCCACTACTACACTGTATCAACGGTAAGGTGAGAGGGCAATAGGGAATGTGGGCATCACTCCAGGTGCCCCATTGTGAGTGTGCTGGTCATCATATATCATCCTTATTGTACAGTTGTGATTTGGTGGGGATAGAGTGGCTTGAGTGAGTTCCAGACTCTGATTAAAGTTAAGAATCTTTCCCTTTTGTGTTCCCTTTTGTGTCAGTGCCTCTGTCAACCCATCAGGTTTGAGGATCCCCACATTCCTACCAAACTATTTTACGTAACAAACAATATCCCCTATTTCCTTCCCAGGCCTACACATATCCCCACTATCACAATCACCTGATTTCCCCCATCCACCCCACCCGCTGAAGCCAGGATGCTGATGATTTATGAAACCAACCTCCCTCCCATATTCTGACTTGTCAAAGGCCTTGCAAAAATCCTTAGACAGGCAGATCAGTCAACAAGTGTACAAAGGGGAAGTGCAGGATGAAAACATAACTGAATAGGTAAATATAGCAGTGGTCATTCCAAATCATGCTGGTAATCATGAAACACGAACTAGGCTAAATCTTCAAAAGTCAGAAAGACTGTAAGATCATTTTCTCAAGTGCATAACTTGAATAAAAGCATTGCTAATGTCCATGAGGAAGCCAACTGAGGGAGTTACGTGCAATTGTGGGAAAATTTGGGAAACAGAAATATAGAATTTTTAAATGATGACCTGTCTGAAAAGCCAACTAGCACAATTGGAAAAACATGGCACTGTATTTTGTATTTAAGTTGTATCTCATATTTGCTTTGGGATCTTTTAAATAGTCTGTGGAAACAATAATGGCATTTGTCTTATCATTGAATATCTCTAACTCAAAAAATTGTATTCACATTTTTTTCGGTAAATTACAATAAGTATCTGCCCAACAGAAGATGTGTAGAATTCTTTGATCTTATGCATTAGCCAAGTTCTAATTTCACCATGTAGGTCAGTTATGATATTTATAAATTTCAAATGCCACAGAATTTTTACATGAAAAAAAAACCAAGAAGATGGCTCGAGGCAATGGGCAGCTGGTTATCCAAACGTCATTCATCCAAACAGAACAGTTAACTGAAACAGCTGATGCACTCCAGTGTAATGTAATTATTCCATAGCGTATATCAGTTCTTACACAGAATGCACACTCATTCATTTATTGTCATTCTCGAATGAATATCTGTTTAATTCTCGCAAAGATCGCAATAATAAATGCAGATGAAGGAGACAATTTACCCATCAAGCTTGATCTTTCATTTCAGTGGTCATTCGCTCATCATTATCTCAACTGCTACTTATTGTTACTGCAATGCTTTTTGCTGACATCTCCTTGCTCAAGATGACCCCAAGTACTAACAAAGAAACCCTAATGAATTGTTTGGAGATTTCGGATCAATGTTTTAATTTAATGTTCCTAATATGCGTGAACACATCCTAGGCCCTGATGTGTCCAAGAGCGAGCCAGTTGGGGAAATGTTGCCAATATCAGGATTCTCAATGTCGAGAAAAGAAAGTCTAATTTTTCATACAAGGTTTTAATGGTGAGACAAGAACCTCACTATTAATTGGGGACAGGCATTTACATCTTATCATATCCAAATCTCACGTACTGAGAGAAACTAGTCAGTGATAATTTCCGACCTAAAAATCTGAGTAGTTTACTGATGGCTCCAGCTCACCACTTGCTCCTCCTGACCTCCACCTTGGTCATCAGTTCCCAGCATCTCAGCGTTTGTTTTTCACTGTGTCCACAATACAATGAAGATGCAGAGAAGTTGAGGAGAAAGAAACACACTCACAAGCCCAGGACCAGGAGTGCCGAACAATGTCTACATAACAAAGTTGCAGCAGAAGGCCCCATCAGGATGGGAAGGACGTACAGGACAATCGGAGTCTATTGCCCTTGATGCCATTGCTTCCAGATGAATGAGACACTTGTTTTTTTCAGACTGCGAATGTCTGAGGCCGACATTACAGGATTGTATTATCTGCTGGAGCAGAGCTAGTGATCTAAGTGCTTGTGACCATCCATTTTCAGTGACTATCAAGATGACAGACGGGTCAATTTTTTTTTATGTAATTGAGTTCTGAGGATATACTAGAGAATTGTGTGGGTTCTCTCAGTCCTCAACCCACAAATATATCAAGAATGCTACTGATACAGTTTTTGACAGATCACACTGCTTCACATTGCTTCCCTGTGATAAATTCAGTGCTGTAGACTGGACAGTTAGCTTTGTTGACATAGCTGGCTTCCCTAGGTACTGGGCCCTTTGGATATGACACTTTTTGCTTTGAGAGCATCATATCATAATGTGGCAGACTTCATCAATAGAAAATGTATTGACACCTTCAGTTTATTTACCTTCAATAAACGTGCAGGTCAGCTGTGATCAATGGTACCACATCAAATACCCTGGGAGCTGCCATGATGCTTATATCCTTGTGAATTCTCATGTTCCTGTTTTGTTTCAAGGGCCAGATTGATGGCTGCTGGGACACAACAACTACTCTCTGCAATCATTGCTGCTGACTGTGTTTTGCAGTGCCCTAACACTCACTGACGTAGATACATTACAGCTCCTTCCTCCACCAGAACTATTGAGGAGCTGACAATTTTGGTGGTGTCATCTGAAAACTTACTAACCATTCCTCCTATATTACATCCAAATCATTTATATAAATGGCAAAAAGCAATGGACCCAGCACTGATCCTTGAGGTACATCACTGGTCACAGGCCTCCAGTCCGAAAAACAACACTCTACTGCTACATTCTGTCTCCTACCTTCGAACCAATTTTGTATACAATTGGCTAGCTCCACCTGGCTTCTATATGCTTAATCTTGTTAACTAGTCTACCATGCAGAACTTTGTTGAACACCTTGCTGAAGTCCATAAACACTCTGCATTCATCGATTTTCTTGGTTACATTTTCAAAAAACTCAATCAAGTTAGTGAGACATGATTTCCCATGCACAAAGCCATGTTGACTACCCCTAACCAGTCCTTGCCTTTCCAAATGCATGTAAATCCTGTCCCTCAGAATCCCCTCAAACAATGTACCCACCACTGATGGTCTATAGTTTCCTGGCTTTTCTTACCACCTTTCTTAAATAATGGCACCACATTAGCCACCCTCCAGACTTCCAGCATCTCACCTGCATGTGAAGTTGGTGGGGTCATCATTCATTGACTCTAAATATGTTGTTGCTTGAAAGACAAGAAGTCCTTGTTTATTCCCAGAAGCAAATGCAGCTTTTATTAACATTTTTAATTGTTTGAAGGCTTTTACAACATGTTATGCTCCCACATTGAACAATAAAAAGATATTATGGGCATCAGGGAAAGAGTGGCATTCCTTTGGACTGGGTTCTCATGTGCTATGGCACTAAAGAAGCACAGCCTGTGTGCCTTCATTTTTGTAACTGCAGCTGCTCTGACAGCTGATGATATAAAGTAACAATACATTTATGGCTGTGAGATTCCATTTTCAATGAAGCTAGACAGGCTCAGCTTCCCTAGTGCCACAGCATGTTTGAACCCTGTCCAAAGGAATCCCATTCTTTCCAATGAAATGTCACCTGTGCCACCTTCATGCTCTCAGAAGCTTTCTTTTACACCTCCCTCCCACTGCATGTACTGTCAAAGGCAATCTGTGGCTGGCAACGATTGAGCCAATGCATGCCTGGGCCTTAAATGTTGCATTGGTGACACAAATTCCACCAGTTCCCAGCAGCAACACCTACTTCAGTGCAAGTTAGTGTGAGCATGGCACCCATAGGAGCATGATACAAATATTTTCTCTCGTGACTTGTTGGCTCGCTAGCTAGGCAGTATTTATTAACCGTCCCCAGTTGTCCTTGAGAGTGTGATGGTGAGCTGGCTTCTTGAACCACTGTGGTCCACGTGCTGTCGGCAAACCCAAAATGCCCTTAGGGAGGGAATTCTAGGATTTGAACCAGCAACATTGAAGGAATGGTGATACACTTCCAAGTCAGGTTAGTGCGTAGCTTGGAGGGGAACTTGGAGATGATGGTTCTCGTCTGTATCTGCTGCCCTTGTCCTTCTAGGTGGAACTGGTCATGGGTTTGGAAGGTGCTGTCTAAGGATCTTTGGTGAATTTCTGCAGTACATCTTGTAGATAGTACACACGGATGCTACTGAGCGTCAGTAGGGGGAGCGAATGTTTGTGCATGTGGTGCCAATCAGGCAGTCTGCATTGTTCTGGATGGTGTTGAGCTTTTGGAGTACCATTGGAACTAAAATCATCTAGGCAAGTGGGAAGCATTCCATCTCACTCCTGATTGTGACTTGTAGATAGTGAACAGGCTCTCGAGAGTCACGACGTGAGTTATTCTGAGGCAGCATTAGTAGCCTTTTACTTACTCTTATAGTACTTGTAGCTACATTGTGAGTTCAATTGAATTTCTGGTCAATGGTAACCCCTATGATGTTAATAGTGGTAGCATCATTGAATGCCAAGAGGCATTGGTTAGATTCTCTCTTATTGGGGATGGTCATTGCCTGGCATTTGTGTGGCACAAATGTTACTTGCCACTTGTCAGCCCAAGCCTGGATATTGTTCAGATTTTGTTGCATTTGAACATGTGCTGCATCAGTATCTGAGGAGCTCCTGATTCTGGTCGCCCTTCCATAGGAAGGATATTATTAAACTTGAAAGGTGCAGAAAAGATTTACAAGGATGTTGCCATGACTCGGGTGTTTGAGTTGTAGGGAAAGGCTGGACAGATTGGGCCTTTTATCCTTGGAGCATTGGAGGCTGAGGGGTGACCTTATCAAGGCTTATAAAATTATGGGGGGGCATGGATAGGGTTAATAGTCAAGGTCATTATTCCCAGGGTAGGGGAGTCCACAACTAGAGGACATAGGTTTAAGGTGAGAGGGAAAAGATTTAAAAGGGATCTGGGGGAAATTTTTTCATGCAGAGGGTCATGCGTGTATGGAATAAATTGCCAGAGGAAGTGGCAGAGGTGAGTTAATTGCAACATTTAAAAATGCATCTGGATGGGTATATGAATAGGAAAGGATTAGAGGGATATGTGCCAAATGCTGGCAAATGAGACGAGATCAAGTTGGGATATCTGGCCAGCGCAAAAGAGTTGGACCGAAGGATCAGTTTCTGTGCTGTATAACTCTATGACTCGATTAGTCACAAATGGGTATTTAACATTGCACAATTATCGGTGAACTCCCCCAGTTCTGACCCTATGATGGAGGGAAGATAATTGATAAAGCAGCTGAGGATGATTGCGCCTAGGACATACCTTAACAAACTCTTGTCCTGGATCTGAGATGACTGTCCTCGAACAACAACAACAGCTATCTTCCTAAGTGCCAGGTATGACTCCAACCAGTGAAGAATCTGCCCCCGATTCCCATTGATTCCAGGTATGCTAGGGCTCCTTGATGCTACACTTGTTCGAATGCAGCCTTGGTGTCAAAGGCTGCCACTCTCGCTTCATGTCAGCTCTTTTGTTCTTGTTTGGACCAAGGTTGTAATGAGGTCAGGAGCTGAGTGGCCCTGGCAGAACCCAAACCAGGCAAACCTGAGCAGGTTATTGCTGATCAGGTGCTACTCAATGGCACTGTTAATGACACCTTCCATCACTTTAATAGTGATTGAGAATAGACTGATGGGGCAGTATTGACTGGATGGGATTTGTCCCGCTTTTTATGTACAGGAAATACCTGAGCAAATTCCCATATTGTTGGATGGATGTCAGTTTTGTAAATGTACAGGAACAGCTTGGCTAGGGGAGCAGCAACTTCAGGAGCACAAGACTTCAGTACTCTTGCCAGAATGTTGTCAGGGCCCATAGCTTTTGCAATATCCACTGCTTCCAACCATTCCTTCATATCACGTGGAGAGAATAGAATTGGCTGAAGACTGGCATCTGTAATGATGCGTACCTCTGGAGGATACCAAAACAGATTATTCACTTGGCACTTCTGGTTGAAGATTACAGCGTATGCTTCAGCCTTATCATTTGCACCTATGTGTTGGGCTCTCCCATCATCAAAGATGGGGATATTGAGGTGAACTGCAGAGAATTGCATGAGGAGATAGCTCACTGGTGATCATGAAGGGAAACAACCACGTAACTCTCCAAAATTTACACTTAGTTCATTTTCAACAAAATTCAGTCCTAATTTTTTGGTTTCTTTTTGAAGCGTGCTGTTAAATTTCTCATCTAAGGATAAACTCTATCATCTGTCATGTTTCTCATTGAGAACGTAAGGATTTGAATTCACAATTACCAAAGAGTTTTGATTTTTAAAAAATGAGTGGTTCTGCCATTTGTGTGTACATATTTGAACAGCATTGTTGAATGATTGAAAGTTGAGCCTTAAGCATGAAACTTCTATTTGTGTCATCTAGTGCAAGATTACACCATATGTTAAGAATCAAAATACCTAAGGGTTACATTGTTATTCATGGGTAGACTGAAAGATCAGACAAACTGTTAGGCTTTTTATTTGCCTCCAAACTGATGCTTATTGCTCAATGTGGTGGATTAGCAAAGGTTCCTTTATGAAGGTTGTGATTCAGGGCATTTTATTAAGGGTACAGTTGAATGTGAATAGTGATAACTTTACCTTATTCATGGACAACAATTGTTTGATCCTGAAGGCACAGAAATATTTCCACTGTGCAGAATTGCTGTATCCAATAAAGTAAATCTTTCTTTTAAATTTAGAGATTCTGCTTTCACTGCAGATTCTAGACAGGATTTAACTGTGCTGAAGGGCCTCTGAGTTTGCAGCATTGATTTTTTGCAACTGATTTGATGGTTCTTGTATACTCTATAGGATGATATTGTCTCAAGGGTGTCTTGTCACATGTTCTTCCTGCTGATTGTCAGCCTTACAAGTATTTTATTCTAGCTATGATATTTGGCTTTCGTCAGAATGGCAAACAGCACAAGGTCAAAACTTCCATTCAAGGTGCAGAATTTGCCTGCATTTAAATTTTCCTGGAATCATCTGCCGTCACTTATGTATTGATGCATGCAATGTGTTCTTCTCGTTTTGTCAGTCAGTTGGATGTTCCTGTATAATGTTATTAACAAGTCCTGGCACTCAAAAGTGTAAACAAATAAAGAGGGAGTTAAATTGATAAATCTTGTGTGCAGATAAAAGTGAAGATTTTATTCCAAAGCATGCCGTTGATCACAGGTAGTCAAGTGAATTCTGATTATATTCTATGGCGATTAAAAATGGCTCATAAATACATTATTGAAATCTCTTTTCGATTTCACACTTGGAAAATTGCTTTGTTTCAAAAGCCAAAACCCCAGATGAAAATTTTCCATTTATTATAGACAGTCATTTTTGCAAAAAGACTGAAGTTTATAAAGGCTTCTTGATTTGTGTCAATTAGTCATTTCTAAAACTCTCAGACATAGCATTAGAACATCAAGTCTAGGATGAGGTATGTGCTATTTTGTGTCTTACACCTGTTCTACTATTCAAAAACTTCCTTCTATATCAAATCCATTTTCCCACCCTTTCTTCTATACTACAATTTGTGTCTTTTGGCTTCCTCATGAATAAAAAAGTAAACAAAGTAACTATTCTTTCAAACATTGATTCCCATCGAAGAATATGCTTCTGAAGAGGTCTTAGAAAATATCTCATGAGGAATGGATATGGCAAAATTATGTTCTGCCATTAGCATGACGGTAATTTTTTAGAAATACTTTATATATGAGTGAGATAAAAATGAAGGTATTGAATATACCATCATGCCTTTTGCCAATGAAACTATACAAGGAATGGATTCATGTTGATGCTGTGGAATGGTTGTAAAGATTGCATCCTTACATTTTCTGTGTTGTTAGTTGTGGACTGAAACAGGAATATAACTATTTTAAAAAGTAAGGATTGTTAAAAGATTGCTGTACTTTTTAAAAAAAAAACAAATAGCCTGACACTCATTCTAAGTTTTGTTGACACTGTCGCTTGATCAGATAAGTTGGAACGCTGGTTACAAACAATTTGGAATCTAAGGGCTGTGTAAAATGGAACCTTTTTCTGACAACAAGTGGCAGATTTCCCTGTGAACAAATGGCCACAATGACAAAGAACTCCTCTCTACCAACAATTAGTTGATCATTCCTGGGTAGCTGAACAGTACGGGGTATGACTGTTCAGTAGAAGTGAATAGACATCCAGTACGGAAGGATCTGTGCTTCTGATCTGTAGTAAAAAGCACCTCAAGCCTGAAGCTGATCAGTTTATATTTCTGTTAACAGTTGCTATAAGCTATGAGTCTAAAGCAGTAAGCCAGAGACTTCATAAGTGTGAACCAGCCATCCTGTACCTTCTGCCAGTCAGTGAAGGAATCTGAAGAATGGGAATCAAAGAGTTAAACATCCTGATAAGCCAAAAGGATCATTTCAATGGACACTGTAAAAGAGATAATTGAGCTGTCTTCACAGACTTTCCTTCCGCGCAGAGCCCCCATTCCTGTCTGTGTCTGCGTCTCTGTGTATTTGGGCAGTTTATATGGCCTTTAGAATTTTAACTAGTGGAATTACGCGTCAGCAGTGGATTGCTATTTATCTGTAGCTAAAATCTATTTATCTGTAATAAGTAGTCATTCTTCTTAAGTACAGAAACTTGGTCCATGCTTTCTGTCAACCTCAGACTGGAAGATAGGTAAATTGAGATATTTATCAAACCTTTAACTTTTGTGATGATTCCAGGAACTGTGAGACTTTATATCAAGTGTGCTACGCCAGTGAGTCATAACAACAGCTCGGAAGTACTACAATATTATTTTATGTGATGCTTTTCAAATGGGAACACTGACCTTGCCATTTCAGTCTGTGCTAGATAAGCACTGTACAACCATTTTACTCTTTTATATAGACAGGGGTTAAGTGGTAATTAAGGCCGGGAATTCTGGTACATTCAGATGCGGCTTTCACAAACCATTAGAATTTAGTTGCACTAACTTGGGATGTCAGCTGCTCTTGCCAATGTTTGTAAGCACAATAATGTCAAGAAATATTCTGTAAGTGATTAACAAGATGCTTTTTACGTTTGTATTTTGTTAGACATGCGTATGAAACTTGCAGTAAGTATTACTTGTGCTATGATATTTTGTGGATGTGACAGTTATTTGATTGCTATGATATGACAGGACTCTCAATCAATCTTCAATTGGGTTAAACCTTCAATTTGTGGTGGCTCTCAATGCTTCTGAGCAATTTGTCTTGATATTGGAATGTTCAAGAATGTATAACATAATACTCTCTCCATTTATTTTGACTCACTGTGCATGGAATCTCAGTACAAAATGATCCCAATAATTTCATGTCTTTTAAAAAAAAACAATATTAGCTCAGATGTCATTGTCTGCAATAATAACATAAACAGAATGGATGGAATCTTCCCAGCTCTGAATGACATGTATGGGTCAATTGGGAAAATGTGATGAGATATACTGAAATGACCTGCTTGATGCTGAAAGGAAAATGTTAGATTCTGCACAGCAAGATTTCTGGACAGTGAGATGAGAACCTCATTAGTGAGCAGCGAAAAACCACGTTGCATGTATTAGTTTCAGAGATAGTAGGAACTGCAGATGCTGGAGAATCTGAGATAACAAGGTGTAGAGCTGGATGAACACAGCAGGCCAAGCAGCATCAGAGGAGCAGGAAGGCTGATGTTTCGGGCCTAGAGATCCCATTTCTGAAGAAGGGTCTAGGCCTGAATCATCAGCCTTCCTGCTCCTCTGATGCTGTTTGGCCTGCTGTGTTCATCCAGCTCTACACCTTGTTATCTCTCTTGCATGCATTAGTGTACTATTATCACTCATCTCAGCTGATTGATGTACAGTTTGCCATTTCTCCAACACACTGGACAGAAACTGGACAGTGACAATTCCTGACATGAAAGCCCAAACTGGTTTCCGATGTTCATCAGTGTTAACTCTGTTTTCTCCCCACAGATGCTGCCAGACCTGAGTTTCACCAGCAATTTCTGTTTGGCTCCATCTCGAACAACAGTCGACAACAACATTTCTAGGAATGCTCCATGAGCAGCAAGTGCCTGAGCACACCATCCAATGGCATTGGATATGTACCAGCTACTCCAAACCCTCATGGCACAATCCTGGCCCACTTTCAATGCAGTTTTGCACTCCAATGTTGCACTTTGGAGGAGGGCAGAACCTTTCACTGTGCTACTGGTACCAGGACACTTCACACACAGGGACATGAACTTGTCTCATGGGTTTGACCAAAGTACATTTCACGGCTCTTCCCATGCTCTCTTAGCACTCATTCACTTGGACGCTCACGGCACGGCTACCTTGCCTTGTCTTGCCTTTTTAGGCTTTGCCCCCCCTCAGCCAAAACTTAGAGATTCACCGTATTTCTACCTTGCACTGCTGTTTAGTGAAGCACGTTCTGATTTCCTTATACATACCACCATGGTACCTCACCAACAGGCATTCAATAAGGTGTCTCACAAAAGGGTAATACCCAAGTTAAATACTCATTCTACAGCAACATTGATGAGAGGATCACTTAATAGACAGGAAGGATAGAGTATGGATAAGCAAAGCATTTTCAATTTGTCAGCCTGTAAATGGTGGAGTGCTGCAAGAAAAAGTGCTGGAACTTCACGACTATTTTTCACAATCCATGTTAACAATTGAAACAAAGGGACCGAGGGTAATACAGTTAAGCTTTCTGATGATATAAAGATAGATGGAAAAGTAAGCTTTATCCAGAATGCAACCAGACTGCAAAGAGACATAGGCAGTTTAAGTGAGTGAGCAACAAGGTGACATTTAGAGAATAACGGCAGGCAACATTAGTAGCAGAATATTTCTGAACAGGTGTAAAACTTGTTAATGTTTATGTTGACAAGGAACACAAAAGGTAGCATGCATCTACAACAAGAAATTGGAAAGGCAAATGGCATATTGCCTTGAAAAGGTAACAGGAGTACAACAACATGGAAGTTGTTTTGCATTGAGACGGGATCAGTGAGATCACACCTAGGGTAATTTGCAGTTTTAGTCCCCATATTTAAGGAAAGGTATACTTCTGTTGTAATAGATGAGAAATTAGTAAGTGTAGCAGAACTGCAGAAGAGGAGAAGGAGTGGGAAAATTAGGGAATTACCAGCCTATAAATCTGGTATCAATCATCAGTAAATTGCTGGAATCTAACATTAAAGGAAAGCTAAATGGTGCATTTTGATAATAATAGTACGATTAGACAAACTCAAAAAGGTTTTACAAAAAAGGGAAATGATGAGTATTGATTAGGTTCCCAGGAACAGTAAGCTTCTCATGCTCAGGAAGGGGAGATTACATCCAGAGTGAGACACAGACCGTCTGAGTATACAGTTTGGGGAATGTGGAAACAATGTAGGAATTTGTGCAGAGGGAAACAAGGCAATTTTAGCTTGCTTTTTTTCTGGTTTATAGTCTGTAAGTTTTTTTTTAAAACAGGATAAATTGAAGCCCAGGATCAGGGGACCAGCACAAAAGAGTGATATCTCCTGTAAAGCCTATGTTCATTGATTGGTGACAGCTACAAATTTGACTATCTACTCTAGGTTACTTTCAGATTGAAGTTAAATAGGGTAAATATTTACAGATTACAAACTAAAAGATGAGTGCAACATTTTTAAATCAAATTAAGAACTAAGTAATTAAAATAGAGATGCCGGGCCAGGCAATTTGTTGTAACCAAATGATGTGGGAGATGATGGACCCCATTGTGGTCATTGTAACCACGTTTATAACAAGGGTTGGCTGCTTGAGGAAGTCTGGCTTCGAGCTGGTGAGCTGGAGTCTGAGCTTCAAACACTGCAAAACATTGGGGGTGGGTGGGGGGCAGGTGAAGAGTTACCTGGATGCTGTATTTGCTGTGTTTCATGAGATAGTCATACCCCTTAGATTAACTACCTCAAATTTGGTTAGTGCTGAAGGACAGGAGGGTGTGACTATGAGTGAAGCAGGTAGAGAAATCCAGGAGGTAGTGCTGAAGAAGGGTCAGCCCTGGAGCTTATCTAACAGGTTTGAGATTCTTGCTCTCGGTGTGGATGAGAGTGTGGGCTGTAGAGAGGATAAGCAAACTGACTACAGCACCGTCATGCAGGGAGCCATTCAGGAGGTGGGAAGAAAAGAGGAATATAGCTCTAACCGGACGATAACATAATCAGAGGAATCAACACTATTCCCTGTGGCCAGGATTGAGAGTCCCAAAGGCATGTCTGGTGCCCGGGTTCGGGATATCTCGTCTGGGCTACGGAGGAATCTGAAGTGGGAGGGGAAAGATCCAATTGTCGTGGTCCACATAGGTACAACAATATAGGTAGAAAGAGGAAAGAGGTTCTACTGAGGGAATATCTGTGTCTAGGGGCTAAATTTAAAAGTAGAATCAAAAAAAGTAGTCATCTCTGGATTACTGCTCTAAGCCATGAGCAAATTGGCACAGGGTCAACAAAACTAAAGAGTTAAACGTGTGGGTCAAAGATTGGTGTTGGAGTAACAGATTCAAATTCATGGGACATTGGCACCAGTCCTAGGGAAGGAAGGAGCTGCTCTGAAGGAATGGGATCGAGATGAATCACGCTGGGACCAGAGTCCTGGCAAATCACACACTGGGCTGTGCACAGGGCTTCACACTAAATAGTGATGGGGGGTGAGGGCTCTCTGTGGCGGTTCACTTGCCTGGAAACTTATGGAAAAGGTTAAAGGCAGGGAAGGCTCAGCAGGGGTAAAAATTCCAGAATAAGTAATACAACAGAAAGAATGGGAACGTTCACAAATTTAAGTGCAGGCACAGCAGATGAGGGGACAAATATGAGAGGGGGCAGTCAATGCGAGTTTTGAACTTAAATGCACACGGCATATGAAACAAGGTGAATGAATTTGTAGCACAGATTGAAATTGGCAGGTACGATGTTCTAGATACTACAGAGATGTGGCTGCAAGGGCATCAAGGCTGGGAACTAAATATCCAAGGATACATATCCCATTGAAAGTTCAGGCAGATGGGCAGAGGGGGCAGAGTTGGCTTGGCAATAAACAAAATTAAATCAACAGAAAGAAGTGAAATAGAGTCAGAAGGCATAGAATCTGTGTGGATAGAGCTGAGGAACTACAAAGGAAAAAAAGTTCCTGATAGGAGTTGTGTACATGCCTCCTAGCAGTAGTCAGGACGTATGGATGAAAATAAAAACCAGGGAATAGAAAATGCATGTAAGCAAAGGCACTATTATAATAACCATGGAGTCTTCAATGTGCAGGTGGACTGGGAAAATTAGATTGGTAACAGATCTCAAAAAGAATTTGTGGAATGTCTAGGAGATGGTTTTTGGGAGCAGCTTGTGGTAAAGTCTATGAGGGACATACAATTCTGGATTTAATGATGTATATACAGGCAGATTTGATTAGGGAGCTTAAGGTGAAGGAACCCCTGGGGAGGCAATGACAGCAATATGATAGAATTCACCCTGTAGTTTGAGAGCAAGAAGCTAGAATTAGGTCTAATGGTATTACAATTGAGTGAATGTAACTATGAAAACATGAGAGAGAAACTGGCCAGACGTGAATGGAAGGGGACATGAGAAGACAGTACAGCAGCAATGGCAGGAGTTTCTCAGGGTTGTTCGGGAAGCATAGCAGTAATACATGCCAAAAAAAAGCATACCAAGGGGAGGATGAGGCAATCATGGCTGACAAGGGAAGTCAGGGACAGCATAAAGACAAAAGAAAAGCATACAATGTGAGGAAGATGAGTGTGAATCCAAAGAATTGGAAAGCCTTTTAAAAATTAGCAGAAGATGACTTTTAAAAAAGCAATAAATGGGGAGAAGATGAAATATTACAGTAAGTTATCTAGTAATGCAAAAAGAAGATTGAAGTAGTATTTAGGTATCCAAAAAGTTAAGACAAGGAAATGAGTGGATATTGGACGTAGTAGTGGATATTGGAAGTAATAATGGGGAACATGACGGAAGAACTGAGTAGGTATTTCACAATAGTTTTCACAGTGAAAGACACCAGCAGCATACCAGAACTTCAAGAGAGTCAGGGGGCAGAGGTAAGTGTAGTGGCCATCACTAAGGAGAAGGTGCTGTGGAAGCTGAAAGTTTGAAGGTGGATAAATCACCCGGACTAGATAGACTACACCCTAGAGTACTGAAGGAGCTAGCTGAGGAGATTGCAGAGGCATAGGTGGTGATCTTGCAGGAATCACTGGAGTCAGGGAGGAAACCAGAGGACTGGAAAATAACAAATATAACATCCCTGTTTATGAAGGAAGGGAGGCAAAAAACAGGAAACTATAGACCAGTTAGCCTGACCTTAGTCGTTGGTAAGATTCTAGAGTCCATTAAGGGCAAGATTGCAGAGTTCTTGAAAAAGTGCATGATAAAATAGGGCAGAGTCAGCATAGCTTCATCAAGGGGAACTGAAGCCTGAAAGATCGGTTACAATTCTTTAAGGAGGTAACGAGCAAGTGAGACAAGGGAGAGCTAGTGGACGTGGTCTATTTGGATTTCCAAAAGGCTTTTGATAAAGGTGCCACACAGTCAGCTGCTAAATAAGATAAGAGCCCATGATTTTAGGGGCAAAAATCATGGATAGAGGATCGATTGACTGGCAGAAGGCACAGAGTAAGGATGGTGGCCAGTGACTAGTGGAGTTTCGCAGGGATCTGTGTTGGGACCACAACCATTCATGTCATACATTAATGATCTGGACAAAGGAACTGAAGGCATTGTTGCTAAGTTTGCAGATGGTACAAAGGTAGGTGAAGGGAAGATGAGGAAGCAAACAGGTTGTAGAAGACTTGGACAGGCTAGAAGAGTAGGCAAACAAGTGACAGATGAAATACAATTTGGGAACATAAAAGATTATGTACTTTGGTTGGAAGAATGAAAGCATAGGCTATTTTCTAAAAGAGGAAAGGTTTCAGATATCTGAAGCACAAAACTTTCCTGCTGTGCCCCATACACACTTCTTAGCAATATTTTGATAGCAACAGTTCGTGTTCGGTCCATTTTCATGCCCATAAGCAAATTTGGCCAATCTCCTTCTGAAGCTGCTAACCAAGGAGTTGAGCATGTTCTGGTCTGAGTTCTGTTCTGTTTCTTGTTCTGTTTTTGCTTTTCATCTTGTTTGTTGTGCAAAAAAAAGCACATCCCTCCCACCTATCTGCAGTTTCTTCATCAACCATTATACAAGATCCGTTATAAACTGCAAAATGTCTACTTATTCAATAAAGTTGTAAAATAGTCCTAATTTTATCTTAAATAAAACTGCATTTTTGCAGCCACATATCTCTAACACAAAGGAAAAGCACATAAACCACAGTCTGTAATCTCAGAATGGCCCTTGCAGTTAGCTAAATAAGATGGCAAGTATCCCAGTACTCTGTGTTTAGCTTTGCCTTCCTTATAAATGAATAATCCTGTATTGACTCCATTTTCTTTCAATAAGTTTGGAGTCAATGCCAGCTAATAGCAAATGTGAGCAAAACCCTTCCCTGTATTCAAACCTTTGAATGTAGAAGTTGCCCACAATAAATTAACTTCAGGCTTTAAAGTAAACAATAATTTATGCAACCACAATTCATGAATCATGCACTATCATACATTCTGTGGAATGGTACATTGTATTCTTCAAGGTAAAGATTCACTCCATTCCAGTGTAAATATAGATCTTCACCTGAATTGGAGCCAGATAGTGCATTCAAATAGAGACTCCAGCTTGCTAACATGATTCATTAGAGAATTAACACACAGCATACGGAAAAGTACTATATTTCTCTTTGCTGAATATTTTAAGAGGCATGTATTCATTTTCTTGAAAAATAACCTCAGCTAGTATTGGCACATTATGACCAATCACTTTTTCCCCAAACAATATTACAATCTTTTAGAATCATCTGCTTCTGTTTTCAATTTGGAAAAAAAAAATCTAGCCTCAGTGAGCTCAAATTAAATAAATTCTAATGTGCTCTGTCTTTTGAAGTCCTACATGACCTTGTGTAATTAGCATGCATACTGGTGATTAAAAGCGCCATACACTAATAGCATCATTTATTTAGCTCTTCCCATAGCATTTGCTGAAAGAATTTCCACTGATTTGCTGTTCATTATTAGTATTGATTAAAATATTGTGTTGCATGGATTTATTTGCAGAGTGATTGCCATGAAAACACATGGAAACTAATATAAGAGTCAAATTAAAGTCGACTAAATGTAGTGTATCTTTCTTGCCTCTGTTTTGTAGCAGTGCTTTGTGGGGAAAAAAATAGAACTTTGCTCCATTCTGGAATAAAGCCTGTGTCTGTAAAAACCACATAATAGTATTGGGTAAAAAAGCTGTGGACTGTCACAGGAAAATAATAACAAGCTTTCTTGTTTACATTGACTGAGATGTCATGAATGACTCAAACGGTGAAACAAGCTTGCAGACATTTAAGCGGGTAACCCAGCTGAAGTTCCTACGCAATACTGAGGGAGTGCTGGACTGTAGGCGGGACTGATTCTTAATTTGGACGCTACTAAAACTGAAAATCTGGCTGGCTTTACATGTATAGAATTTCATGACGCTGTTCTGAAGAGGAGCAGCAGCAGCAGGAATTTCTCCAGCATCGTGACAAGAATTTCTTCCTCAACCTTCATCACTATGATGGATTATCAGGTGATTAACTCATTGCAGATTGTGGGATCATAACAATGATTAGCTTGTAACGTGCTTAATTGGCTGAGTGAGTCAGGACTTTCTGAAGTTGTGAAAGGCGCAATAAAAAAAATCAACGGGTGGAATCTTAAAGGGGTCTGAGCAACAATGACACGTGAGGCAGAATTGGATTCCAAGTGTGGCAAAGCCCACTTCGACATCAGGAGCAAGTTGCAGCATTTAAGGGTTTTTTTCTCCCCCTTCAAGTAGCAAGACAAGTTTCTTACTTGGCAGAGGTGAGTAGTCAATTATTGCCTGATTGACACCTTGATGCTGACCCAACTCTTCTCATTAATATTCAGCTTTCTCCTTTACCAAATGCACCGAACAAACTTGATGTTGAGCAAACTCAATAAAGAAACCAGAAGGGGTACCTGGCAAATTCAATTCACCACTTGCTCCAAAGGATTGCTACATTGGAAACCGGGCACTGAGATCTCAGGCTGTACTGCATGGGCATCAGCCACACATACCCAACATCCATGAACAATGCCTTCTGATGTATATACCAGCCTCTAAGAATCCATATGGCATATTTCTGATCTATTTACAGGATGTTTTTGCACTTCAATGGTACACATCAGTGACACTGGCAACTATTATTGTAATGCCGCAGCGAAAACACTTTACACAGCTCAGGGACTGGACAAGGCTGCATCTCCAGACTTTTTGTTTGTTGTCATAGCATACACTCACTTTGAACTTTCCAAGATGCTCACAGCATTCCTGTTTTGCATTGCCTCGTCTTTTTTTTTGTGTTTTAGCCCCGGGCTCATATGATTTGTGTCTTGACTTGCCGTTAACTCTCACGCGAAGGAAGGAAACTTGTCAGTATTTTCAGCAGGTCTCAGTCAAGTAATGTGGGAAAGCCTTTGCACAGTCAGCCCCAGCACAATAAGTTAAAGGCAGCCTCAGACACAGTCCGCAGGCATGGAAATGGTCAGACAAACACACAGGGTTGTCAGAGTCAGAATGCTCTTCACATAAGGAGTGAGGAGCTGAAAGGCTGCCAGGCCAGCGCACATTTTGACTCTGTCTGCCCTATCCTGTGCTGCTTTATTCCCGGAATGAGAGAGAGGCAGGTATTTAGGGACATGAAAGCGGGTGGCATCGCTGGGCTACTCTTGGTGAAGATGGGGAAGTGTGTCAAGCCGGAGTGTAGGCAGTGTTGGAGGTTTGGGTGGGTGACAGCGAGTAACGGAAGATGTTGGATCCATTGACTAAACTGGGAGAAGATGAGCCTTGGTAGGAGGTGGGCTTAGTAGCAGAGTATGAGTGAGAATCAGTTGTTTTCAGAAAGAAGATGCTAGCACTTACATTGGCAGAATGGAGGAGCTCATTGTAATAACTCAGGAAGCCCCACTGGAAAGGAGCATTGTTTATTGTTGAATACCAAAATACAGCTATTACTTGTGGCATTAAAAAGGCAAGTGTCAAACCAGGACAGACAGTTTTGTAGACCCATCTCTGGGTCGGCTTTATTTTCTTTTATAATACAGAAGTGCTTTTACATGCAAGTGAACAGTTTTGTCCCCACACCAACAAATCACTGTGACGTTCTTTTTGTTTTTAAGCTTTTTCTTTTCTTAAGTCTAGAAGCTCTATCGTATACAACTAAGTTACATTCCCACTGCCGAAATCACCGTGACTTTGATTGTTTTTCCCCCTCTTTCAACTACTAACCATCACCAGTAATTGCTCATGCAGCCAATTAAATAGGCACAGGCAAAAGGCAATGCAAACCAGCAAAAGTGAAGGTGAGGTAGCGAGAGGGGGAGGGAAACACATGGCTGTCTTTTAAATTATATTTGTAAGTGTTATTACACAACTGAACAACTTTGCCCACCATCAAATCACTGACGTTATCTTTGCTTTTAACTATCAATTACCACCAGTAAAACACCTACAGACCCGATTAGATGTTTACATTGCAAACCTTGTTATTGGCAATGCAAAAGTGAGGGAGGAGTTAGGGGAGCAGGAAAGGGATGGGTCTGCTTTGTAAAGGGCTCAGGTGATGAGTTCTAGCTGGGAATGCCATTAAAATTGAGTCCCCTTGGTAACAGGCAATGAGTTCTACAGGAAGATTAATTAGTTATTCCCCATGTGCCTTGTAGGGGTTATCACAGTCATGAGCCATTTTCCTTCAGGGCTGGCTATTATTCCAGGTGGCTGAGACTCCCTTGATCTGGATGGCAACATTGGACCAGGCTGGGAATCTCTGATATCGTGGCCTTCATTCCTTGTCTTGGAAGGGGAAGTCCTGCCTCTGTCCTACACCAACTAAAAGCGTCTCAGGTGGCTTACACAGCAGGGCAATGATTTCCCCATCTTCCACGTTCAGGGGAAATGTGAAGAACCTGATGCACAGCTGCTTTTTAAATAAGACGTGGTGCATTGGTGAATTCCAGGATTTTCATTGAGTAGTTAGTTGTTCTGAGAATGGCCCAAGTTAAAATCCAGAATCAAATGTAGAGACACCACTGGGTAATCAATTAGTTGGGTCTGGTAAGATACAGTGAGAGAACTAGTGTTGAAAAACCCTAGATGATATTTTATAGTTTTCTAAAGATAACAGGCTGTTGTGCTGGAGCAGGTGGAAAGGAGGAGAGAGGTTCTCTGAAGCCAAGAGTCCCTCCTGACAAGCTGTGCAGAGGCACTGAGAGCAGTTAGCCATGACCAACACCAGAAGTCAAGCCTGAAGGACTTGGATTCATTTCAATTACTTTATATAAATGGTCAAGGCTAACGATACAAGTTCTAATCCCACCATGGCAGATGGAGAATTTAAAATTCTATTAACTAATAATTCTGGAAAAGAAACATTTGTCCTAGTCATGGTGACCATGGAGTTACTGGATTTTTCTGAAAACCCATTTATTTCACTAATATCCTTCATGGAAGGAAGTCTGCCATCCTGATCTGCTGTAGCCTACAAGTAACTCCCAACCCACAGCAATGTGGTCAAGTCTTCACTGATCTCTCAAATGGCCTAGCAAGCCAGTCAGACCAAACCACTACAGAAAAATCAAATGAAAATAAAAATGAGACAGCGTTGACCTATATAGGTGCTAAAAGTGACAAATACACACGCCTAGCAGTTGACCTTGCAAATTTGTCATTGTTGCCATCCGAGGAGCACTGTCCCATAGACCAAACATCAGCCGAACAAGTCACAATCACCAAATCATAGCTTCCTACTATTATCCCAGACAGCTGCATCACCAACCCTGTCACCCAATGGAAAAGATTCACTCAAGCTGCTGGCACAGATCTTTGCAGTCGGAGGGATGTGACAGACGAGTGCTCGATATTGATTCCAGAATGGCGTCAGGTCAAACATAGGCAAAGAAGCTCCTTGTGGATTACGACCTACTAAAATCTAACCCCACCCCATCCTGGGCTGAGCAATCAGCACTACACCATTCTGAACACCAGGTGGAAGAAGCACAGAGTAGATGCATTCTGTGTGGAGAACTTAAATAGCCATTAGCAAGTTCGGGATGTTACTAGTGAACATATTGGTCCTACATCAGATCAAAGGCAGGACTGACCCAGGTAGGAGAATGGTGGGACCATAGAGGGAATGTCACTGCTTGTCAATTACAAGGATGCAATCACAATCATCTTCTAATTAAGGATGGTGTCTGCCTCCCCGATGAGTTTCAATGGGACAAGGTTGGCAGCACTACTGATAGAGATGGCCAGAACTGAGGCCACAGGGAGAAGAAGGGCTAAGCCCATATTCAGGTGCCCTCAAAAGTGGGGAAGTTTGTTTTTAAAATATTCCAGGGCCAATCAAACAGATCCTGGTAATTAATAGCGTGAATACTCCAATGGCAGTATCAAAGGTTATTGCAAATGGCCCTCTGTGGGACATTCTTAATGATGAGAGAGCCCAATGCATTGGTGCAATAGACAAAGATGACTCATTTTCAATTATCTTCCTTTAGGAGTGCCATCTCAGCCTGTTCCTGAAGCCTCCTCATTGAACCCTAAAATGACAGCATTGGAATCAAGGAAACAGTACCTACTCCCTGTTCTGAGGAAGGGTCACCAGACCCGAAACGTTAACTCTGTTCTTTCCTTCACAGATGCTGCCAGACCTGCTGGGCTTTTCCAGCTTTGCTTTAGTACCTACTCTGTATTTTTCCAGCATTGGTGCCCTGAAAATTGCTAATGCCCTCACCAAAATAGTATCTGGGCCAGTACAGACCAGAAACATATGCACATGACAGACATGTCTTCATGAAGCCAGACTGCTTTAATAGTGGCAAACATATGGGCTCTTGGGAGCCACTTTTTTTTATAGCATTGAACAACAAGATACCTCAGTCATTGAACAGTAAGACAGAAAACATCCCTTGAAGCAAGATGGTTACACATTTATTGATGTCTATTGCCCTAGAGCTGATATTAGCTCGCGCTCACTGATGTTAAAATTTGCAACACAGATGAGCCTGTCAGTACCGCTCATATACAGTTCAGTGAGTCTTGCTTTATAAAATGGAAACTCACATCTTTTTAGCATCTAATTTTTCATTAGTCTTTCTTTCCCATTTTAAATTAATCTCTGTTGGACGTGTTGGCTTACCTGAAGTAAGCCTGTGCGTTTAGGGAGTATATAAAGAACATTGTCATACAAAATACATATCAATATATATTAAGGAAGGAACAATTACCCCTTCCGGTGCAGAGATGTTTATATGCTTTCCTGCATGAATACAGATCATTTTTATCAGAGACGTGGGAAAGAACCTAGGAAAGTCAGATGGTATGATGAGTGAAGCCAAATCAAATACAGCAGCAGAGTAAATAGCTTTAAAGATAAAACATCCAATGTGGTGGAAAAAAATTGAAATGTGATAAAGATGGTTGTAAAATTCAACAACGTTTCTTAAATAAAAATTGGATCTCGTTTCATACTTTGCTGCATGTCAGGCAGGCAGCAGTCATAATGACATGAGGTCCACATTGATTTGGATAACATTAATAGCAAGAGAGAATATCTTATCTGGAGCTCTACAGACCTGAGCATGGGTTCAATGTGATTCAACATCACTATGACATAGATACTTCTGTATAATTTCCAGCAGCAATCCTGAGGTAGAATTCCCTTTACAGCATTCAGGAATACCACTAATCGCACCCTATTGCAGCAGAGTGAGATTCCAAATGTTTCTATGATCAGGCTTCATCTAATGATATTCAGTTGTGTTGATAACTCAGTATCAAATGTTTAGTGTAAAATTGTTCTTTTCTTAAAAAAAATGTATTTTACACTTGTGCATTCCACAGTCTGTGTGGTGGAATCAAACCACAATATGCAATATGAATTTATACTATAAAACTATTTATGTCAATGGCTCCTGGATGATAGATTTGGGTGATAGCAAATTGGGACAATTTTTTTTCTTAAATAGGTAAACCATCTGTTCTAATCCAAGACCAAAAGAAAAGATGTATGACAGCAATCAAAAGGGTAGTCGGCATGATGTGGTAATATACAAGAGTTGAGATGGCTAAGTTACACCACATGAGTATTTACAGCCTTTTCATACTTGCAACAAGTGACTCTTGTAAAGGATTAACTCTGTTAGCTCTGAGAATATTTGCTACCAGTATTAACCCTTGGCTCAGGTGTCAAACTCTCACCACTAAAATGTGTTCCCCAACACTTTTTAATCCTTTCATGGGATGTGGACACAGTGGCATAAATGTCCAGCATTTGTTGTCCAACTCTAATTGCTCTTTTACACACTAATTTGCTAGGTTATTTCAGAAATCAGCTAACTGTTTACCAGATTGCTGTCTCTGGTGTTGCTTATAGGTAAGGATCACACATTTCCTCCTCTAAAAAGGGTATTAGTTAATCATATTGGATTTTCATGACAAATAAATGAAAGTTCCACTATCACCAATGATTGAGTCTAGCTTAAATTCCAGATTAATTTAATTTAAACTGAAAGAACTATGGATGCTGCAAATCAGAAACAAAAACAGAAATCTCTGGAAAAGCTCAGCAGGTCTGGCAGCATTTGTGGAGAGAAACCATAGTTAACGTTTCGGGTTGAGTGACCCTTCCTCAGAATTGAATTCAATTAAATGTAATTTCCACTAGCTGTTGTGATGGGAATGAAAGCAGGGCGTGACTATTTTCTAATGTCTGGATAGCTAATGCATCAGAAAACTTAAAATCATATTAATAAACTACAAGATAATCATCTGAAATTGCAAATATGGCAATGACCGATGGGCAATGACACTCATTGCCAAAATAGAATGCTGCAGCATGTGCATCATCAACAAAATGAATCCGCCAACAGATAGCTTTAGGTTTTGAAACCAAAATGTCTAACACACCCATGTGTAGAAAATTATCTTAAAAATAAATCTTCAATGGGGATTCCACAACTGCTCATGTCCATGGCAAACAGGGTTTTTGGATTTCTGAGGAAGAATCTTTGCTGTTGCAACGAAAGTATCAGAGTTCTAGCTTACCAAACACTTGTTTGTCCAATTCAGGAGTATATAAGAACATAAGAAATAGGAGCAGGATTAGGCCATATGGCCCCTACAGCCTGCTAGGCTATTCAATAAGAACACGGCTGATCTTCTCGTGGTCTCAACTCCACGCAACCACGCACTCACCGTAACCCCCAATCCCTTCACTGGTCAAAGGAATTTGGAAATTGAGAAGTGCCAAAGGAATTTCGAAGGACTATATGCAAGTTATGCATGGTTTCTCGATTTGGTGAGGGTTACAAATAAGGTTGAAGCAATCCACAGCCATCCTGCGTTATTCTGCACAAATCAGGCTGGGAAATATACCAGTATCACATCTTTGATCAAAGTTCTTGAATGAGAATCAATACAGCAGAGAGAAAAATAGACTGAGCATTTTCCATAAATTGTGGATTAGACTGGTGGAAACTGACACAAGTGAGTATCTGGTGCCTTCCAGCAATGACAAAAACAAGTAGTAGCCATCCAGACAGACTACAAAGATTATTTTTTGTAAGATAACATACCAGCAATCTTTCTTCCCAAGAAGAATACAACAAACAGCAGTCCGCTAAGTAAATATACATAGCCCCATTATTTTGAAATTTTCAAGATTCATCTTTCAATTATTTCCATTTACTTTTCCATTCTGATTATTACCATTTCAGAAGGTTTGGCCAGGGCAACCTATATAAATTTGGCAGAATAAGGATATTTGCCTGAAATGCTGACATAATAGAAGCATAAGCAAAAGCTGAAAAACCCTGTGCAAGCACTAGTCTTTTTCTTATTTTAGTGTCACTAATCAGCCAAATAATGAGACCCTTTAACATTACCAACATGTTGTCTGTGCCTGCTACTGGCTCACACGTTATATCAAAATGAAACTCAGATCATTGGCAAAAGTGCTCAAACACCAGAGGCTACTAACTATCTAGTAAGTGCCAATACAGTTCTAGCAGCAGGAACCATAGGCATTTATCACAGAAGATGCCAACTCCGTGACTCCCTCATCCGCTCCACACTCCAAAACTAATACAGCTGCTGTGCTCCCCTATAATCCAATGAGACAAACTTCTGAGGAGTGTCAATCATTCTGCTCCTTCTGCTCTTATGCCACAATACATTTCCACATTTCTGAGAGGAGATTCCAGTCAGGGCTTTTTTTTTCAGAAATGCAGACCTGCACTTTCATTCTGACAGGTCTCTCATAACAGAGCAGACAGGGGAAGGCAAGCTGTGTCCCCTTTGCACAGCAGTCAGCTGCTGTACTCTGACATTTAAAGATCCAGAATCACAGACAGCCGCTTTGACAATGGCTGTCTGTCAAAGGGCAACGATGGAAGGTAATTGGAAGGCTATGCTGCCAGCTGGGTAGAATGCCAAGTGAGCAGGCAGATAGGGTGCCAGGTGGATGAGGCTCAGTGTGGCAAAAGGGGCCAGTTATGTGACAGAGTGTATAGAATAGGTCAGGGTGGGTGGGAGACACTGGGTCTGGTGAGGTTGAGGGGCGGGTGGTATGAGCTCTGAGTTTGGTGTGGGCTCCTGGGGGTATTGCTGGTGTCCAAACCCCTGGGGTGGGGATGAATCAGGTCCAGAGAAGGGAAACGGGGTTTTGGTCTGGAGTGGGAGGGACACAGATCTCGGGAGCTCAAAGTGCTCTGTTGGGCCTGGAGCAGAGAAAGGGGATGGGAATTGCATTCAAATTGGCAGGCAAAAGGAAGTCATGACTGGTAGCAAGGGGAGAAGGGGTAGCGTCTGGCATAAGGGAGAAGCCTCCTGTTCGACAGTAGGTCATGGAGTGTCTAGTTCAAGGTATAGAGGGGGATTGTTGAGATTGGTGGCAGGGAAGGGGACCGGGCCCTGGGCAGATAGTTACATTGGCTGAGGGTCTAGGTTTTAACTGGATGTGATGTAAGGTGGGGAATCAGTTGCATAGTTATTCAGGGGTTAGACTGCTATTTGCTAGTCTAACTTTCCCGAAGTAACTATTTGCCTAACTTTAGGGGACCCTCCAAAGCCTCTAAACTGAATGGATACCTTTGGCCAGTTCCAGATGCAGGGGAATTGCCAATGGAATCTTCAATTTCCCGGGCAATTCCTTCAGAGCCCGCTAATGTAGGGACTCTGCAGGGTCACCACGTGCAACTCTCATCTGCGCTTCAGAAACAGTTATCTCTCCATCAGAAAATCCAAGAGAATGTGTTAATCTACTTTAAACTACTTGTCTAAACTTTGAGACAGACACAATATTCTCTACCTTACATACTTATATGGAGGTACTGCAAGTTCCACCACGAAGTAACATATAGACTAGACCAGGTAAGAAAGACAAATTTGCTTCCATTAAAAGGATGTTACTGAAACTATGGGAATTATGCAACGATTTAACAATGTTGCTTTTACTGATGCCAGCTTTAATAATTCAATTTTTAAAACAAAAAAATCAACTTTTTTTGGGAAATTGCCATGGTGCAATTTGACTTTATTCTCCAGATTATAAATTCAACCTGAGATTCTTAAATTCCTTTTAATCACCATTACTTTTTGTTCCTGATCTTCCCATCTCCATGTCTCTAATTGTGATGAAAGCAGCTCTGGGGAGTGGAGCACTAAGATAAAAATTGACAGCTGCCAATGCCAAGGTAACACTGGGTAAAAATCTTCTGCTCTCATTGGTGCCAAAGCTTGGAGGAAAGAGCATTTAATTCCACTCCTCTGCCAAAATTGAGTCAAAGTGGTCGGTTTCAATTATGCTATTGCCAGGTTCCAAGTGAGAAGGATGGCCTATAATCAAGCAACTACCCCCATGCCAGTTCAGACCCTTATTTGACCAGTTAATGGTCACTTACAGGCCCCATGTCAGCAGGCATTAATGCAGCTAAAACTGAACCTGTCTCCAGCCTCTGTGGAGGGTGAGGGCAGGAGTGTGTTCAAATGAAGGAACTCACTGCCTGATTGAAGGGTGAGATACCAGGATAGGGGAACCTGCTGAGAACCACTCTTTTTCCCCTTGCCACCAAATATCCTGCCCTCCCTCATTCCATGCTGCCTGACTGGTTTATGGTTTGATGTCCCTTCCTGTAAAGAGGCAGCACAGGGTGCCTGTTTGGTTCTGTAGTTGGCAGGCAAGACCACAACTCCTCAGCAAGATCCCACCCACTGTACTTGTCTGGCTGGATAAACTACCCACTCTCCATCAAGTTAGCCAGTCTCAAAACCCAAGAGGTACATTCCACTTAACTTGAGGGAGGGAGGAGGACAGCACACCTCGGAAGAAATGTCCAAGGAGATGCAGAATCAATTCGGTGACATCAAGAAACAAAGTGAAATGAACGTGATGGAAGTTGTGCTACTGTGCACTAACATGGCACTGTAGTCCTTTCAGTCTGTATGGTTAGCAACATTCATATTGGTGGGTGGAGTTACATCACCATATTAATCAAGCATCCAGTAGACGAACATTCACGTAAAACTGTTTTGTGACCATGTCAGGATATCAATGATACTCGAGTTGACTCATTGCATTCCAAAGGCTCTGGCGGCACAGTCCCACAAAGTCCCTACCACCGCACAGAAATGTCCAGGTTTCCATCCCACCCCTGGATGTGATGGTCACGGATATGTGTCATAGCACATCTGAACAGGCTGAAAAGTATCAACAATGTTCAAGTAATCACATTCCAAAGACATTTCAATTTCAATGCCGCAGGCGAAGCAGCATCATAGGAGCAAAAAGGCTGACGTTTCGAGCCTAGACCCTTCATCAGAAATGAGGGAGGGGAAGGGGGTTCCGAAATAAATAGGGAGAGAGGGGGAGGCGGATAGAAGATGGATAGAGGAGAACATAGGTGGAGAGGAAACAGACAGGTCGAAGAGGCAGGGATGGAGCCAGTAAAGGTGAGTGTAGGTGGGGAATTAGGGAGAGGATAGGTCTGTCCAGGGAGGACGGACAGGTCAAGGGGGCGGGATGAGGTTAGTAGGTAGGAGATGGGGGTGCGGCTTGAGGTGGGAGGAGGGGATAGGTGGGAGGAAGAACAGGTTAGGGAGGCGGGGACGAGCTGGGCTGGTTTTGGGATGAGGTAGGGGGTGGGGAGATTTTTGAAGCTTGTGAAATCCACATTGATACCATTGGGCTGCAGGGTTCCCAAGCGGAATATGAGTTGCTGTTCCTGCGACCTTCGGTTGGAATCGTTGTGGCACTGCAGGAGGCCCAGGATGGACATGTCGTCTGAGGAATGGGAGGGGGAGTTGTTTATTGTGAACCGAGCGTAGGTGTTCTGCAAAGCGGTCCCCGAGCCTCAGCTTGGTTTCCCCGATGTAGAGGAGGCCACAACGGGTACAGCGGATGCAGTATACCACATTTCAATGCTGATGGGTAACTTTAGGGAACTACTTGGACCTCTGCGGAATCTCATATCCGATCTTAAGCTCATACAGGAGGTTGCCAGTGCTCTGTTTCTGAGGCTCACTTACTTACTTATTTCCTATTGGATGCCAGCAGTTGGACAGCTAGGAAAGTCAGCTTTGCTTCCATTGCAGGATTTCCATGGCACAGGATGCCATTGATCGTACCCATGTAGCCTTCAGAGTGCCATATCAACAACCACCAGACTTTATCAATAAGACAGACTTCTTCTCCATGAATGTGCAGATCCCATTAGCACAGCAGCCAGAGCTGACACAGACTGTGGCCATAGTTGCACATGTTATCCAGGGAGCGGTCGTTCCAAATGCCTGGATCCTGAACTGCAGAAAACCCCAGGCAGAACATTTCACATCAAAAAATTGTTTGCTGTGTCCTCCACATCCAATCTAACATGACTCCATCAGCAGCAAATGTGGGACACTGAAAGTCGCTATTCACTCTATCCATACCCCTTAAAAAAAAAAGTGAGGGGCATGGATAGGGTGAATAGCCAAAGTCTTTTCCTCAGGGTAGGGGAGCCTTAAACGAAGGGCATAGGTTTAAGAGATTTAAAAGGGAGCTAAGGGGCAACTTTCTCACGCAGAGGGTGGTGCGTGTATGGAATGAGCTGCCAGAGGGAGTGGTGGAGGCTGGTACAATTACAACGGTTAAAAGGCATCTGGATGGCTAAATGAATTGGAAGGGTTTAGAGAGATATGGACCAAATGCTGACAAATAAGATTAGATTTATTTAGGATATCTGGTCGGCATGGACATGTTGGACCGAAGGGTCTGTTTCCGTGCTGTACAACACTATGACTCTGATTGAAAGAGCAATGTGCTGAGGAGCTACATATAACTTCATTTCAGCCAGAGGCCTGAGCAATGGGAATGGCTACAGGGAAGTGGGGAGTCTGCGGGGAGGGCAAGTGCAAGGAATGAGATGTTGAGACAACACAGTGTGGATCTGGAGGAACACAGCAGGCCAGGCAATATCAGAGGACAAGGAAAGTTGAAGTTTCAGGTCAAGACCTTTCTTCAGAAATGAGGAGGGGAAAGGGAGCTGGGAAATAAATAGAGAGAGGAGGGGTGGAGCTGGGGGAAGGGTAGGTGGGACGGTGATAGGTGAGTGCAGGTAGGGAGTGGTGGGGATTGATCAGTGGGATGGTTCGGGGGAATGGGTGGGAGAAAAGATGGACAGGTTGTGTCAGGTCAAGGAGACAGGGATGAGAGGGAGGGTTGGACGTGGGATGAGACCAGGAGTGGGGAGATTTTAAAATTAGTGAATTCTATGTTAAGGCCATTGGACTGTCGGCTCCCGCGGCAGAATATGAGGTGTTGCTCCTCCAGTTTGTAGAGGGGTGTCATTGTGGCACTGGAGGCGGCTCAGGATGGACATGTCACTCAGAGAGTGGGAGGGACGGTTAAAATGGTTGGCGAATAGAAGGTGTTGTCGTTTGTCACATGCAGAGCTCAGATGCTCCACAAAATGGTCGCCGAGTCTGCGCTTGGTCTCACTGATGTAGAGGAGACCACATCAGGAGGAACAGATATGTAGGCCTGGTCGGCAGATGTACAGGTGAATCCCTGTCGGATATAGAAAGTTTGCTTTGGGCCTTGAATGGAAGTGAGGGGGGAGGTGTAGTGGCAGATATAGCACATCCTGAGGTTGCAGGGAAAGGTGCTGGGTGTGGTCCATTAGTGGGGAGTGTGGAGCGGAAGAGGGAGTCGCAGAGTGAGCAGTCCTTACAGAAGGTAGATAGGGGTGGGGAGGGAAATACCTCTTTGGCTGTGGAGTTTGATTGTAGGTGGCAGGATTAGTGGAGGATAATATGTTGAATGTGGGGTTGATGGGGTGGTATGTGAGGACCAGAGGAATTCTGTCTTTATTTTTGTTAGGGGGAGGCGGTTTGAGGGCAGAAGTGTGGGAAATGCAAGAGATGCGGTTGAGGGCATCTTTGATCACTGGAGGGGGGTAGTTGCAGTCCTTGCAATTGGAGGACATCTGGGATGTCCGTGAGTGGAACGCTTCATCTTGGAAACAGATGTGGTGGAGGTGGAGGAATTGGGAGTATGTGATCATATTCTTGCAGGAGTGTGGATGAGAGGAGGTGTAGTCCAGGTAGCTATGGAACTCGGTGGGTTTGAAATAAATGTCGGTGTTGAGGCAGTTACCAGAGATGGAGACAGAGAGGTCCAGGAAGGAGAGGAAGGTATCGGAGATGGGCCAGGTGAATTTGAGATTGTGGTGAAAGGTGTTGGTAAAGTTGATGAACTGTTCAAGCTCGTTGTGGGATCTAGAAATGGGATTGTCAGAGTGTTGCTATGAGGGGTAAGTCACTCAGAGTTGCTAAGCAACTGCAAGGAAATGATATGTCAAGCAGCCTGGCGGATGTAAGGAAGATAGGAGCAGGTCAGAGGGAAAAGCCTGTGGGAGAAGATGAGACTTGCTCCTGCTCATGGAAGTTCTCCTGATAGAAGCAGTGATGGCGATAGAGCACGACCAGACACACAGAGAGAGAACGAACATGTGCATGCGAGTGAGTGTGGGTTGAATACATACATTGCGTGAATTGTAAATGGTTTAGGCAAATTGGTCATTTGCACTGGTCAGGCTGACTCCAATCTGATGGTTTCGGAGTTCGGAGAGTACACATATGTAAATATTCAGCCATCTTATAAATTGCTGTTTTAAGTCACAAAAAACACTGTTGTTCAGTTTCTAAAACCCAGCCAATACCTTCAGCCCACTCAATAAATGAAGCCATTTTCAACATAAAGCATGACTTTATAAAAGCTACTGTCACAAATGAGTGTCAAGTTCATTCTTCCCTTTCCAGCTATAAATGACTCAGAATGGCCTTTACTTTGCATGCTGTTGTGAATGAATATCTGCCATTTACAGCATAATTGAAATAAACCTGTAACATCGAATAAATCCCTTGCAGACCAGTCATTTCTCAAACCATAACTTCCTTTGTCATTTCTGTGTGATTTTTCAATGCTCAGTCTCTTCCACACTACAGATCAGCTAAAGTATATGACGCAGCCAGCACCGCTTTACATAAAGGACTGCACAAAGGATTTTAAATGTCATTGATGATTTAAAAGTTTGCAGACTGTCCACGTGTGCGTGCATGTAAAAGGAAAACTTTAATGAGAAGATCAATGCAGGAAAAGATAAGCATTAACTATGTATATATATATCTTAAGTTAAGGAATTAACATTCCCCATGACAAGTCCAATGGTGAGTTTACACCAAATACACTTAGGTGAACTCAATTCATTACTTTCAATCTTAACATAAATCTAATGTTTTTAGCTGGTCTCCTGTGACATTTTTTAAACAGTAAGTAGGATGATGCACCATTTTATAAGGTCAGAAGCATGTGCCATTTAATGCCCAGAGCATTATTTGTTCGTAAGGCTGATTGGAACCTTAAAGCTGGTTGAAAGGCCAAATGGCTGGAAATCTTAAATCAGTAAATTAAGCTAGTTCTTTGAAGATCTAAAAATACCTGCAAAGGTCAGAAGAAGCTAGCAGAAAATCATTATATACCCTTCCATTTAAAAAAAAAGTTGCTTTGAATTCACCCCGGCTCTTCCCTCCCACAACAGCGATAAGGTCCCCCTTGTTGTCACCTACCATCCCACCAGCATCAACATCCATAATAAGCATTAGTCAGCATTTCCACCACCTCCAGCAGGATGCCACCACCAGACACATATTCCCTTCCCCTCCCTTTTCAGCCTTTCCCAGGAACCACTCCCTCTGGGACATCCTGGTCCAGCCCTCCTTCACTCCCAACACCTCCCCACACAGCCTCACTGCACGTTTCCCTGCAACCGCAGAAGGTGTAACACCTGCTCATTTAATTCCTTCCTCCTCACCTAAACATGCCTTCCACGTGAAACAGTGATTTACCTGCACTTCACTAAATCTAGTCTCCTGTATTCGCTGCTCATGATGCAGACTTGTCTAGATTGGGAAAATGAAACACACGCTCGGTGACCACTTTGCAGAACGTTTACGCTCTGTCTGCAAAAAGATCCTGAGCTTCCAGTTGCCGAGCACTTCAACACACCACCGTGTCCCTGGCTAACATCTGTCTCAGGCTTGCTGCAGTGCTCCAGCGAAGCTCAGCGCAAGCTAAAGAAAACAACACCTCATTTTCCACTCGAGAACTCTGCAGCCTTCCGAACTTCATTTCAAGTTCAAGAATTTTAGGGATTGACACCAGGTTCTTACCTCAACCCCCACACACTAGGCCTTGTCATCACGTGGGCTGCTATTACACACAAGCTACTGTCAGCTACTAATAGTCCTCATTAGCAGCTATTCATTCTTTCAGATTGACCTTTAACCACTCCTTCATCTGCTCAACTGTTTGTCTCTCTTTGGGTTCTATCCCCAAACATCGTTTACACTCCCCACTCTTCTCCACTCCAACTTCTGTATTAATACCAACCTTTTCTTAGCCATCATCAGTTCTGAAGAAGGGTCACTGGAGCCAAAACATTCACTCTGCTTTCTCATCACAGTTGATGCCAGATCTGCTGAGATTTTCCAGCAAAATCTGTCTTTGTTGCTTTGAAGGGTGTTGTGCAAAATAGAAGGGATACTTAGAAGATTAGAGAAAATATATAAATAGGGTAATGACAGCAAATGGATCATACATTAAATTTATAAACAAAGCATGATCACCAAAGGATGAAATAATTCCTGCTGTTAAATAATTGATCTTTGCTACTCTGAATTTTTCATTGCTGTTTTAAGAATACTGGTAAAAATGTGTTAGGCCATCTATAAAACCAGAAATCCTATCAGGGACCGTAAAGTCACCAATTTTACGAAAAAATAATACTTAGTCAAGTCTTCAGGTTCCTGTTTGGACAATACAAGTTTCAAACCATTTTATATCAAGAGCAATGACTGAAAATCATTGACTAGTCCATGAAATTTTCTGGCAAAATCCAGAGGGAAAGAAATACCTTCCCAGATGGTATGAGAAGATTAAACTTCACTGCCACAGAAGGACAGATAAATAAGTCACAGACAATGAAACAAATAACAGAAGCTCAAGTCTGCTTTAAAATGCCATAGTTATTTTTCCTGACATGCTCCCTTCTGCTTAAAGAGCCTTCAATACATTGTGCATCTTAAAAATAACAATTATGATCAGTCAGCACACCTCCTAGAAGTTCAAATGAGGGATTTATTTTGAAACTCATCTCTTAATCTTCATTGGAAATTCAATTGCCCAAATGAAACAAAATAGTAGGTAAGTTAGTCACTTGTAATGAAAAACTGCTGAAAAGAGCTCTGTTTAATCAATTCAAATTAGCACAAGTAAGGAACTAACGCCTATTTACCTTAAAAGCTTTCACATTCTCATTTGCAAAAACTGTGAATTATTTGCAATCCTCTTCAAGTTGCCTAATCAAATCAATTTATTTTTAGCAGGAAATTAGAAAGTTTTACAAATAGAATGCCAGTTTGTGTCAAAATATAGTCTGAAGAATCCATTAAATATTAAAGATAAAAGGCTCTTAAATTAGTTTTCGTTATCTTAATATTTTGGTAACTTCCCAAAAGCCATCTATAATTATTCAAATTGCAGTGTGGTTTGTTTATTCATACAAAGATTGGTTTTACATGATTGCTTTCCCACATAGTTATTCTAGCTGGATTTAGCAAGATTTCTACACAGAGTCTATCATAATGGTTACATCCAATTGTTTAAACATAGGCATTTCATTACAGTGGAAATTCCCTTAAAGTGGAAGAATTTGAGTAGCAATTTTTTTAACATCTAGCTCAATTATAACAATGAATGTGTGATATTGTACATGTAAAATGAAATCACTAACCTTTTATATAATTCTCAATTACCAGCATCAAAACTTTTGAAACATACACACTAAATAAGGGTTATACTTCCCAGGTAAATAATATTCACAAAATGAACAAAATAGAAGAGTAAAAATTTGCTGACCACTGTCTGGTGTGAAGCCTTAAACTGATGGGAGTGCAGGACCTGCTATCATAAAGTGACCTATGTCAGCTGTGCCTCAGTGGGCAGCGCTCTTGTCTTTAACGTGAATATGAAGGGCTTCAAATCCCAATTTAAGGCTTAAGAACAAAAACCTTGCTTGATCTGCCAGTGAGAAACAAAGTCCTGCACTGTTGGAAGCACTAAACTGAGACTCAAGGTGGATGTAAAAAGATCCTACGGCACGTTTCAAAGAAGAGCAAACAAGATATCCCTGGTGACCTAGCTAATATTGGTCCTTCAATCAACATTACAAAAACGGATTCTGTGGTTGTTATATCTTCGCAGTTTATGGGAACTTGCACTGTACAAATTGACTGTTGCTACAGTTCAACAATGACTACTTTCTATTGAACTGTAATTAAATAGCTGAAGGTGCTTTGGAATGCTCAGTGATCATGAACAGTGCTACGCAAGTCTTTCTTCTTTTCAAAATATCTGCAATCTTTCTTTTACCATTCAAAGCACCATACCAGAAGCTCAGAAACATTGAATTTACCAGACAGAGTAATATCCTCTACTCTGGAGAAGGAACCAAAAATAATGACAGGTAAAAAATGTCAAGTATGTATCACCCATTTTACACTACAGCCCAAGTACAGTATTATGCCCAATTTAACCATTGCAAAAAAAAACTTTATTTAATAACAGCAAATTCCATGTGCAAGGCCAAAACCATTGTGTAGCTCTCACGATACCAATGTGGAATCTGACTGGGGTTTGAGTGATGGTTGATGTGTGACAGAATCAGGCAAGATGTCTGGTTTGGGGAGGCCCATCTCAACATTGAATTCATCTCTCCATCTAAATGCTTTTCACAAGTGGCAGAACAAGATTCTCACTAGCCAACAGCAAGATGCCAATCAACTAAGATTAGATGCCTCATTGACGCCACAACTCATTTCATTAATAGTCATTCAATCTCTTTTCTTACTAAACATGCCAAACACGCAAGATGTCGGGAAAACCCATGAAGGAAAGTAGAGCGAGCACCTGGTGGATTCAGCTCTCCGTTTGCTCAAAATTACCTCCATGCTGGACAAAGGGCAGAAGCAGCTCAGGGCAAAATCCAGAAGCGTCAGTCGCATACACACACTTCATCTGTGGGCTTTGGCATCCAGCATCTGTGAAAGCATTATGACTATCACAGCACCTCTCTGATAAACTGGCAGTGTGCTCTTGAAGTATTGACTTGAATTATAGGGTGCATCTGCAATAAGCATTAAGGTGGCTGCAACGAGGGACATTTTGCAGATAGCAACAGGTACCCAGCTCACAGATACAGCCAGTGCTGCAGGGCTACTCACTTGCACTCTTAGCAAGCACTCATTTTGTGCATAGCTGTATGTTCACACCATCCATGCCAAGCTTAGCCATCCTCTTAGCATGCTGGCACTTCATTCAGTGAAAAAGGCTGCCATTTTAAAGGGGGTGTTTAAATCCGGCTCATGGACAGACTGAACGTCATGCTTATCAATATTAAATTTTCCTGGGTTGGTGGAGTGAGGGTGGGGGAACAGTTTTGTGAACAACACACAAAATGTCAACCAAGTGGCCATGTCGGATAGCCCCCTGCTGTTGATCAGAGGATCCCAGTACTCACAGCCAGGGACCACAGTCCACACCCAATCAGGAGGCTCACAGTCAGGGGATCTGTTCCAGTACAGTGCCGGATTTGTTCAGTGGTCAGCCCTGAAGTGCCAGCACCAGCCGTCAGGAGAAACATGTAACGTCACTCAGGGAGATGTACACAACCTCAGGGGCCTAGTCAATTATGTCTTTGGGCTCGAAATCGGTCTGCAATCTGGGATGAATACAGTCCTGTTGTCATCTGCTGGGGTTGTGTGTGTTTGTGTGTGTTTGTGTGTGGTGGGGGGCGCGGACGGGTGGAATGTAGCAGGGAGTGGGGCACTCCCCTTACACTAACATCTGGTGGTCATTCAGATGGCATGGCTCCTTCAGCGAGTTACAGGATATGTTGAGGTGGAATGTGGGTATCCAATGTGGAAGTGACCCCCATGATCCACGCTTACGTAATCCCATATTATGAAAACTTATCCAAAACTGATGTAGGGCTGAAGACTGCACCAAGCAAACTCTAACTGGGGCTTGGGTAATGCCACACCATCTGGATATTAAAATATAATATATTTTTAATAATTTAACAAGAGAATATATGCACGGTTGTGAGGGGAATAAAAGTTCTAATGCTTCATCAGCCACATGTACAAGGCTTCCAACTTCTGAGATTAGCAGTTCTTTAAAATTACACACAGAAGCAAAATGCTTTTACTTTGATACGTGAAAAATAGAGAGCTGTTTCTACTGCCATTTTATTAACATGATGTGAGGACTAATTGCACAGCACCACTGATGGTAGCTGGTGAGATGTCTGAAGATGAGATAACTGCACCTGCCTCAGGATGGAGACCTACAGGAAGCCCAGTGGCCCTTAAGGGAGGGATATAAAATCTGAAAGGAATACATAGTGAATGCAAATATGCTCACATATTTAAATAAACCACATAACTCAATCTAACATTCCAAATCAACTTTAATGCACTGCAGTCATATGGAAACGCACAGCTTCTTGTACAATGTAACAACTCTTTCCCAGCCTTATTTCAATGGTGAATAAAAGGCAGACCGTATTCGTAGATGAACTATGCTGGTCAGGATTTCTGAACTAAATTCTCTATTCTTGCCAAACACAAACCACTTCACTTTTGGTTTTAGCATGCTGCTATCCCACAGCAACCTTTTTTTTAATCCCCCTCTCTGGTTATTGTTCTGTGTAGCAGAGCCAATGTCCTTGTGTTAATTCATACCTGTACCACCCATTACTGAGCTTTTACCCACATCATTTCAACTTTTTCATATTTCATCAGTCATTTATTGCACCATCTGTTACAGAAATGAAAGAAATGACCAGCCATCGATGCCATCAGATAGCTATATCTCATTCATACCTGCAAGAATTGTGTAGCCAATGGCCATTAGAAGTTCAGTAGAGCTGCAATAAGTAAAACATTTTTTTAGTTGTCTTGATTTATTGTAATCAAGCACAAATTCCTCTCAATATAATGATTGGATAACTTATCCAGGACATCATTTAGAAATATGGTCAATACCACCCTTCAGATTACCTGACCTCCAGACATTAACATATGATTAACAATTCCTTTAGAAAAAAAACACTAAGACAATTCCCACCCATTTAAAAAAAAAAATCTGCTTACCATTTCCTGGAGGACAATAAATATGTCAGAGCTTTATTTAAAATGAGCTGGGTCTTCCTTACGATAACATCTTATTTTGAGATTATTGCTTGGTCCAGTTTTAAAGAAACCATTGCATAACTCATACATTTTCACCAGGCAATGTCCACGGTTACAGTTAACTATAAAAATATTTTTCAAAGATTCCTCAGGTATTTTTTGCGAAACAGAATGATATCTAACCTTCAGTTATAGGTCTTAAATAAAATTGCAATCGCCAAATATTTTATTGGTGAAAAGACTATGACAGGTCATTTTGAATTTTCTAATTTTCAAAAAATTATGATTTTAAAAATAATATTGTATAGGAGGCCATTCGTCACACTGTGGTCATTCAAGCTCTCTGCAAGAGCGACTCAGCTTGTTTCACTTACCTGCCCTTTCACTGTATAACTGCAGATTCTCTTTTCAAAGCCACAATTGAATTTTCTTTCACCATACTCCCAGTCAGTCCATTTCACTTGCTAGCTACTGATTGAATAAAACATAATCTTCATCATACCCTTGGTTCTTCTGTCATTCACCTCAAGTCTGTGACCTCTATTTCTTGACCTGTCAGCCAATGGAAAAATGTTCTCCCTATCTATTCTCAGCCCGTTCTGATTTTGAACACGTCCATCAAATCTCCTCTCAAACTGCTGTCATCTATGTGAATCAGTTCCTAATCTATCCATGTAGGTGAAGTTTCTCAACCCTAAAATCATTCTAATAAATCCTTTCTGCACAGTTTTTTAATGTCTTCATATCCTTTCTAAAATGAAGTGCCTAGCGTTAAACTCAATACTCCAGTTACGGCTGAACCTTCATAAAAGGCTTGATAAATGTTAGATGACCAATATGGACAGGATGGGCCAAAGGGCCTTTTCCCATGCTGTAAAAACTCAATGAGCATTTTTTATTCCCTTTGGAGAGAAGATAGACCTGCATCACATGAGGGATGATTTCCCATGCCTACAATCTCAGGTCTATGATTTTCTACCTGTTTAAGTGATTTGGTAGGATATCGAACTGGAGGGGTGTTGAAATGTGAAAGCCGGACCAATTACTGGGACTGCGTGATAGATGTAACAACTTTCATTCATGGAACACCTACACGTGGTAAAGCATCTCAAAATACTTCATAGGTGTGTTATCAAACATTAAATCGCCACTGGGGCCAACAAGCTGATGTTAGAGCAAACAAACTAACTCTTGGTCAGAGACATAAGTTTTAACGTATATCTTCAAAGTGTAGAGAGGTAAATTGGCAGAGAGATTTAGGGAAGGCATTCTACACTTAGCACTTCATGAATCTAAGCAACTTGATTGAATGGAGAGAGAAATAGCACAGAAAATTGTTTAAAAAGATAAAATAAATCATCATCCAACACAAAGAAAATGCTCAGGCAGGCATAGCAGGTTAGTCTTTCCTGGATGTCAGCTATGGTTAATGACTGACTGACGTATATTTGGTGCTACTGCTCTTGTAATTTAAAAAGGTACTGGGACACTCAATTTTTTCAATCTAACATTGGCAGAAACATTGGATAGGCACATCCCAGGGTTTCTACAGCAGTCATGGCAGTGATCAGAACCTCTACTACCTCTGTTTCCCCATACATCCCCTCCCCAGCCTCAGATGTTTTCATTGAGAAATCATCACTGTTTGAAAAAAAGACTGAATTATTCCGCCATTTCAAATTTACCCATCAGGCTGCCTCTTACTCCTCAAGCCTTACTCTTTTCACAGTAGTTGAGAAATAGCACTGAGCAATACATAAGTAATGACAATAACTTTAAATAGCGTGCAGGTTATAAGTGGCATCCAGGATCCTACAAACCAGTTTGTGCACTGAAATATTCATTTTAAAATTATTCACTTTTACTCAGTTTAGACAAGCCTATACAATTCATTATATGTAACAAATATTTAAAAGCTGTGATTCAGAGACTACATCATATCGGTTTGCACTTCCATTCATGAAGATGAATTTGCAAATTACACAGAATTCACGGCATGGAACAGATTATTAGATATAACTGGTCAAGTACTTTTGTTTAGGCTTCACAATAGTTATTTTACTTTTAAAAAAGTATTATATTATATTAACTTCAATCTAACATTCTCTCTACATTTTAAAAATTGTGTACAACCTTTGTTTTTGAGGCTGCTTCAGTTTGGATAAATAAAAAAGGGTGGGGATGATCTTTGTGTCTTCTTTATTGTACTTTATGCCTTTTAAGATTAAGAAATGTGATGAAACAATATTTCAAACTGGGAGCAAATATGTCATGTTATTTTGGTACAAATTATTGCAGGGTTTTGCTTTAACTAACTTCTTGCTAACCAAACACAGTGAAAAGAAAAATGTGCATAGAGCTACCTCTAGTGATTATTTTGTAGAAAACAAAGTTGAAGACCTTCACAGAGCAATGACAAAACAAGTAGGAAGTTTGTACCAAGCTTTAAGTGCCACTTTGATAGAGACAATAAAAAACTGCACATGCTGGAATCCAAGGTAGACAAACAGGAGGGTGGAAGAACACAGCAAGCCAGTCAGCATCTGGAGGAAAGGAGCAGTTAACGTTTGGGGTATTACCCTTCTTGTTTTTCCTAGTGTTTAATCATTTTGTAAACTTTGTCACAACACATTCGGTATTGCAACACTTTCCTTCTATGCTGCTTATTGTGTTGTTAGCATCGAAGATAAAATTGTACAAAATGGCAGAAGCATTTGTCTTTAAAAAGTATTTTCAATCCGGGAATATAGTTTCTTCATAAAAAAAAGTTGATCAAGTTGTAAAAATAAACTGCCTGAGCAAAATAGATGGCTGGAAATCCATGGTTGTATGAAATATAAAAGCCCAAGGAGAAAAATTCAGAGAAAGTGCAATAATTTGGCTATTTATTATACATGTCATCCATAATTTCAACTCAGCAGTTTCAGAATTGAATTTGATAAATTAGATATTTATATGCTAGTACCTGAAATAAATGATTATGGGAAAATGTTGGGAATAAAACATATCTTTCTGCTATTTAGCATCAAATATAATTTGGACTATTGCTAAAAGCTGAAAGATCTTAGCCTAATAAAAGCTTCAAATTGGTTCAAATCATACAAGCTGGATGCAACGTTCCACCAAGATTTTGGGGAATTCTGTTTCTCAGGGAAATGATGTCATATTTTAAATCAGAATCCTTGGTTCACTTTTCCCAGCATGTGAACAGTTATTGGATCATAAAAACATCCATCCCAGTGTTATGTTTCTTTCATTATTTGATTTAAAAACAATCCGCTATGTTTTATACTGTCTATGATAAGTAGCCCCAGTGATGACTTTCACCCACCTAAAAGTCACAATGGGCAACTCATTTAGCTGACATTATATCAGGATTGGATAGACTGATGCATGAAAGCAGCTAAATCTTGTTCTGCATGTAAAATAGTTATAAAATTATAAACAAATGGATTTGGAGTTCTGTTTTACAAGTACATTGAAACCATAAATCATAATAATCAATATGCATGCAGCAATTGTGTTTACTGTTGTGATCTAAACAGGTATAATAATTAGAAATATTCTGTGTTGTACTCTCTTAAGTGTTATCTTAATGGAATCTGTTGATTTTATCAGCTTCTCTCTGCTCGACAGACATTTATATTCCAAAAACAGATGGACAATGAGACCTTTGAAAACTCAGATGAACACGTATTAAACATTATTGCAAAGATGTGTCAGCCTTTTATTTTCTGTCTTTAACCTGCCGGAAGCTAATGATTTTCTTAGAGCACAGATACTGTAGGCTTTGTTGGAAGTCTGAACAAGATGCTATCTCTTAATAGAAAAAGCTTCCTGTTGCCATTTGTAAAACCAATTATGTTGGCTTACAAAATAAGTGTTCACAGTAGATTCAAGAAAATAACAAGCTTGCGTTCAATGAAATTAACAACATGCTTTATTCTAGATTACTTGCACCTTTTTTTTAGTAAAACAACAGGAGGAATTTGAAGTCAATAAGGAAAATAAAGAATCAAACTTGATTATGGGTTCAGTAATTTTCTCCTACTTCAGTTCTGATGACCTTGAACCTATTCCCTATATGGCTGAGCAAACATCGCATTAACTGAGACTAGTATTTTGAGCTAATCATACAGGTACTTAACATGTATCAAGAATCTTGCCCAACCATATATTGCTCACCGGTTCACAGCTAATGTCCTGAACTAATGTTTATTATGATGGAATGAAAAGATGCTCCTCAAAGGCTAAATCTCATGGACAGATAGAATTAACACACTGGCTCCAAGTCTCCTTAAATACACTTTGCAGAATTATGCAGCAAGACTAAAATATCAATCATCAAGGTGAGCTTTGTTAAATGGTCAGAAGTGTTCTTCTTCTTAGACCTTGGGAGTGTGGATGACTTGCCTCTAATTTGCTTCAATTAGTTCTGGAATGGGTGATAATTCCAATGCACGATCTGCAGGTAGTGTCCCATATTGAGCAGGTAGTGTTTGACAAGTTAGTTACATGGGTTGTTTTGAAGTTAATGTACAAACTCCAATGCCTCACTTTGCCTCTGCATGTTCCCGGCAAAGTATTCTTGCTGTGTTTGGTTCTTTTCCAAACGAGCTTCTCCATTTTAACCGGTCACAAATCAGTCTCCCACAAGAGAGTGGGGATCTTTAAGGACTAAAAGAACCTTGCAAACATACCACTGCTGGTATTTCTATAGCACCTGAGGTGTCTGCTATAAATTGTTCCAGTCTCTGAAGCATTTGGGAGTACAATTATCACTGCTGCTCAGGAAACTCATAACATTAGTTTCAAAATCTCTCCCCCTCAGTTGGCCAGAGGCTAAGATGAAACATTGGAGGCAATGATAATGCTGATCTTTGTCATCTATGTTTGCCTTTGTTAAAAGCAGGTTCCCAAGGTACAGAAAATAGTTCACATTTTCCAAAAAAAAAAAATCCTTTATCAATTTCACAATGACAATCAAACTATAATTGTCACTAATGGAACCACTACAAATCCTAACTCAATGAAAACAGAAGTCAAACTTAGATGCTACATCAACTCTCTTCTCCAACTGAGCTTCCAGTTTCCTGCTACTTCAACATACCATCTTGTCACCTGGCCAACATCTGTCTCAGGCTTGCTGCAGTGCTCCAGCACAGCAAGCTGGAAGAAAAACATCTCATTTTCTGCTTCGGACTCTGCAGCATTCTGGACTCAACCGAGTTCAACAATGTTAGAGTTTGAGGCACCTTCCCCTATTCCCCCAACCTCCACACACCAGGCCTTGTTGTCACGTGGTCTGCTGTTACACACAACCCATTATGAGCCACTAATTGTCCCCATTAGAAGGCAGATCTTCCAAGATGGCGGCAGAGTAGGCAGCATCTTGAGCCCGGGTCTCATTCATTCCATCTGCTTTTCTCATGTTTTGAAAAAAGTATTTTTTAGTGCATTTTTACTTACCTTCTAGAGAAAGTTCAGTTGTGGAGGCAGCGACCGTGACGAAGTATGGCAGTGGCTAGGGCCCAGCGTGAACGCAGATGTCGGTTGGCAGTGAATTGACTGGTGATGCCAGGTGGGACTTCACTCGGTGCAGTGGGGAATTTGGGGGTAAACCAAGCCCTCATAGGGAAAGCCCAGCTTGGAATGACTGCAGGCACATGGCTTAAGAAAGAACTGTAATGTTTAACTTTGAACGTTTATTTACTCATTTTGCTGCTTTATGCTAAAAACAACGGTGGTGATGAACTTTCTAAACTTATTTCTTTATTTTTCTATTTTTGTACCCGGGATTTTGTACCTAGGTACCTTTGTATCGAAGGTGGCACCAGGAATGACGACTTTATGCAGTTTTCATTGCACTCCCGTGCTTGAGTACACATGACAATAAAACCTAAACCTTAAAAAAAACACATTCATTCTCCTAGGCTGATCCTTATCCACTCTTCTTCTCTCTCTTTGGGCTCTCCATCTCCACTTATCATTTACTCAGTTGGAAGTCACATTACACCAGGTTATAGTCCAACAGGTTTATTTGAAATCACAAGCTTCTGGAATGCTGCTCCTTCTTCAGGTGAAGTCAACTTCACCTTATGAAGGGCCTATGCTCCAAAAGCTTGTGATTTCAAATAAACCTGTTGGACTATAACCTGGGTGTCACGTGACTTCTGACTTTGTCCACTCCTGTACAATACCGGCATCTCCACATCATATCATTTTCTCCTTACCTCTTCCCCTCCACCCTTTCTTCACCATAAAAAAAACAACTTTTTCCTAGTTACCATCAGTTGTGAGGAAGGGACACTGAATCCAAAATGCTAACTCTGATTTCTCTCCACAGATGCTGCCAGACCTGCTGAACTTTGCCAGTGATCTACTGTTTTCTGTCTCTTCTCCATTTTCCTTGCTGCAATATTGTGCTAATCGCCCACAAATTACCCACTAGAATGGAAATACTTCACAGAATAGATGCATAATCTGTTCAATTTACGCCACTATTAATCTAAAGCAAAAGGTCACTATCACCACAGTCACAGGAGTCAATATGTAGATGATGTTTGTGTATGTTGTTCACTCAAACAGAGCTCCAGGCCATTGTTGACCCCTTCTCCGGAACAATGAGAAAATGTGCCTTTCACTAAATAGCCAAAGGCCCTTTCTCAGCCAGCTCTCACTGATAAACACCCTCACTATATCCACCCTGAGAATTAAATATAACCACTGGTTTTAACTGACATATCTGATGTTACAAATCAATTTATCCAGTCTTTTCATTAACAGCTAAAAAACAAAACAAATTCACTGACAAACCCAGAAGAGAATCATTGGTGTGTTCCACATGAAATAAAAACATTGTCTTTTGGCACTAACCAATATAATACATTAATTTACAACAAGGTAGAATTCACTAGGTCATGCAGGAAAGCAACTTTGCTCTTATGGCTCTGTCAATAAATGACTGAGCGCAAATTTATTGATTAGGGAATTCAAGCCAATGTATAACACTGAATAAAAATTCATGTTTTCATGTGCCATATTTTCAGCATTGTTTGTTTACAATCTGGAAAGTAAAGCCTAAATTTTCATATATATTAAATTACTGATGTTGCACTGCAAGGACAGCATGATGTGTTATTATAACACTGTGCCATTGATTTTAAGGATGTGCTTCTTTTGGCAATGGCTTCCTGCGAGAGCATGCACACTGGTGAACTTCAGGTTAATAGCATTTGTGATCCCCAGAGAATTCATGTGTGCTGGGTTTAAACCCTTCTGAAAGAGTAGAATAGAATTTCTGATCAGTGAAGTGGGTATATTGGAACAGAAAAGTTCATTCTGCCAGATCATTATATACTTAGGGCATGATATTCAATCTAACTGGGAGTTTGGAATGGAATATAACTTTAATAAGGAGAAGTGGTTCAGATGATGTCATCAAAATATCAATGCAGTTTCTTGATGTTCTGATAAGAAGCCAGAATAATCTTCTGAGGCCTTCTTGAGATTTTCTTGGGAACTACTTTCCGCTAATTAGGAGGTTCTCTTTCATCCCCACGACTGACTCATTTGGTGATGCAGCCAATGTGTAACAACATCTTTCATATTTGTATTAACCAATGGCTATTTGGATTCAGGAAGAAGCAAAATTAGCAGAACCAATCACTAAATCCTGCTTTAAAATGTAAAGCCACAATGCACAAGAAAAATATTAACTTCCTAGCTGACACAGCATTTAAATTGACTCAAGACAAAAGGTATAAGAGTCCATGGAATCCACAGAATCCCTACAGTGTGGAAACAGGCCATTTGGCCCAACGCGTCCACACTGATCCTCCCAAGAGCATCCCACCCATACCCATCGTTTACCCTATCCCTATAACCCTGCATTTCCCATGGCTAAACGTCCCTAACCTACACATCCCTGAATACAATTGGTAACTTAGTATGGCCATTCCATCTAACAAATAGTTTCAAAATAACTGGCATTTCTCAAATCAGAAGACATTATCCCAAACACACTTTCAACAGACTGGTGGGATCACAGCTAATATGTTTCCATCATATCCACTCAAAGATAAACCATTTTAACCAGACAGCTATTACCTTGTTTAATCTATCTCAGATCTCAATCTCAGACTTTAAACAGTTAAAACAGCACTTGTTAAAAATTGCCTTAACTATATTTTCCGTCATACAGTCAGTCTTGAATTTATGCAGTCTTAAGCTAGAGATTCCACATTTATTTACAAGGATTAAATTACTTCAATTATTTCACTTTTTCTTTGTTCCTAGCTGGCTTTTTTTTTTAATAGATTGAAAGTTGTTCTCCCCTCTTTGCAGCATTCCTGTTCTCCTTGCAACATCTCCCCACTTGCAATCTCTTTCCCCTGACTCCCCTGTTACAGCCATGCTATAGCCTCCCATTAGTCTTGCAGTAACATTTTATCCTCCCATTGAAGCTCTGTTGTGTTTTCTTACTTAGATAGTATTCGATATACCTTTAAAAAAACATGCTCTTGAAATCATCACCCAACCATAGACTGTGGCTTGAAGGTAGAAAATGACTCAGGCTCCATTTTAACAGATGGCCGTGTATTTAAGGCTGAAATAGACTGGTTTTTAATAACTAAGGGCATCAAAGATTATGTGGATAAGGTAGAAAAGTGGACTTGAGGACGATTTGATCAGCCATGATCTCACTGATTAGCAGACCATCCCAATGGGATGATTGACCTACTTCTGTTCCATCATCCTACAATCTTATTTAAAGCATGGCATTCTTATGAAAGGGTGCTACGTTTTGTAACTGAAATCTTATTATTAGTTTTGACAATAAAATACCTGGAAGCTGTAATAAATGTCTGCTGAATCTTTCAGTACCACAGTACCATGCCTAGTTCTTATGTCGCGTGAACTAACATAAGCTTTGCCATATCTGGTACAAATGCCCTGCTGAAGGGAAAGGCCAAACCATGGTGGCAGAGGGGAGGCAACAAAATCTATTATAGATGTAGAGCTGGATGAACACAGCAGGCCAAGCAGCATCAGAGGAGCAGGAAAGCTGATGTTTCGT
>NC_063345.1:53983000-53996613 GCF_021869965.1 Rhincodon typus
TTCATCCAGCTCTACACCTTGTTATCTCAGATTCTCCAGCATTGGCAGTTCCTACTATCTCTGAACAGAATCTATTTATGTGAGAAAATAGAAAGAATCCAAGTTCTCCAGGCTAGGCATTTGAAAGCCTCATTGAATATCAGCTAGGTGACAGCCCTGGAATTCAAAATATTTTAGGTAACCAAAACCAATTTTTGAGAGTTGAGATCTGTAACTTAAAGAGTCTGAAGGAGCTACCTTTTTTCTGCTTAAAATATAAATTCTGTCAAACTAAAAACATTGCCTCTGTTCCTTTCTTAAGAAAGAATTAGTGTGTTTTCCAATTTAGCAGAAAACAGTCAAATGCTTCAAACCTCTCCTAACTGAACTTGTACCCCTCATGAAAATGCTAAAAAACAAGTTTTCTGAACTAACCGGGCTTGCACATGTAGAGAGGTCAGTTAGTTCTGCTCTTTTGTCTCCAAATGCAGGTAAAAGGGAAGTCCTTCTGAAGATATTGGTACTTATTTGGCATGACAGGAACCTGCTAGTGTAGGCCGCTACATATTAAGGTAACAGTGTAAAAGTGATTAAAATTCAGTAAAGGAACAATGACAGTGAAATATAAAGCTAAACAGAACTAGAAAAGGGAAAAGTCAAAGAAAAGGGACAAAAAGGAAAACAAGTAAAAGAAAGCAACAACAAATAAACCCTTCACTCTACTTTTATAAAAACAAAGCCATTTGACAAGAAATGGCAGCCCAGCACTTAATTATGGATCAGATAGCCAATGATATTATTACTGAAATATAATTGTTCAAGAAAAATGAGCTACTTGGTTACAGTTTGTCACTCCTGCCTAAACACTGTCCAGCTTTTCTTCACATCATCTAAACATACCTAGGACATTGGCATGTGCAGTAAATCTGGTTATGGCTAAGTCTGACTCCAGAATACAACAAGTGACTGACAAGACCGTACAACAATACAACAGCAAGGAAAGTAGAAACACATTTCCTGTATTCAATTTAAGATTAGTTTTCTTGCCAAGAAGTATGATATCAGTATACCAGAAATCATCTCTACTCATTCTCGAAGAATATATCTTGTTCTTTGGTCTCATATATTTCTTGGACAGTTATGGAAAGAATGTTCTGCCTTTAAATATGTGACCCACAAATGGATATCTTCTATTGCTGTTTCAGCAAACCACCTTAAACCAGCTCCTCTTGTGACATGCATGGCACTCAGTGTTAAGGGCTGGGCAGGCTTGGTGGTGTTATGGATTTCCCATTGCAATGAAATAGTAGTAGTGACTGTGCCTTCTTCTTAAATATTACTGTTATATTGATTGTCCTCCAATAGATGGATTGGACCAAGTCTAAAATGAAGGTCTGGTTCCAGGAAGCTTCCCTCTCACCTTGAATAAAATGTTTGTGAAGTTCAGCCTGTCTAATGAACAGCACCACTTTTGACAACTTATAGTTAGATTGCAAGATTCCTGATATATCTTCATCTAGCCCCTACACTATAATATGGTCTCTTAGCTCATCTCTCAATGCTCCACATTGGTAAGTATCAGTAAGACAACACAGGTCATTTATCAAAGAATCAATAGCCTCCCCTTGATCCTGGCTGAGTCAATTGAACTTTATCTGGTCTATTTTAAGATTGCATCACTAAAATGAAACAAGAATCAAAGGCCTGAATGAGATCTTCCTATTTGGTGGTTTTTTTCTTTAATCCCTTGGTTAAATTAGAAAATTGTTGGCACATCTGCTGTTTGCTTATGGCAGTACACCAACCTGATTCTTCTTAGGCTTCTGAGCATATCCAGAGATAGTCTGGTATCTATTGAAACAGCGATGCCAATTGATGCATTGTGTAGTTTAGTGAAGGCCCTCTATGTGGTCGAAAGGCTCAGGAACAGTGAATTTTTTTTTTCATTCATTATAGTAAAAGCAAAATACTGTAGATCTGAAATAGAAACAAAGTACTGGAGAAACTCAGCAGGTCTTGTGGCATCTGTGGAGAGAATGATGACTCTTCTTCAGAAAGTTTTCTATTGTTCTGTGTAGTTCTGTTTGATCATTTGGAAACAGAGAGTTGGTTGGCAATTTTTTGCAGTGCAGTGTGCCAACTTGAATGCTTTTAAGTTTCCCTTCTCTATCAGCACTGGCTGGGGCCCATTGTAAATGATTCACACAGAGTGGACACCATCACTGAATATATATAACACGACCAAGTTCTGGATGCTTCCGACAGACGAGGACTGGATACCAAACTGGTACAAAGTGATGAACATTTATTAACTATTTACTTGGTACAGAAACATTATACAGCAGGACTTCACTGGAACTTTCTCCACGCAGTTCTGAGCTCCATGTAATCGGATATTAACTAGCATCACTGATGAGGCATATGGGTCTACCTACAACACGTACGCTGTCGTGGTTCAAGAAAATAGCTCACCATCACCATCATCTCCAGGGCAACTAGCAATGGATAAGAAATGTGAGCCCAACTGGCTATGGCCACATCCCACCAGAAATAAAATAAAATGCAGTCTAGCTATTAGCATAACTATTAATCCCATCTACTAGATGAAGGGAAAGAAACATTTGTGGAAGGTGTGATGTTACCATTTTGTGTTTGCAAAGACAATTGTAGTACAATAAGTTTTCCTGGGGAAATCTGCCTGTAATCCATCTATGAATAATCTTTTGCGTAAAAGAGGAAATAACAGAGGACTAATAAAAGGATACCAGGAAGATCAGACCAAGTTACAAACGAGTAGTCGCACACACGCACGTGCATGCACAATTACAAGGAGATATATGCATCTGCCTCATTCTGTCAAGGAAGTAAGAGACTTCTTCAGTTTCCAACAAGATAACAATTGCAGCACTGAGTGCATGAACAAAACACAAAGCCCTGGCTAATCTTGATGATATAATGATCTTTGCAAGCTCTGAACTAATAATATTTTATGCTTTGTATGACATTAAATGAGCACAGACATGAATAAGAAATCAACAAGCAAGAGATCCAAACTGACCACCAAACACTACTGAAGCCAAAGGCACATGTGGCTGTCAATGATCATGGGGACCTGTTCACAAGCTGTGTCAATGGGGAGCCCCTAAAGCCAGGGTTGTGCCATCTGCGGAAAGAACACCTGGTGTTGGCATGTATGTGTCATTGGACCAATACTGCCAGTGGCAATAATAGTCAACTCAATTCTGCTTCCAAGTATGTTAAAATATTGTCCTCAGAGAAGGATGCCCTGAATTGCCAACAACACTAGTGTCTTCGTCGCCTGTGAATTACTGTCAATTAATAGAACAGCAAATGGCTACATCACTTATCTACAAATTCCATCTTGTGCATCTCTGGATATATTTCACTCCACTTTGCAGAAAAAAATTCAGTTCTTCTCTACGTTCTGCTTTGACAAAGGTAGTAGACTTTTGCAAAAACTCAAACTGTTGAAAGTATTTGCCAATTCCATATCAGTACTTTTAAACTTAGTCATGATGCAACACTTGATGGGAAAGTGCTCTATTGGAGAAATGACAACGGCTTTGCGGTGCACAGCATTGTCTAGAGAGAAAAGAATTAATTTTTGAGTATGTGTTTAAGCAGCCATGTCCATGCTAATGTCAAGATCACAGAATGATGGAGCAACTTTGAAGACAGGCAACCTTGGTCTTAGCTAGAATTCACACAGTTACATAATGCCAGTTAAAAATTACTTTGAAATGCCCTCAGTTCCTAGCCACATCAGCCTCAGAGTGGTGTTCTTTATAGATGTTGAATTACAGCAGACTGCCTTCTCTCAGCATACAGAATTGATCCTTCCATCATGCTTATTCCACTAGTATTGCAACTCTTTTAACCAGCCTATCCAAGTAGCTGCCATCCATGTCATGGCGGTACATTCTAAAGCCTGACCGTCAATGCCCAGAGCTGCTCCAGGTCATCTGCAAGGCCAGAGGTTTCCCCACATTGGAGGTCAATTGTTTTCCACCAGCCATGCTGCAGTCACTGAAGCAACACTCCAAAGGAGCATTAGAGTAGGCAAAGGCATTGCGAGTTAAGGATCGAAAGAAACGCAAAAGGGTCAATGGGTTCTATTTAGTATGCATTATTGGCCACAGCTAGCTTAAACGTTTGATTTGAGAAATCATTTATTTTGGGATTTCTGCAAAGAGCTCATTGTACAGGCCTGGAACAGAAACATCAAAAAGATGGAAAGTTTGGAACTATCTGAGGACTTTCTTCGCAGAGATCTAGAATCTGATGGGATACTCACAAAAAGGAACAATATGTCACCGCTTCCCACCTTCCACCTTGTCTTCCTGAGATTGTGCTGAAGTTATAGTAGTAAGGGCTGCGTCCTCGTGATTCAGGAATGTGGAGGATGCAACCAGCCATCATGGTGGAGATGACTGCATAAAAGGTGCTTCTGAATAGACAAAGTAGCCCAATCCATTGTTTCAGGTCATTAATAGTCTGGTCCAAAATATTCCTAGTTATAGCATTACTCTAATTATACAAGTGCACCTGTTCGGCTGAATGGCCCTTCATTATTCTATATATCCTATTCAATTTAATTTGAAATGCAAAAGTTCTGTTACTTTTGCAGCAGAAAAACTCAAACAAATTTGTTATTCAGTTGAGCCAAATTTTCCAAATGAATCTTAAAGATTTTTGCTTTGAAGGTAATACTTCATTAACATTTTTAGTGAATCACCTCCCTATCTGTTAATATGTTAGCTCTGTTTAGTCTTATATCTCCTCACCCTGCCTATCATTCCAGTGAATTCATTCCCAAGAGCTTGCCGCTAGCTCCTTCTGTACCAGTTCCCTTTGAGCTGTTCTTGGACTGCGCTCCTCCCATATGACCTGTCAATTAACCTGGTAGGCCAATAGCCTATGCTCTAAACTTTAATGATGGATATTGCTTGCCTTTCCCGGGCAGAGATCCCACAAAAGTATTATTTGCATTTCAGCAGACTTGCGTCCATCTATATAATGTATTTGGTTTTGCATCGGTTCAGTCTTTGGGATAATTTCCTCTTAAAGTTCATAACATATGTGCGGGTCATTGCATTGTCATCTTTTGAGTAAAGCAGGAGGGTAATTATGACAACATGCATAAATAGCTTATTTTTACATTCACTTAAACTTTGAATTTTTCCTTCATGATACTATACCTTTCAGTATTTCAACTACAAGCACTATAGTGGCATCTATGTTCTGTTCTGTTCCAGTATTCAGAAATCAAAATGGAAAACTTTATGAAAAAAAGTGAAAATTGATTGTCCTTGATTAGTCTCAGTCAAATGTTTTCATTGAGCATTATTGCAGCATCAATATCATGTGCGCACTTTGTTGGTTTAAAAAAATGTAAGTTCTTGTATGCCCTTCCACTATCACAACTTGCTGAAGTAGTGCTCTCAAAATCAAGCCCACTCTTCTTGAGTTATCACAAATGTGACAATTTGATTAAACTGTTGAGTTGCCCAATTTTACATCACTGCCTGATTCAGGTTTTCTCATTGCAATCATTAGTTAATTTTTTGTTAATCAAACTGTTTTTAGCCGATGGCAAGAAAGAAACAAGAAGAGCTAACTTCAATGCATCACTAAAATTCCCTTATACATACAAAGGGATGCACAAAGAGACCAGACAAAGGAGAAGTAGAAATGCATATAGAAACACAGTTTGAGCTCCAATTTGGATTAAGGACATCAATAAATTGTTTTCTTTTGCCTCTTTGATAACGACATGAGGCTGTTGGCATACTGATTCTCAGTCTTTCATTCACTCTTTGAGGAATCACCCTTCAGTGCCTCGGATGATGGTTAATCCTAACATTCCAGCAGGACATTTGCAGAGATAACATTACAGAGAAAAATGATGGAGCATAGCCAATTAATAGGGAAGTTATTTTACTTCCCCACACACAAGGAGCGAGTGGAAGTATTCACTGAGCTGTTCTTGTTTGTCCAGTTAGTTTGGCTTTAGTTATTAAGAAAGAGAGACAGAAAGTAAACTGAAGATTTGAGCTGCTACAATTTTTTTCTTAAAACAGAGTTTGTAACAAAATTCATTTCACACATGGGACTTTGCGTGTCACATTTGCACACTTCAGATACAAAACATGATATCGAAGCCAAGGTATGTGGCATGCTGCCAGGACCTTGGCAATGTGAGGCTGGGTTATTTAACTTCTGGGCATTGTGTGAAATCATCAGACTGTCACCTGCCTGAAGCTATGAGGCAGATATGATCATGTTTGGTTTGTTGATAGAAGATTATATCCATATCAGTGAACATCAATAAACTTCATTAAGTATATACACTACATACAGAAGATAACAAGGCAGGACTACTTAAAAACTACACACTCTTGGATCCCAGTTGCATGAACTTTGATGTCATCAGTAGCTATCGAGTGTGAACGTAGTCCACACAAACAAAGGTGAAACTGCAACAGAGGGTTTTTATGTTCATTTATTGGTCCCATCATGAAGAGGTGGGGGGTGGGGGATGGATTCAGTGGTGGTGCTTTTCAATACCAGGCAAATCTAACATTAGATGGTTGATGCAGGGGGTGGGGATGGGTGGTGGCCATTCATTATTGGAGACAGTGTTTTCAATGTCAGGAGGCAACTAAATAAAATGATGGTGCTTCTCGCAGTAACTGTGTAATACTTTTTAATTCAGTCAGTCAATCGTAATAGAAAACAGGATAACTAATTGGCTTCATTGAAAGAGAACCAAAAGAAGAATGAATCTAGAACTGAGGGCAGTGAATTCTGGCAGGTAATTTAAAAATTCTTATGGTATCTGAATTTTGCCAAGATTTCTATCTTGCTCTCTCCTTATCATGCTTCATTACGCTTTAGGCAGTGAGATAGCCAGCAAACTTTCTACCAGTGCTGCTTAGAAACAGAGGGAATTTAGGTGCCATCAGTGGAATATAATATCAGCAGTGTCGAGCATTTCCACGAGGATGGGGGCCAGAATTGGTTACATGTTTTAGTCACCTTCCTCTGTCTGGTATTTTGAGATCTCTTTGGTAAAATAAGAAACTTACAGTCAGAGAGACAGTGGAGTTCATGTCAATTTTCATGAATGAGTCAGTGTGAGGATTCACCATCACAATTGGACAAGAAAATAATTACACCAAACCGTTTCAACACTTTCCTTCATATCATGAGAGATAGAGAAACATTAAAAAATGTAAGTAAACACTCTAATTAGATACTTAGACTTCAAGTTTTGGCCTTCTGATATTCAAATGCATTTCAAGTTTTATATTAGAAAGGCTGTTATCATAATACACATTTTTCCATCCATTGCTCGTGCAGCACATTGTTCTTTATACAAACCGTTCTGTTCCTCAGAGGAATAAACACATTAAATGTCTCCACATTGATTGAGAATGAAATTATGCACAGAAAAATAAACTCACTCATTTCATTTTGAAGCAGTCAAAGAAGTTGACTGTAATCTCACCCGTGCTTTATTAAAAACAAACATTGCAGGAATCAAGCATAGGGAGAAGAAAAAAAATCAAAGATCATAGAGGATCAAACATTGCAGGAAATGAGGATTATATAAGATTGATCTTCAGAGATGAGTCACTTGATCAAAGGGTGGTTGAAAGAAATCGATGGGATGAATGGAGTCGTGGGATAACCTGCCCTTAATGAATGCAGTAAATTCAATGACCTCATGAGTCCTGAGCTCCTTTAATTGTTTACTTTCCTGAAGCTCAAGAAAATAGATCTGCATAATTTAAAAACAAAACATTAGTTCAAATGGGTATTCATGACTATTTACTGATCAAAGCACCCTTGGAAGCAAATTTCTCTCCATGTCCAGAACTCATCGCCTGAGACCTGATTCAACTCCTCACCCTTCAGCCTGTGACACCTGCCTAAGACCAGACTTGCTGTCCCCCACTGTCCCCACCCCCTTATCCTCAGCTATGACATCCTCTCGAAAAACAAATTCATTTCAACCACGTGATCGGTTCAGAGTGCGAATCGTAGGCTCAATTTTCAAGCATTTATCACCACGCCACCTTGGCGTCATCCTCCATTATTTTGTGTACACCAGTGGCTGAAATGCTCACCAATACTGGAGCTTCTGGGATTTCCAACGCTGGCACCTTTTATTTAAAGCCTAGCTGTGCACCAGGTTGTGGATAGTGCGGAAGGATGTTGCAGGTTACAGAGGGACATAGATAAGCTGCAGAGCTGGGCTGAGAGGTGGCAAATGGAGTTTAATGCGGAAAAGTGTGAGGTGATTCACTTTGGAAGGAGTAACAGGAATACAGAGTACTGGGCTAATGGTAAGATTCTTGGTAGTGTGGATGAGCAGAAAGATCTTGGTGTCCATGTGCATAGATCACTGAAAGTTGCCACCCAGGTTGATAGCGTTGTTAAGAAGGCATACAGTATGTTAGGTTTTATTGGTAGAGGGATTGAGTTTCAGAGCCATGAGGTCATGTTGCAGCTGTACAAAACTCTGGTGCGGCCGCACTTGGAGTATTGCGTACAGTTCTGGTCACCGCATTATAGGAAGGATGTGGAAGCATTGGAAAGGGTGCAGAGGAGATTTACCAGGATGTTGCCTGGTATGGAGGGAAGGTCTTATGAGGAAAGGCTGAGGGTTTTGAGGCTGTTTTCGTTAGACAGAAGAAGGTTAAGAGGTGACTTGATAGAGACATACAAGATGATCAGAGGATTAGATAGGGTGGACAGTGGGAGCCTTTTTCCTCGGATGGTGATGGCTAGCACGAGGGGACATAGCTTTAAATTGAGGGGTGATAGATATAGGACAGATGTCAGAGGTAGGTTCTTTACTCAGAGAGTAGTAAGGGCGTGGAATGCCCTGCCTGCAAAAATAGTAGACTCGCCCACTTTAAGGGCATTTAAATGGTCATTGGATAAACATATGGATGATAATGGAATAGTTTAGGTTAGATGGGCTTCAGATTGGTTTCACAGGTCGGCGCAACATCGAGGGCCGAAGGGCCTGTACTGCGCTGTAATGTTCTATGTTCTATGTTCTATGTTCTAGGTCAATTACTGCCAGCCACGAATAGCTTACCACTGTACACATGGTGACAGATAATAAAAAACACTTGAGTGCACAAGGTTGCATAGGTGACACTTCATTGCAAATGGAAACTCACACTCGTAAATATAATGCAACTTTACATCATCACCTGCCCGACTGTCATTGCAACAGCAACAAGAATCAAACTGCACAGGCTACCCATGCAAAGCACTGCACCATGTTTAAACTCTGTCTAACAGAGTGCTACTATTTCCCCAACACCCAACATAGCATAAAATCTTGTCAATTGTTTGCAATGATTGGCATTTGAACCCTCACACTGAGAGTCACATTCAAGTTCCACTCCATCTTACAAAACACCATTCCCAGAGTAACTCATGACTCAGTGGAGATCCTGGAATTGACAGAATGTTTGGCACCAGCACCATCTTTAATGTCACTTTTCACCCAGGCAGAGTCAATCCAGAGCTACCCTGACAATTTGCCCTGGACATGTTTAGACAAGCAAATATTGGCACTTCACTTTGTTGTTCATGTCCTGAATGTCCTGCTAGATGGGGCAGTGCAGAGGCAGGACTTCCTCTTTCTGCCCAGGACCACCAAATGGAGGTTTTGACAGCAGATTAAGCCAGGCTGGTCTGAGGTTCGCGTACAGGTAGGAGCATTCTCAGCCATCTGGAGGCATACACAGTAATGTAAGAAGAAGCTCAATGACCTATTCCACTGCAGCAATGTAAGAACCACCACCTTCTTTCTGAAAGCTTTGAAATCCATGTTGAGTATACCTGATGGCTAGTTTGTATGGTAAGTTTGCAACCTGTGATGAGTTGGGCTATTAACAAGGAATAGTACATGTCAGTTGGGAATTTGTTGCTGCCATGTTGCATGAGAAAAGGGATGCAGTGAGATGATCTTGATGTCAAGATTGGCTTTGCCAAACATCTCAGCAGACTCTACCATTCATCTCCCTATAATCCAAGTCACTCAGAGCCTGCCAAGAATCCAACAATTTTCCTTATGGTGGCAATATACCTAAAGTGAGTGCTCTGAAATATCCCCACAAATGTCTCTCACTTGGTCTATTAACCTATCTTCTAGCCTCATATCACAAATTAATTTAGCTGGCTCAGCTTTCATACCCATATAGTGGTCTTTATTTCAGTTTAAAATACTAGTCTTTGACCCAATCTTGTCCCTTTCAAATTGGATGTTAAAATTGAGTCATATTGTTGTCACTGCTACTTCGTGATATCTCTACTCAGATCATTAATTTGTTCTGATATTTCACAATACCAACTTTAAAATAGCTCTGATTGGTTCCAAAACTTGTTGGTCTCAGAATCTAAGCATTCGATAAGCTTATCTGATTTTTGCAGGGTATATATAGATTAAAGTCACCCATGAGTACTGCCATCACTTTATCACAACTACCCACTACTGTTTTTGTTTTAAATATTTTACCTAATATTATGGTTATTGTTAGGTGGCCTGTAGGAGACTCCCACGAGTGACTTCTTTCCATACTGTTCCTCATCTATACTCAAACCTTTACTAATCTTGATCTGCTGATATAAAATCATATTTACAGATTGCTTCAACACCACCCTTAATTAATAAGGCAATGCCTCTCTTTCCTTATTTTATTTGATAGTCATATGCCCCTCAACATCGAGGACCCAATTCTTTTCACTCTGAAGTCATGTCACTATAATGACTATCAGATCATGTTTGCATGAATGTACACTATCAATTTGTTTACTTTGATATAAATGTTATGGACAGGTACCTATTAGTCCTATTTTTAAGATCTAGTCTGGATTGCTGGTGGATTCTCAAAATATTTTTTCCTCACTGCCCTTTCTGGCCATTCTGATTTATCATTACTATTTTCTTCTCAGTTTTTACACATTTAATGTCATACCCTGCTATCTAGTTTAAAACGCTGTCTATTTCCCTAGTTACACAGTTTACAAGAACACTGGCCTGAACATGATGCAGGTGTAGACTCTTAACAGTACACTATCCACCTTCCCCAGTATTGGTCTCATGGGCCCACAAACTGGAACCACTTAACCTACACCAGTACTTTAGCCATGTATCATCTCTACTTTTGTCTACCCCGAGCCAATTTGCACGTGGCTCCAGAGATTATAATCTTTGGAGATTCTGCTTTTTAATTTCATGTCTAACTTTGCAGATTTTCTCTGCCAAACTTCTTTTCTGATTCTACCTGTGCTTTTGGTATCTGCATGGCCCACAACTACTTATTATGTCTCTGGGATTGCACACTGGAAATCAAGTGCTGTTCTTCCAAAAGTTCTCAGAAAAGTAAAAGACTATAAAAGTGTGTAAAATAAGCCGATTTACTTGAGTTTTCAATTCAGGTTGGCTGTGAGTATGGACCAGGTTTCTGTATTTTACAAAGATGAGTATTACAAAGAGATAGATTCTAACTACATTGATAAACAATCAACATATCATTCAAGTCGTTAAATCTTTAACATCCTTATAAATCTGCCATCTACACACAAATCCAGAGAAATACAGGAAGAAAAAATATGGATGTTATGGGCAGAGGAAAATACAGTTCAGTGGCCCCTCATCCACAGGTTTTGCTGAGATGATTCTTGTGCTGGCCAGAACACTGCTTCTCAATTTTCCTTCTCCAGGTACATGCACCTGTTTGTAAAAAGCACATGGTGTCTGGTTCCCACTTTTCAATTAGAAGTCACATCTTACAGTAAATGGTCAGGAGAAATAAATCGGCTGTCTCGAACTTTAGATGCTGTTTTAGTGCAGAGCTAAAACATCTCCCAAAATGTTTACACCCTCAAGTTGTTCAGCTGGGAGCTAATCACATAGTTGCTGGCAGACAGAAGGCCTTTGACATTGGTCTGTGGACTGGTGTTCACTTATCAATCACTTACTTCTTGCTAGCCAAACCTCCATTCATACACACTTTTTGCTTCCAGCTCATTTGTAAACTAGGCTTCCATTACAACTTGACCAAGCAGCTGTGTAAACAGTATTTACAATGTATGCCAAGTGATTTGCTTTTTAAAAGTCCAGCAAACAATCAACTATCCTTGTTTTTTTTTTATATAAAGCATTTCTGGTCCCATTTCAGCCCAATACTAAAAATACAGAAACATACAAAGCCTTCACACACTAATCCTTCTCCAGCCATTGCAAGTTCTTTTCCAGCCTCAGCAGATGTCCCAAACCCTGGCACTGTACAAAAAAACACAGCTTTCTGAATGCTAGCACTTTGCTGCAGAGAACGGTGTCAATCACCCTCGCAGTACAATCTACTATCATTATTACATCCCTTGTTGCATCTCCCACTTGAATCGTTTCCCATACTAAGGTGCTACGGTCAGTTTGCACCTTGACCCTTTAGCTTCTGGTGTCATCCAAGCAGGCTGACAGAACATCTAACAAGATTCTGTTCTAAATAGTACGATTGCATCCAAGTAACATTCCCCCTCCTTATTGTCTGTAGTATAACATTCTACTCATAAATTTTGAGCCAAATTTGCTCAAACTTCAAACAGGTTTTTCCCAGATCACAATAGTATCCAGGAGATTCCATATGCCAGAGACTTAACAGAACATCTGAATACCAACCTTAATGAATTCAAATTACATTATTCATTTACTAAAGTTGCTTTTTTAAATATTTTACTAACATTACCTTTTTATATTAGGTTAAAATTTAGGAATAGAAGCAATCACAACTATTTATAAGAGATTCACCAACTAAAGCCAATTAGCTCCAAAGAATCATGCTAGGTCTCTCAAACTACCTGTGAGCTCTCACCTCACCAGCTCCTCATGGTGATACTGACTGCCTGCCTTTAGGTCCACACCTTGCCTACCCCTGTCTTACAAATATATAAGCTTTTGAATCATTTGTGCGTAGATCTGAGACATAAAAAATACAAAACAATTGTAATATGTTCATATTGAACATGAGTGCTGCTAGCAGCTATTAGCTGGTTCATTTCTCAGGGCAATGCCCTAAACTAATTAGAGCCAACATGCACAGTTTAAAAACCAAAAGAACTGTGGATGCTGTAAATCAGGAACAAAAACATTGCTGGAAAAGCTCAGCAGGTCTGGCAGCATCTGTGAAGGGAAAAACAGAGTTAATGTTCCGGGTCCGGTGACCCTTCCTCAGAGTTTAAAATTGAACAAACCCTGGCTGTTAATTATCAATCAACATTAATTAAAGAAATCTCCATTGCACTACCTCTTCCCGTCAGTGTCCACTTACCAACCAATCATTATTCTCATCTTATGCAGTACAAATGTTGGTTACTCCTCAAATTTGCATTCTTGCAAAATGTCCTGATAAGTGCAAGAGGAAAAGCTTTGACAACAGGAATCTTTGTTCAATAATATTCAAAGCTATAATAAACAGGATTCAAGGAGGCTTCATGTTTCTTTCTGCCATTTTTGCATTTTTATGGCTGACTTGGCCTCACCCGGCCCATTATTTTAGATTGGTCCCTGGTACTTGGTAAAATGC
>NC_063345.1:53997013-54045870 GCF_021869965.1 Rhincodon typus
CTGGCTCCATCCCCGCCTCTTCGACCTGTTTGTTTCCTCTCCACCTATCCTCTCCTCTATCCATCTTCTATCCGCCTCCCACTCTCTCCCTATTTATTTCAGAACCCCCTTCCCCTCCCCCTTTTCTGATGAAGGGTCTAGGCCCGAAACGTCAGCCTTTCTGCTCCTATGATGCTGCTTGGCCTGCTGTGTTCATCCAGCCCTGCACCTTGTTGTCTCGGATTCTCCAGCATCTGCAGTTCCTACTATCCCTGATTGAATTTGCAGTTGAAGTGTTTTTCAGAACTGCAACAAAATGTTACATTTTGTCAAATGATACTTATGCTTGGCCACCCTTAACAAAATTAAAATTAATTGGATCATTAAATAAAAACAAATGTCAAAGCTTTTGGCCCATGTGTAGCTGCCCAAGTCAGCAGGCCAATATGAAACTCAGTGAATCAAAATATACAGGGCAACACAACTTCATCTATGTGGACCAGACATACAAAATAACACAAGATAAACATAAAATCCAATCCACTCACCTGTCAACATGTTCCAGCTGCTGCCAACAGAAGCTCAGCAAGTAGGGAAGCATACAAATTTCTGCTTGGTCTTGATAATATGTCATAGCATATAGGAATACTGGGAAAATAATAGCAAAATCGCTTAAGGCAGAAGTATGCAGCTGTTATTTGTTTTCAATGAAAGCTTTCCAAATCTGAACGAACTAAATTCATACAATGACTTAGATTTCAATTTGGGTTGACAGTTTATCACTGATAAGTGCATGGTGCACGTGGCTTTCGTATTAACATTGTTTTCCTAATGTCAAAGTACGGTAAGATCATATTGGTTGCTGTTAATCGCACACTGCACAAAATAACTTTTCCCCATTTCAACATTGTGACTTTAACAGGCTTTAACTGTGCCCTCCACATTGAAATGGATGAGGATTTTCTTTTTAAACCACAGAATATCCAATTGCCTGAATAAATGCATCAATTGATCTTTATTTCATTGTGTGCACTCAGATTACTGGAGGTAGTAACTAACACCTTGTAGCATGATCAGAAAATATGTATTTTATATATTTTTTTTACTTTAAATAGCAATGTCATGTCAAAATTTGAAGTAGTTGAAAACCCAAAACTCAAAACATTTTCTGCATTAAGAATAGATGGCAAGTGCAACGTACATTACTTATGAGGGGGTCACTATAAACTGTGATCAAAAATCAGAGTGTATTTAATGTGAACTATTGATCAGTACTTCTGACACATGCAGAACTCTAGTATTCAGTTTGAACCAGAACCTGGTGTCAAAATGGTCAAAGTCTTTACATACTGTTTTCAATATTTCATCTCTTACTCATAAGTTTGCAATCTCTTCACAATATCTTCCTGATGATACCAAAATTGGTGGCATAGTTGACAGTGAAGAAGGTTTTCTAGGATTACAAAGGGATCTTGATCAAATGGGTTAAAGGGCTACAAAAAGGCAAATTAAGTTCAATCTGGATAAATGCAAGGTATTGCATTTCGGTACTACAAATAAGGGTAGGGCTTATACAATCAATGTTAGGGTCCTGAGTAGTGTTTTAGAACAGGGGGACCGAGGAGTGCGGGTACATAATTCTTTGAAGTTTGCTTCACATGGTGGTTAAAAAGCCATTTGGCATGTTTGCCTTCATTGCTCAGTCCTCCGAGTGTAGGTTGAGGTTGTACAGGACTTTGGTGAGGCCTCTTCTGGAATATTGTGTCCAGTTCCAGTTGTCCAGTTATAAGAAGAATATTATCAAGCTGGAGATGGCTCAGAAGAGATTTATCAGGACGTTGCTGGGTATGGAAGGTTTGAGTTATAAAGAAAGGCTAAATAAGCTGGGACTTTTTTCACTGGAGCGTATGAGGTTGAGAGGTGACCTGCTAGAAGTTTATAAAATAATGAGAGGTATAGATAGAGTTAATAGTCATTGTCTTTCCCTAGAATGGGGAATTTCAAAACTAGGGGGCACATTTTTAAGGTGAGAGGAGAGAGATTTAAAAAAGATATGAGAGGAAATTTTCTACACAGAGGATAGTTCATGTGTGGAATGAACTTCCTGACGAAGTGGTGGATGCTGTTATAATGATAGTGTTTAAAAGACATTTGGATAGATATAGGAATAGGAAATGTGTGGAGGATATGGGCCGAGAACAAGAAGGTGGAACTAGTTTAGTTTGGGATTATGGTCAACATGGACCGATTGGACCGAAGGGTCTGCTTCCATGCCGCATGACTCTATAACTCAACAAGTGTAAGCTGCCCACTTCTATCTCTGAAGACTACCTCCCAAATCCTTTGTTAAGGATATTTTGTCGGATTAATGACTATCCTTCAGTAATGTCACTTTGTTAATCAGATTTCAAAAGGCAGCAGGAAGATTAGGTGACAAGACATGCTGGCTTTTTGGGAGACAATATCCTAAATCTTCTGAGGAATGGTTCACAGCTGGCTTCACACCCAACTCCTTTCAACTTATCCTGCCCTGAAGCTCAGTTTCTGGGCTCAACTTCTAATTCAGGCCTCTTTGGAAAACAGAGCAAACTTGTACACAGAGCCTCGCAAACAACACTGGATCGGTTTACAAGACCTCTATTTACAACAGTAACTGCTGTATTCTGAATTTTAAAAGGCATATGTAAGCTATTTAGGATGGATAGGATGGTAGTTGAATGGATGAGAGGATAGTATGGCAGATGGGTGGAAGAAGGGTAGGATAGCAGGTGGACATGTGAGTGGGCAGTTGACAGATGGGTGCCTGAGGGGTCATGGTGGTTGGTGATGGAGGGGGACACTATGGCAGATAGGAGGTGGGTTGTCAGAAGGGATGGTTGGACGCCAAATATGATCCGTGAGGCATTGGGTGCCTGACAATTAGATTCCCAGGCAGGTCAAGTTTGGGGTAGGGCAGGAGATTAGGTAATGGAATGTTATCGGGGGGGAAGGAGGATTAGTCAGGTGCTCAGAGGGGATCAAGATGGGTGTCATGTGGACAGCGAGATGGGGAGAAAACGGGAACAGGGTACTAAGCTGGATGATCAGCCATGATCATAGTGAATGACAGAACAGGCTTGAGAGGGCAACTGGCCTACTCCTGCTCCTATATTCAATGTTTCTATGTTTTAATTCCTCTAACTTTTCTGGATTAACAATCAGGTAAGCAAATAAGAACCATCTGAAGTCTTCGGTTTTAACTCAAAGTTGAAGATTTCTTGGAGGGTTCCAGACGTCAGAAAATTGACCATCAGAGGTTTCAATTTTCCAGGCAATAGTTTGTACATTAAGGCTTCCAAGGGCTCCCATAGCACATCTGAAGTGTAGAAAATCTGGTTGAGTTGAGTGAATATGAAGAACAAAATGATGGATTATTCCAAACATTGTTGTTGATCTTAAGTTCTGAGTAACCAATTACTGAAGCAAGACTCCCAGGCATCTTGCCCTACCCCAGTCTCATTGCAATGGAGCCAAAAAGCTGAGAGGACCAAATGTTTCTCCTAAAACAGCTCACATGATGATGATAGCCCAATATTGGACATCAAATAGGTCACTAGGCTGCCAGCGATGTCTGATAAGGGAGGGGGGGAGCAGATCTGAGCGATCGTGTTTGCTGAGATAGAGGGAGGAGTATCCTAAGGGGTCAGCCACCTAAATTATTTCTGCAGTGTTTGAAGCACCTGAGCTCCTGCTGATCCTACAGAAGTTATTTAAAATGTCTGCTACCGAGACACCTTCAGCACAATTGTCCATGAAAGGAACAGGAGAGCATGTAGTGTTCTACATTAAAATGACAATTATGATCCTATGCAAATGAAAGCACTATGATTTGTCTAAAGGGAGCAGCCATGGCATAAAATAGGCAAGTGTTTCCACCATCCAGTGGTAGGCCTCTCTGAAACTCGGAGCAGACTATTATCCATGAATAATGAGGCAGTAAATCTAACAATCCCATTTCGTAGTCCTTACGGCCTAGTTACAGTCAATTTTGGCAGGTTAGAATCAATCCCATTGTCACTTATATAATTGAATCAAATTAGATTGTGGGCAATTTAATGGAAAGATTCACTGCCAATTAAATATTTTCTCAGCATTCACAATCTGGGTTTTAAGTTCATCGCTCAAAACAAGGAACATTTTCCTGTTAACATTCAAAAATTACATGATTATGACATTTCATGCACATCCTACATTTACTTGATACTTTACAGTTTGACTGGCATCATTCCAAAATGTTCAGCTGCCAGATGATTGCCAGTAACTACAATTTGTCTCTTAAAACGGAAATACTGAAGCTATACTTTATCGATGATAGCAGTAGGGGCCAAGCCATTTACAAACTTAATGCATTGTTTATAAACTGTCAGGAACTATACCCTAGTCAGTTTCTAAAGTTTTAAAGAAAGATATATTTGCCCATTTGAGTGTCTTGGTGCCAATACCTTATTAAAAACAAGTCTTCTATCTATTTATTATTAAGAAATTCAAAACCTATGAGCACTGTAAGAGACACCTACTGAACATTTCTAAACAGACATATTAACCAGCAGAAGAGAGACAGCTCGAGCAATCTTGACCTTAAGATATCAAGATATGGCAGCTACATTTAGTACTGAATGAACTTTGCGCCTTTAGGGATAAAAAGGGTTTTTGTTGGTAACATGGATTACCCACGACAAACTATTGTGTAGAAAAATCAGAATTAACATTTCAGATCTGGTGACCCTTCCTCAGATCTGAGGAAGGGTCACCGGACCCAAAACGTTAACTCTGATTTTTCTTCACGGATGCTGCCAGACCTGCTCAGCTTTTACAGTGACTTCTGTCTTTGCTCCCGATTTACAGCAACCGCAGTTTGTTTGGTTTTCACAAACTATTGCGTAATGGGCTTCTTATTTCTATTTTTCACACTGAATAGATCTTTTTCTACAATAACAAATGACCTACTAGCCTTGGCCACTTGCTGAAAATAAATATCTTCCATGTGCCAAAATAAGAGGTGAACATTGCTGCTTAAGACGTTCTTTTGCCAATGAGGTGTTATCGATCTAATTTGCTTTAACAGTGCAAGATTATATCTTGAAATCCTCAAAAGTCATTTCTAAATAGTCAATCAAGGCATTATTTTAGAACTTTGTACAATAAATCTATGATATTTATTATAGACTGTTGCTCAGTACAATTTTAAGAAAGGAAGGATAGATTTTTGATTGGAACAGATCCATACCCTTTCATCTCAAGGTTTTAATGTTACAGCATACACCTGGCCACTATCCCCTTCTTCACTCTCCAAAAATTTAATGTCGTTAAAAATTTTACTGCACCTGATGTAGCTTGCATCAAAACCCAGTGACTAATCACACCTATGCCTACTACCTAACTTAGCTTCTGGTCAAAGAATGCCTTGACTTTAAATCCAGGCACTATCCCCACACCCCGGCATATCCGTAATTCTTCCAGTCCTACAACCTTCCAGGATCGCTGTGCTCCCCTAATTCTGGCTTTGCGTCCTTTCCTGATTTTAATGACTGGTAGTCACATGTAGAGCCGCCAAGGCCCTAAGTTGTGAAATTTCCTCTGTAAATCTCTCAGCTTCTTCACCTCATTTTCCTCTTTTAAGATGCTTCTTAACACCTACCTTTTTGATAACTCTTTTGGTCATCTCTCCCAATATTTCCTGTATGTCTGTCAAATTCTCTTGGAAAACCCCTTGGGACATTTGGCTACAATAAAGACACTTTCTTGAAATAGGTTTCAAATTACACCCAGTCCTATACGTTATACTGGTGAAATCATTGTCAGAATATTACTTTTTTTCTCTGACAATCAACTGAGAACATTTAAGAATTTGAACGATCTAATTTAAATCACACGGCATTCATTAGCATTAGTCTTCTATTTAATTGTTCAATTCTATTAAAATATTCAAAGGATTATTTTGTGTCTTAGTAAACTAACTTCGTGTGGCAATGTATTGGTAATGAAATTAATTGAAACAGCAACAGAATTTGTGTTGAACACTCAGAATGTCTGAAGTGAACCTGGTGGAGATCGGAATATCACTTCAAATTGAAATGCAAGTCGTGTTTTAGATTTTGAATTGTTGAAGTGGGCAGAACCATAGATGACAAGGTTACTGATATGACAATGTGGTCCACAGTCAGATGGAACTTAAGTTAGCAATTGGAGCAAGGAGACAGAGGATGATTGCGAACATAACATTGAATTCTCAAAAAATGAATGATCTGCTATGGATGAAATTTAAAAATCCTGAATGCTGCAACATGGATGAAAATTCCACTCATTTGAATAGAGATCTACAGTACAGTAACAAATAAGGACAGGAGGCCACTCAAGGCTTGTGCCAATTGACACAAGATCAACTAATTTAAAGACACAAGCACAATTTGGTTATGCAAATGCTGTCTCTGTGAGACCACACAATTGACTGATGCATCTGTAGCATACAGCTGTGACTGCCAGCATAACAATTTCATATAAATTATGCACAAAATGCCCTTATCATGAACTCATTACAAGTTATTCACATTTAACAGATTTCAGGAAATTGCCAAGCTGCCAAATGTCTTATTTATAAAACCAGAAGCAATTAACAAAACCCTTAATAACTGTGCATCAGTTGTGACAATTTTGATTGCTCTAACTTGGAAAATAATGCTATCATTGTAATCTTAACCAGGATCTGGTAGATCATTGCTGGTGCATATTTGTGAAAACTTTTGCATTCCAAAATCACTTTGCTATGTTTTGTCATTCAAAGCAGTTTCACTATACATAGTAATGAGAATGCAGCAATTGCTAAATTCATTTGAGACAGAAGGGAAGAACAAAATGGTGATCTTCCTTCTTTCTGAAGTCTACTATGCAGAAATAAGAATAGTTTTCAGCACATTTAGGTTGAAATATAGCAAATTATAATAGGTAATGAGAGGCAGAACATTGAATTTTTTTGGAAGTTTTGAATTTTTTTTAAATTAGCAAAGTACAACTAACATTTCATTTCTTATTGTCTTTAATTATGGTTCCCACGAGTGTGAAATCTGCAAAATGCACAAACTTAAATAACTTATTTTTGAACAAAAACTATCTTTAAACTTTGCACTGATATGGCCTCAAGACACAAAGATCCTATTTCCCAAGCACTGCCTAATTAGGTTAACACACCTAATCTTTCAGCAAAGATGTTGTGAAACATTCCTATCCCAGAGCAGGTGGAGAGAATGCTGGTAGGTCAATTAAATTGGGCGAGAGTCAAAGATTCAGATGCTTGTCAGTGGGATAAACTGTTGCGATTAATAACCTTGCAGGTTGCAGGTGTCAAGAAAACTGTCTGCACGCATTTTCATCTCATTAAAAGTACAACTCACGGCAGTTAAGCGGTCATTCCCAATTACCTTCTGCCAATCAAGGAATCCATCTCTTCAGATACCTAACCTCAAAAAGTTGACATGTACTGGCAACCTTCATTTCTTTCAGGACTTCAGGGTTCAAACTGCTGCTTTGTCCTCACTGAGATACAACTGTAAATGATTGCTGCCTTTGGAACTTAGAAATTTGGAGCACAGGTAAGTCATTCTCCCTTCATGCCTGCTCTGCAATTCAACATGATCATAACTGACCATAGGGTGGCATGGTGGCTCAGTGGTTAGCACTGCTGCCTTATACTGCTAAGGACCTGGATTCAATTCCAGCCTTGGATGACTATCTGTATGGAGTATACATGTTCTCCTGGTGTTTATGTAGGTTTCTGTTGTGTGCTCTGGTTTCTCCTCACAGATCAAAGATGTGTGGGTTAGCCATGAGAATAGGGTGGGATACTGCTCAGAGGGTTAGTGCAGACTCAATGGGTTGAATGATCTCTTTTTGAACTGTAGGAATTCTTTGATTCTAATAACAGACCATATGTAAATGCATAATTATGAATGGAAGATCATGCCAAACAAATTTATTTGAATTATTTGGAGAGATAACAAGCAGGATAATTAAAGGGGAACAAGTAGATGTAATATGTATGTAATATAAAAAGCATTCAATAAGGTGCCACACATAAGGATACTTCTTAAGATAAGAGCTCATGGTTTTTGGGGTTATAAATTAGCATGGATAGAGGATCCGCTAACTAATAGAAGACAGAGAGTTGGGATAATAGGAGCGTATTCAGGTTGGCCACCTTTATAACTACATGAGTGCCACTGGGATTCAGTGTTAGGGCCACAGTCTTTTACTATATATTGAAGACTTGGATTGCGGAAATGGATGTACTATCACCAGGTTTGTGGATATCACAAAAATAGAAGGGAAGGCAAGCAGTGAGAATGACACTGAATAGGGAATAGGTCAAAACGTGGCAGATGGAGTATAATGTTGGGAAAATATGAGCTTATGCATTTTGGCAGGAAGAATATCCAATTAATAGAGAAAAAAAACTGTAGAAACCCACTGCACTGAAGGATTTAGGGGTCTTTGTACTTAATAACAAAAAATAGGCATACAAGTTCAACTAGTAAACAAGGTTGGCAATGGAATGTTGATTTTTATTTCCAAGGGAATGGAGTACAGAAAAAGGGCAGCCTGCTAAAACTGCAAAGCACTAGTTGGACCACAGCTGGAGTATAGAAACACACATGTAAGATGGGGATGAGGAATTTCTTCTTTCAGAGGGTAATGAAGGGGGCTATAGAGACTGTGTAGTTAAGTGTAGTCAACACTGAGATTGACACATAACCTAAATATCAGTCTTGTGAGCCTTTACTGCAACTCCCAAATCCTGAGCCTATCATTCACTGGGTCATGGGGACAGCTTTAGACACACAGTTGATCCTCCCAGCCTCTGGGTGTCACTGTGTGTGGAGGAGAGGTAGCTCTCCTAGCCTCCGTTAATTGTTGATGATGTGAGGCAATAAAAGGTGAGTGGTGAAAGGACAGTATCTCCTTGTGATGGGGAAGTTACCCTTATGCTTTCATTTCAGGCAACTATATCAGTACTCGGAGATAAAACAGCGTGGAGCTGGAAGAACACAGCAGGCCAGACAGCATCAGAGGAAATTTCTGAAGAAGGGTCCTGACCCAAAACGTCAGCTTTCCTGCTCCTCTGATGCTGCCTGGCCTGCTGTGTTCATCCAGCTCCACACTGTGTTATCTCTGACTCCAGCATCAGCAGTTCCTACTATCACTATATCAGCACTCAGCAGCATAGCAAAACCACAACAAAAATGACAACTCTGAAAGAGAATACATACAGAAATGCAAATTAGATACAGTAATAAATCCCTGGCCCACCCATGTGTCCTTAAAACATTTTCTACTTTCTTTGGTCGAACACTGTGTCTACATGCTGCCCCAATATCCACGGCTGAGATGGATTTTGCCTATTGATTTCTAAGTCCTGGTTACTGTGATAACTTCAGTAGATGTCCTTTAGTGCCTTGGGGCCCAGAAGGCCCTGGCTAGCTGAGAGTCTCTGCACTGATGCAGATGCAGACTCCTCAGCTTCAGGAGTCCTGTCTCTTTGACCCTTATACATTCCAATGCTGTCATCTCCCTTCCCTCAAGTACAATAGTAAGGCCTAATCTGTTCAGCAGCATAATAAAAGGTCTGCCCAATTTGCCCCACTTCCAAAATGGGCATACTATAAAGTGTGTCAAGAGATAGAGGTTTTTGAAATTCTTATTATGCTTCTGTCCAGCATTTATTTACCAATAAAATCCTTTTACATAGTTTTCCAGCACATCTGAAAGTTTAGCAATGAACATTTAGATTTACTTCTTCCTTCCTTCTTTGTATGGTCACTGTGGCATTAGTTACTCTTCTTAGGTCTTTATATGTCTATTCTCTGAAATATTGCAAGGACTGATGCATATCAGCAACTTATCACAGACTTGTAAGCACATTTTTATAATTCAGTATTCCTGCGTTTATTTTTCCACATTTTGTAATTAATATGTGACTATCATGTTTTGTAAATAAATAAAGTGCTAAGGCTATTTCATCAACTGTGTACTAATGAGAATCTCAAAATAATGGCTCTCTCATAAAGGCACATAAAGGCAGGTAGGAAAGCACTGTCTGAAAGATTTCCTGACCTTAGTGTTCCAAGCTAAAAGTAGACAATATCTTTATAATACTCATCCAAAAGCAGGAAACAACAATCAATTTTTAGAATTAAATGTCAAAAATTCTATAAAGAGATGATCCTGCTCAGTTTGCTTTCACCATTTTGGAACTGCCAAAGATAGCTGAAAAAGAGACTACAACACAGAAATTAATAAAGAAAGGTTGACAATTGAATTTGAAAACAATTTCACAAAAAAGTGATAACGAAAAGTAAGACTTGCATTTATACAATGCCTTTCACGACCTCAGGATGTCCTAACATTAACTTTTGCTGAGTAGTTTTTTACTGTCATAGATGCTATTATCTAAGTATTAACACAACGTTTCATTTTGAATTATCTGCTTCTCCAGGTGAATATGGGCTGTTCAAGCATACAGTGGCAGCTTCTGTCAAAACTAAGGATAGGAAACTGGAAGTAAAATTACTGGGAATGCAGGAAATCTTAAAGAATCATAGAAACACTCACAAGAGAGAGAGATGGATCATTCATTCACGATATTCATGTCCACTCTTCCAACGCTACAACACCCCACCCCTGGTGATAACATCGACCCATGAAAACATGAGATGCAACACATACTCATTTATCTCTTCCTTCACATCACCCAGGGCTCAAACCTTAATTCAAAATGAAACAGTAATTCATTTATCCTTCTTTCACTTTACCACATTGTATAGACTACTCACAATACAGTTTCCTCTATGCTGGGGAAGGCAACTTTAGGAATAATTGATTTCCTGAATACCTCCATTCAGTTTTCAAGCACAGTGCTGAACTCTCAATCATCTGTCATTTTAATACCCAATCTCACTTTGACTTATTTTGTTCTCATCTCCTACAATTTCCAGAGAAAGCTTAAGGACAATTTCTTCACTATAAATGGAAACAGTCGTCTGCCTTTTCTCTCACCCATCCTGACTTACCTGCAGCATTTTCCATTCCTGTTTATATGTTCATGACTCAGTATGCTCTTTGGGCTGTACCTGTGATGGCAGAAAAAAGAACCTGACATGAAAAAGAGAAAGACTTGCATTTATGTAGCACTTTTCATGACAACTAAATGTACTGCCAATGAAATACTTTTGAAATACAAAGGTGAAGTTGCCATAGTCCCAGAGGAGCATAGGGCTGCTCTTGCATTACAGAGGGATGACTGGTGGTAGTTTAACCTTAGGGGTCCGTGCTTCGGGTGAGGGAAGTGGCTGAGAAGGACAGTCCTCCATGGTAACCTCATGATGCCATGCTATTGGCATCACTCTGCATCGCAAACCAGCCATGCTATTATGTTAGAAACATGGCAGCCAATTTGCAAAATGATAAAGACCTAATAATCCATTTTAGTGATGTTGATTGAGGGATAAGTGTTGATGATTACATCGTGGATAACTCCCCTGTTCTTCTTTGTCTTCACAAATAGTTCTGCGAGTTCTTTGACTTGGGGCCTTGGTATAAACATCGAGTCTAAAAGACAGAACGTTCAGCACTACCTCATTAATGCACTAGAGTGTCAGCCATCATTTTGATATTCAAACTTTGGAGTAAAGAGAAAGAATTCTCAGCTGCTTACTTTTTTTTTAAAATGAGAGCATAGTTTTCAACACGTTTCTTGGATTCCTATAGTCAATTGTCTGCAGAAATAATCCAGATGGAGTATAAATGCAGTATCAGCAATAAATATTTGGCTTTTTCTTTAACATTCACTATCAAGAAAACCTCCAGGATGAGAATAATTGCAAGATGAAAGGTTCTCTGCTTTGTGTGGTTAGACCCTGATGATGTGAATTGTAGGACGTTTTTAAAGAGCCGCTGCTCTGCCTCTGTAAATTGTTTGTACATACTTACAATCATTTTAGATGTGGGCATAATCTAATGGGATTGGTATTTTTAGACACTAACAGAAATGAGCATAAAATTCGGTGCATTGTTATGTCCTGAGAAGAATTAACAGATCATAGTCTTCATGCAGGGATTCTGGGAACAATACTGCACTGTAAAATTCTTCTAAGCTAGTGAAGATAATTTTTAGGGTATCGTCCAAATTGCAACAGAACATTCTCAGAATCAACCATCCACAGTTGATGTATTTCATCCATATTTTTGTAGCATAAACTTTTCAGGTACTAATTAGTAGAATAAAGTATAGCTGTATTCATCGAAGGCATCTTTGCACTGATTTATGGGAACAATTAAATAAAAGCATTAAATTCAATTCTTTATCTAACTCCACCTTTCAAAAAGTAATATTAATGATCTTGGCAACATAACATAAAAATACATCAAAACTCCTACTTGTCTAATAAGTGAGAAATGTACACTACTGCATTTTTATTACACATCTGTAGGAATAATGTAAAAGATGCACATTTTAAGTTTCATTTGTGACACTATTAGTGGTTCAACACTGCCCTCTTCAGCAACATACTGCACATGAAAATTTCTGTTATTTTAAATCAGAGCTGTAGTTTCAAACCAGGAACAGAAATACAAGTTTGCTTATTCATTTTAGTGGTATTGTGCCTTTCAAAAGATCAGACATTGTAATTCTACATTAATTGAGCTCTTCAGCCATCAAGCTGCTTCTAACCAAACAATCTTAGTACTTATTGTAGGATCAATGTCAATAGCAGACATATTCCATTCTGATCTTTGGCGACTGTACATAAAACCGGAGAGATGTAAATTCCAGACGTCTTTGGAGATGCCCATTTTTGTGCAGAGCCAGATTTCTGTCCTTTTTAACCATCAATTTCACAGCTCTGGCCTCCTGCAACCTCCGTTCTTGATTGTGCCATAAAGGTAGATGAAAAGCAAGAGAGCAGCACAAAGCGATCATTTAGATCTTCGCCTTAAAAAGAAAAACTTGCACTAAAATAGCACTTTTCATGATTACCCAATCTCCCATGGAACCAATAAAGTATTTTTGAAGTGTGGTCCAAATTGCAATGTAGGAGATGCAACAGCCAATTGGAACACACAAAATTCTACAAAGAGCAATCTGGTAACAATCTGACAACTTGCTTTTGTGAAGACAGTTGGAGCTTAAATATTGGCTTGCATGTGGGTTGTAACTTCACTGCCCTTCTTCAATGAAAACAATAGAATCTTTTTCATCTACATTAGAGGACTGATGGGTTGAATATTTATTATGCATTTAATATTTAATTTCAATTTAATATCTCATTCCTAACATGTCTAGTCAAAAGTGCAGCACTCCTTCCATAAAGCACTGGACCGTTTACCCAGAGTTTGTTTGGATTGATGTGCAATCATGTAAAATTTTCTTCCCAAGTTTGCTGAAGTCATGTGAGCTCTACCATGATGTACACACACTGTAGGTAGACATTTTAAGTTCACTTGAACACACTGCTGTGTTGTATACTTGAAACATGGTGTCAGTAGTTACACTGTGCTGACTGTTGCAGAACTGTAGGAAAGAACAACTACTATCGGGGAGACAGAGTACACACAGAGCTGTGGGCTATCATTAAAGAAGGTAAAAAAAAACAATGAAAGAACCCACAGATGAAACACTGATTATGAGAAAATTGCTGCAGTTATTTTTTTCCCTCTCAGCTCCTGTTCAAATGGCAGGAAATATGAAGCAAAACTAAAAGGTCTTCCATGCACAATGGGTAGAAGTATTAAATAGCAACAGATCTGTTGAACAAACAAGAACAGGTACAGGTTATTAGACTTTTATCTCCATTGGGAAGAGACTGTTTCAAAAATATGTTCCACCCTAAATCACATTGAAGAACAGAAAAGACATAAAACAGAAATTTGAAATATTTTGCAAATACCAGACTTACTCACAAAACTGTAATTATACCTTCCCAGGCCTCTTAAACCCCCCAGAGGTGGACTTAGCATCTCCCCAGGATGTGAGACCCTCCTCCCAGATGGACCCTACAGCCCCTCCCCCAGGGACCTGACAACCCCTCCCAAAGATGCAGTATGGCCCAACCAGGATCCAACATTAGACACCAAAATCTGACAAACCAATCCCTCGCCTGCAGACCTGGCACATCACATCCTGCTTCACACCTGCCCGCCCACCATGGACCCCTGGAGCCGACCCTTCAAACCCCACCTCTTCCAGAGCTGAAGCCCCTAGATGTAACACCCACCCTCCTTGTCCTTGCCAGGCCTGGTTTCTCCTACTCACCTGGACCTACCCTAGACACTACATCATTTACTTTGCCACCTTAACCCTGGCACTGTACTCACTTTACCACTTGCCATTCCTACCCATCTGCTACCTACCCCTACCCAATTCACATGCTACATATCTGGCATCCTCCTCACCATACAACCTACTTACATAGCACCCTATCTCATCCTTCTGGCATCCTACCATTGACATCCTACCTTTCCCCATCTGGTACTAAACTCAGCTTGCACCCTACTTACCTGGCACCTTGGGTACCTGACCAACCTGTCATCTTACTTAGCTGACACCATATATCCCGTAACCTTCTCGCACCAAACCCTAACATCACACGTACCTTACATACATATTGTTTGACAGCAGCTGTCAAATTCGCTGTCAAGACCTTTAAGTGACAGAAAACAGCAGTTGACTGCTGTGAACAGGGGGAATGGTTTACTTTCTTCTGACAGGTCTATGTTACAAAAGGGCTGTCAGAAATGGAAGTATGGCTCTGCATTTCTGCGGGAGAATTGAGCCGCATCTCCTCTCAGAAATACAGAGCTCTTTTGTTCCATTAAAATGAAGGGCCAAAGTGACAATCTGCGTGAAAGTGCCACTCCTCAGAAAAACCTGGCTCCATATATACCGTATATTTGATAACTTGGGGAACTAAAAGTGCATGTGATAAAACTTGTAACATTTTTTTGGATTGAAATGCAATCAAGTATAAATGTCCTTCTTAGGTTTGCTCTAGTAATATGACCTCGAAGTGAGGCATACAAACACACACAGCAGGCAGACATTTTACGCTCACTTCAAAGAAGTCCACAGTCAACTACTGTGTTGTACACTCAAATTAGTATTTAAGTCCTGGAGTGGGATTTGAACTCACAATCATCTGAGTCAGTGCCAAAACTGCCACCTAACTGAATTACAGCAAGACTGTATCCACACAATACAACTTGAGTTCAAAAGTGTCTTAAGCCAATATGCAAGAATCAATATATATCATACTGCTATCTCTACATGAAGCAAAAAAAGTGACTGATGAAGGTAAAATGCAGAAAGTATAATGTGGAAGGGTTCATAAGTAACAGGAGAGAGCTGGCTTGCTTGGAAAATAAGAAAAATGGTGCAATAAGGGGACAAACGTATTTGAGAAGATTGAATGAGCTGTGCATCATAAAAATGACTCATCAATTTTGTTTCAGATGCCAGCACTCTAGACTTATAGTCTTTGCTTTCTGCCTTTAAAGCATTATGCATTAAAAAATATGATACTCGAAATGAAACACTTAGGGTAAATGAGCATGAAATTTGACGTTAAAGATGATTTGTTGCAGGACTGTACATCCTTCTTTTCAAAATCATTTTGTCAAACTAGGTTCGATCAACATTTGTTCTGAATTTCCAGCATAAGTAGCACAAGCAACTTTTTGAACTTACAAATTACTCCTTCAGCTGTAATTGCATCCTGTTTGCATTATCTACACAACTCATGCCTACAAATCACTTCACTACAAATATGATTTCTGTTTATCTAAACCTGAAACATCCATAGCACTTTTTTTTCAATATTTTCAAGATTGAGGAATGCAGAAATAAGGTATGCACGATCAAAATCAAAAAACAAGAAAGGGGAGATACTCCTGATAGGGTTCTTTAATGCACTCAAAACCAAATGCAACTCTTTGCTAATTCACAGAAGTGTTATCCCTTTTAACCTCACTTGTCTGATACTTGTTTTAAATTTGGAGAGAGAGTAACTCAGGGGATGATTTGTTTTTTTGGCTCAGTGCAAGTTGTTTTGAGGTATCTAGAGGATTCCTTGTCACAAGGCCTTGGAGGATTTCTCACTGTATCTTACCAAACTTGCCTCATTCACCAATTACCCAATTGCTACAATGTCCCTCACGTCTGATTCTAGCTTCAGCTTACCATGGGCCATTTCTGTAACTTACCATTCAGCAAATACCTGCTGAAAGACCAGTATCCATGGTGCCCAAGCCATATTTAAATGGCCGCTGTGCACTCACATGAGCACCGGCATTCTGAAGCTGCCCTGCTTGCTGACAGCTTACGAACATATTGGGGAAGAGGGAGATGGCACCGTGATTCTCTGACAGAGACCTGGAGTTTGCAGTGGATTGCATGGTACAAAGGTGGGTGCCTCCAGCACAGAAGGACCACAGGGAACGACAGGAGGAGGTAAAACCTGGTAGGCTGGACCAAAGCCACCACCTGGGTTGATGCAGTCTCTGTGATGTGATGGTACCTTTGATACTGCACCCACAACCCATCAAGGTCACGGTTTGCACACTCACTTTTGCCTTCAATGTCTTCCCTCATTCATGCCCTAATCTTCCCATGTCACTGCACATGACTTTGCATGGGCCCTGTGCTGCCTACTTACTCTCAGGACATCTTACCATCTTTGACCCACCTGCAACTCACTAACAGCTAGACCACCAACATTCTGCTCACTCAACCCCTCCTTTGCTCTCATTCCTGGAGAGGACAGTCCACAATAGGGCAGAAAAGTCCTGGATGAGTAGACAGCTGCCAGATTCCTCAGCCCTGACAAGGAAAGAATCCTGGCCATCATGAGAGAAAACTGGGAGCAGTCCTGTGGGGATGTCAGAGCATCCATGTCCCACCACAAGTAACAGCCACCCTTCATTCCACTGTAATTCCCACATTAGCCCCAATGTGACTATCTGCCTACCTCCATGGACAGATTGACTGCTGCTAAGACGAGTCAGGTCCAGAATCCTCAGGATCTACTAGAGAGGCCCACATACCCGCAGCCCATTGCCCCAGCCAATGGTCCTCAGGAAAGTAGCAGACCTTCCAGGTCCTCCTTCCTCACAAGGATTCATAGAATAGAATCCCACAGTGTGGAAGCAGGCCATTCAGCCCTTCGAGTCCACACTGACCCTCCAAAGAGCATCCTGCCCAGACCCGTTCCTCTACCCTATCCCTGCAATCAATCTACACATCCCTGAACATTATGGGCAATTTAGCATGGCCAATCCACCAAACTTTCCCATCTTTGGACTGTAGGGGGAAACCGGAGCACCCAGCGGAAACCCACACAGACACAGGGAGAATGTGCAGACTCCACACAGTTGCCTGAGGTTGGAATCGAACCTGGGTCCCTGGCACTGTGAGGCAGCAGTGCTAACCACTGAGACAGTGTAATGCCAGGAATCACCTAGCGAAGGAGGAACTATCTATAGGATCCTCAGAAATTTCTATTCAGGACACTTCAGGGATAGCCAAGCCCTCCTCCTTCAACCTGACTACCTACCTCCCACCTCCCGACCTTTAGAAGTTGAAGCTGAGGAAGATCCTTTTGCCTCTTGCAAGATGACGCTTGGCATGTTTGGCCATCCAGACTCAAACATATCCCCAATATCACATCACCAAATCATACATGGCCAACTGACTCCAATGTAGATCAGGATATCTCATCCCTGGCTACAGAACCTGGGACAACCCTAAGTTATAGTGGGAAGGCAAGAAGGAAGAAAACCTATTAGGAGCTCTTTTGTGGCACAAGTGTCCTGTCTATACGCTATCACATTTGTATAAATTTCATTGTTTTGGCACAATGTCAATTGGTTTGAATCTCTGTGTGGTGAATGTCATTATGACAGCTACGCAGATCCACACAGAATGTGCCATGTATTGATGCCTGTGTTAAGAGATGGTAGCAGCGTGTGGAAGCAAGCAAAGCATGGCACACAGAGGGTAAAAGGTATACATGTCCCGGCTGAAACCATTGTTCTTCGTCCAAGAACATTCCTATTCTTTCTCTAGCCTCTGTGTCGAAGTGTGCTAATCTGAATGAGTTTTTTGACAATGCCAGGGCAGGAGGTATTCAAAATGCAGGGAGCCAATGCCTGAGGATCAACAAGGATTGGGGACTCTGTAGGTCTTTATCCTGTGTATTGCATGGGTCTGTGTGAAATGTTTAAAGAGCCTCATGAGGTGGTACCTGCAGCTCCCTCCCACACAGTTCCAGACATTTAGCCAACGCTCCAGTTTTAATTGCAACCATTTCCTTTCCCATTACATATTTTCAATTTCCAGTATGATGGAAAGGAACAGTGAAGACTCCTCAGTCACTGGCTTCCAGCCTCCACCACTATTTGACAATCAGCTCCCAAAACATCCAAAGCCCCTTCCCAGGAGCCCTTTTGTCAATCCCAAAGGCTCTACATCTCCACAGGACCATGTCCAACCCATACACCTGCACCTGCTCACTTTCATCCCCAACCTCTGGCATATGAGGTGACCTTGACAGGTGTGTTCATACATTATTGTTCGAAATCTATAAAAATGAATTGGATGTTGGAATCACATGTTATATTCTCCAATTTACCGTTGATAAAAATAAAGTACGAATGTAAGTTGTGAAGAGGATGGATGGAGTATTCAAGCAGATTTAGAAAGGGCAATAACATAATTGATGGAAAATAATTTGAATGTATGAGGTTATCCACTTTGTAGACAATAACAAAGTTGACATATTTCTTAAACGGTGAGAGGCTGGGAAATTTAATACCGAAAGGTATCTGGTATCTTATTCAGGAGCTATTAAAAGCATGCAGATATAGCAAGTGATTAGAAAGGTAAATTGTATGTTGACCTTCACTGCAAGGGGATTTCAGTATAAGGTTAAATATGCTTTGTTCAAAATGTATAAAGCCTTGGTGAAACCACAGCAGGACTATTGTATACAGTTGGTTATCTTATCTAAAGAAGGAGAGAAGGATGTATTTGCCAAGAAATAATGCAACAGGGGGTCACCAGGCTGATTCCTGAGATGACAGGATTGTCTTCTGAGGAGTGATTGAAGAACCTGAGCCTTTATTCCTTGAAGTCTCAAGAATGATATCTGATCTCATTGAAGTTTATAAAATCCATACAGGGCATGGCAGAGTTGTTGTTTCCCTTGGATGGGGGGAAATGGAAAGGTCATTTAAGGCTAAGACGAAGAGTAATTTCTTCGATCAGACAGTATGAATCTTTGGAATTACCTAGCCAAAAGGGCTGTGTAAGCTTAGCCATTAAGCATGCTCAGCACAGAAATCAATAGATTTCTGGAAACCAATAGATTTCTGGAAACCAATAAAATCAAGAGCTGTGTGGATAGTTCAGGAAAACAATGCCATGCAGGTAGATGATTAGCTGGGATTTGTTTGAATGGCAGAGCAGCCTTGATGGGCTGAATGGTCTACTTCACTCCTAGTTCTTGTGTTCGTTTACCCAAATGGGGGAATGAAGATTGTTTACAGCTTCAAATCTTCCTCTAATTGTAACAGCCAGGATTCTGCTGTTGGTGTCCAAATTCTCAAAGATGGCATGCTTTTAAAGTATTGCCATGCTTTCATCTACTGATGCCATTGGAATTACTTCACAAGTTATGGCCTTATACCATACCATAACATGGTGGGGTAGGTCAAATAACGGGAAACATTGGGCATTACTGAAGCATTGATTTTATTTCAACTCTGACCTTTCTCAGAACTCCTGGTTGGATACATCAGTTTTGCATCCGCTCCAAACATAATGCTCAATCCTTAAAAGAGATTTGGGAATTTGAGTTTGAATTCACTTGTATTCTCTTTCTTCAATTTCATCCACATTGTTAATTACTTTCAAATCTAAACAGGCCTTTCAGCCAAAAATGAGCATTTTAATATGTTTCAAAGATGTTCTTGTCTTTGTATTTGAGATTTGATGTTAGCCAGTCTTTGATCTTCAGTTTGATCCATCTTTCACCTTGTAGTCTAATTGATAAAAGTTTCAATGCCACATGAATGAGCCATGTTATCTAGATGGACTTCAGTAAAGCCTTTGACAAGATCCCTCATGGCAGACTGGTACAAAAGGGGAAGTCACATGGTATCAGGGGTGACTTGGCAAGATGGATGTAGAACTGGCTTAGTCATAGGAGACAGATAGTAGTGGTGGAAGGATGCTTTATGGAATGGGGGGCTATAACTAGTGCCATTCCACAGGGATCAGTGCTGAGACCTCTGCTGTTCATGATCTACATAAATGATTTGAAAGAAAATATAGCTGGTCTAATTGGCCAGTTCACGGATGAAACAAAGAATGGTGGAGTTGCGGGTTGTGAGGAGGATTGTCAGAGAATGCTGCAGGACATAGATCAATTGGAGGCGTGATCAGAAAAATGGCAGATCGAGTTCAATCTGGACAAATGTGAGGTGATGCATTTTGGAAGATCAAGTACTGGTGGAAATTATGTCGTGAATGGCAGAACCCTGAGGAGTATTGATATGCTGAGGGATCTGGATGTAGAGGTCCACAGATCACTGAAGGTGGCAGTGCAAGAAGGTCTTAAAAAAGGCTTATGGCATGATTGCCTTCATTGGAACAGGCATTGAGTATAAGGATAGGCAAGTTATGCTGCAGTTTTATAGAACTTTAATTAGGCCACACTTGGAATACTGCGTACAGTTCTGGTCACCACATTACCAGAAGGATGTGGATGCTTTGGAGAGGGTACAGAAAATATTTGCCAGGATGTTGCCTAGTATGGGGTATTTTAGCTATGAAGCAAGACTGGGTTTGACCGAGTTTGTTTTTGTTGAAATGCAGGAGGTTGAGGGGCGGCCTAATAGAAATATATAAGATTGTGAATGGCATGGATAGAGTGGAAAGTATGAGGCATTTTCCCAGGGTGGAGGGGTCAATTACTATGGGACACAGGTTCAAGGTGCGAGGAGGGAAGTTTAAAAGAGATGTGCGAGGTATAGTTTTCACACAAATGGTGGTGAGTGCCTGTAACACATTGCCAGAGAAGGTGGTGGAAGCAAACACAATAGCAGCATTCAAGAAACACCTGGATGAACACATGAATAGGAAGGGAATAGAGGGATACGGCTCCTTTAAGTGAAGACAGTTTTAGTATCGAACGGCAAAAGGTGGTGGTGCAGGCTTGGAGGGCTGATGGGCCTGGTCCTGTGCTATATTACTCTTTTTTGTTAGTCCTGTGTTCTGTCTCATCATTAATGATTGAGACTGCTATTTTGGTGTCCTGTTTGAAATTTGATCATATCCGTTAACGTTTATATTGGCACTACAGAATTTATGTTTTGTTCCTGGATTTCTCCAAAGAAAATTATTTCTTGATTTACTGGTTCTCTGAATTTTTTTGAAAGGTGCTCTTCTTTGAAGACTTTTCTTTTTGTTTTAATGATAAAAATTTCTTGGAGAGATATACTGATTTAAAATGACTGATTTCCAATAGACAAAGCAGCTGATTCAGAGATAGTAGGAACTGCCGATACTAGAGAATCTGAGATAGCAAGGTGCAGGGCTGGATGAACACAGCAGGCCAAGCAGCGTCAGAGGAGCAGGAAAGCTGTCATTTTGGGTCTGGACCGAATTCAGAAAATCAGAAGAAGGGTCCAGACCTGAAACATCAGCTTTCCTGCTCGGCCTGCTGTGTTCATCCAGCTCTACACATTGTGATCTCTGCTCTTCAGCTGGGATGCTTTTCATACCTGTGAACATTCTTCTTGTCACATCAAGAATATGACAAATGGTTCTGGCACTCTGCATTTCCCTGGTTGTTGTTGTGGTGCACTTTTGTGTTTGCAATCAACATACTGAGCAGTCTCTAAGGGTTTCTTTCAACTGTATTTTTCTCTGTCCTGTAATAAAGACTCATTTCTGTTTCTGGACCTCAGTTTGTTGAGTCAATTGTACTCCTTTATTCAACATTAGATAGTCCCTAGACGGTAGGAAACTGAGATTCAAGTCTCAACAATTATTCTGTCTCTGATCAAGTTGTCTTTTGGCATTCAGTAGCTGTAATTATCTACCAAATAGTAAAGATCATTACTGAGGGAGTTATACTTGCTTTGGACTTTTGTTTCCTCCTGTTAAATTTTGTTCATTCGATTTTGTTGTGCCAACACTGAAGTATGAATCATAAGCTTCGATTATGTCCTCTTTGGTTGCCATCTCCTAAATCTAATGCTGCCCGCTGTATACAATAGTACGCTGACCAGATCTTTACAGGTTTTTATTGCTGGCCTTGAGGCATTTTGATAGCGTGTGAATACCTTCAATTTGGTCATTTTTCAGTCTTTCATGGTCTCTCAAAGTTCTCAAATAGTTTCTGAAACAGCAAGTTTGCATTCATGTTGGCACCTTGCTTCAGGCTTTCTTTCCATAATGTTACTCAACTAGTTGCTGAGCCATTTCTTTTCTAAGCTTTATTCTGTTCTGTGTGGTCATTTGTTCATCAGGAGCTTGCTGTGAGATTTGATCTGCTGCTGGCTGGGACATCAGGCTTTTTTAGGGCCATTCACCTGGATCATCATCTGTTGTTATCGGACTGCTTTCTAGATGATGTTTGTGGAATCTTACTGCAAGGTAAGGCAACTCTTCAATCTTTCTTTAAACAATTGTTAATTTACACCAAGCTAACTATATATAATATACTCTACACAAGAGCTAGACCAGTGTTTCTTCAACAGAGTCTTCTCTTCATCATGTGTATCATCATGTGGTCATGAATCCATCAATGACAGCTTCCTATGTACATATTCAGGAGTTAACCCTTTATTCCACATCTCCAACTGCATAAGACTAAGGTGTGCAATGTCCTCCCTCCCTAAAACTGTCTAACTCTCTTTCTCATTCAAACCTACATCTTTGGACAAGGCATCTAGTGTAATGTCTTCTTTCATATTCTGTCTTTGGTTTTGGTTGAGAATTGACTTAATGCGCTTTTGCTATAATGAGACACACCACATAAATGCACACTATTGTTGATGTTAATGTTGAAATCCCTCTCAATATTTGCCTGAAAGCTTTTTTTTAATGTTACCTATCTCTGTCCTTTATTGTCTCTGTCTCTAATTTTACTTAGACATTCAACAGCAAGTTGAATGAATTCCAAAAGAATAGTCTAGTAAAGGTACGACATACCTTTTGGGATCCAGCCAATTAGGTCAGGAAAGCTTCAGTTAGTGTTGAGTATGGTGAATTCAGCAATGACCCTCAGTTCGGTTTGTCTAGCTAACTAAAACAAAAATAAATTACAAGCATCAAGCCACAAAAAATGTGAAAATTGTTATTTACACATCACAGGCATGGAGTAATAACACAATTGTTTTTCACGAAATAAAAACTGAAAGAACTGCAGATGCTGTGAATCAGTAACAAAAGCAGAAATTGCTGGAAAAGCTCAGCAGGTCTGGCAGCATCTGTGAAGAGAAATCTTCACAGAACAGAGGAAGGGTCACCAGATCTGAAATCTTAACTCTGATTTCTCTTCACAGATGCTGTCTGACCTGCTGAGCTTTTCCAACAATTTCTGTTTTTGTTTGTAATAGTGTTTCTCTGTTTGAAATTGAAAAGGAGAAAGAAAGAGAAACAATAGATTAATTTTTAAATTTACAATGGCAGGTTTGGATCAATAAGGAGTTTAGGTCTCACTTTAACCCATGCATTTCCAGCTTTAACTAAACCAGGATTTGGGCAGGTGACCAATGTAATCCAAGGAGGTCAGTTTCAATTTTAAGTGCAACGATAAAGTTATGAGTGTCATTGTCCTCCAGCTTTTGAGATTTAACTCATGTCATTTGGGTTTCCCAAATGTTGGTAACTGGATACCTTGCTTGAAGTGTGGACTTAATGAATTCAGAAGGTAAATAACTTCATGTCTAACCCTTGGATTCTGAAGCCACATGAAATGTCTTTATGATTCAAGCATCCCACCCCTCCCCATTCACAATCCTTCCACCTTGTGAAGTCTTTAATCTCATTTCCTTTCTTCAACTACCCAGCCATCATGCATGCACCACTGCCACAACTCCAAGGCCTCAATGCTTCAATGCTGCCCCACATCCACCCGCACCCTCCCTCAAAGCCTCCGATTCCCCATTATGTTGGCCCTTGACTCTCCTAACAACCTGATTGTCCCCGCCTCTTCTCATCACCTACTCCATCACCCTCACTATCAATTCCCTGGGCAGACTCACCTACCGCTGTTCTCAGCGACTAACCTCTCCTTTCTACCCACCATCTGCCACCCCACCCCCATCCCACTGCCACTCCAACAATCAAACTATGATTGGACAGAGGACTGATCTGTTAAAGAATTAAATCTACGCAACATGTGATTCAATCCCAATTGTGGACCCAGTCCCAATCGGTCTGGTTAATTGCCAGGTCTACATTTAATTACAGAAGCTTTTTAATGTTCATGTTCAACTTATGTAACAATCAAGACTTTTTTTAAAATGGGTATGGATTTTTGTGAATGTTGCCATAAGCGTTGATCTTGTTATGGACCAGCACTTATGGCTGTATTTCTGTGGAAGCTAATGAGTGAATAATTTAGGCTTGCAGTTATGGGCCGTTTCATTTCATTTCTAGCTCTACAATGCAGCCTTGGTTTAAAGACAGGAATCTGGGCAATTAAAAATTATGGCACTTTATTCATTATGTATAGAAAGAATACAATTAACCTTTTTAATGTATTTCAGAATGTAACAATTAGTTTGGACAGCAAAACTGATTTGATTAGTAGCCCAGGATAATTAAATGTTACATCTAGACAACTTCAACCTTTAAAGATGCTATACAAAAATATAATTTTGAATACTTGTAAATGGAGGTTTATGATGGTTGCATTTTTAATCACTTAATATAGATTCACCAATTTATGAATCAATCCCAAAGCCAGAAATTAGCATGACAGGGTTGATACCATTGTCATATCAAATGCAATAGCTACACCAATCTGTGACACAAAAACAAATTAGTATTTTAGAGACAAAAGATTAGTTCTCTCAAGTTATTATCGAGTTCATTTTTTTACAATCTCATTCATTCCAACTTTAGGCATTACTTTTCCTATTATATGCTCCATTACTTAATTTGCTCAAGAATGATTTTCTACAATATTGTATAATTGATTGTTTTTAAGTGGCTGCATTCACTCTTTGTGGATTGATTGGTTTGCAGCATTAAGAATGTGACCTAGTTTTGCGTCAACACCAATATGAATTCGATTAACTTAAAGCACTAAGAACTGTAAAATCGACTTAAGTAGAAACAAAATCTTGCTTATAGTCAAATTTTACATACTATAATCTTAAATGTAGTGTTATTCAGAAATTCATTATAGCCACAATTAAAATGGTTAATGGTAACAGTGAGTGAGTAATGCTGCCTTTGCAACTGAAGTGCTGATCATAATCACAGATTCGTCGTTTACTTGGACGAGTGCAAGATATCCTTGAGCGTACATTGGAGATTATACTTTATCCTCATTTTTAACACAGGTGGCAAGAAACCAAGTATTTGATCTATTGCACAATGATAGAAGCTATAATGAATGCTTCAAGGCATAGCAAACACTGAGCATAAAAATTTTACAGCCCAGAGTAAGATACTTTATCTTGGATTTTTCAAAATTCACCATCAGTATGATGCACATCGTGTGCATCATTGCTAATGAATACAAGATTTCAGGAAAGAATAGTGTGATTGAGCAGCATTGATGAGTTAAACCAAAGATCCTGACACTGCTTATGTGTTAAAAAGTTGAAAAAAGACTGTCTACTTAGCTTTAATTCACCAATTTTCTGGATTTAATCCAGTGTTAACACAGTTGCCAGTTAGGACTGAAATATACTGGGGTAGGGAAACAAGTCAAGGCATGATTTATGATCAACACATAATACCCAAACTTTGAGGTCAACAAAGGGACTTTTTAAACCTGTGGAACGTCAGGGGTCTGGACATTGTTCCAAGACATTTATTTGACTAAACCTCTTGTGTTGACAGTATATTCCCACCAGTTTCATGATCCAGAATGCTGTTGATCGATATTTGCAATTTCTTTCAGGATCCCCCAACCAATTCCACACATAAGGAAGCAATGTCCTGTTCACCAAAATTCTTCTAGTCATGCTTCAAGGCCATCACCATAGACAGAAAAAACCTTGCTACCATCGTCTCCCAAGTGCCACACCTTGATCTTACCTCTTATAGTCAGATTTTTACCATCAATTTGGATAGCTTGAAACAAGAAATTTCCCATTGCAGCATATCCAAATGGGGTGATTTTAATTCTGGGAGAGACTCAAGCCACTAACCTTGGTTGCAGATCAGAAAGAGCCACAAGGGTTGCTCAGCTCCAAGAGTAGTTAAAAGGCCCAGCTCTGCTCTCTGAGGCTTAATCCTTGCTCTTTTGTTAAATATTTGCCCATCTTTATCTCACACCTCAATCTCCCTTACCCACTCCACACGCCCATTCTTTCTAATTCCTACCAAACTATGCACTCAATCCACTCTTAATGATCCCTCATACCCTCCGTGCCAACTTATGCCCCTCCATCCACCTCAATGCCACTCATATGATCTATCACAACCCATAGACCTCCACCTATCCTCATGGTCTCATGTAGGACCTATACCAACCTAGTGTCTACTCATGACCCACACATTCTCAATTTCAAAGCAAAGCCAGATGATACGATCCCATGCCAACCAACTTTCATGGTTACACCCTTCAACCCAACTCATCCGGTATCCTCCATGGGAAGACAAGTGTCAAGCTTAGATAAAATAAAATAAATTTCTAGGTTCCTTTATAGATGTCACTGCATTTAAGAAATGTGTTCTCATTTATAAAAGACAATTCAATATATTTAAATTCCCTCAAATACTGTATCTTTAAAAACAAATATTGGTACTCATAATCGCGTATCAAAGACAACTAATCCTTTAATAACCTATTTGAGCAGTCCATCAAACTGTGAACTTACAACCCCAAGAAATACATTTTAACCCATTAGAACCATTTCTTTACTCCCCCCAGACAAAGACAAGAGGTTTTCTTTTCAAATTTTAAAGGACAGGTGATTTAAATAAAAACAACTTGAAAGTCTTACACATCCTTCAAGAGCACATGTGACTTCAACGTAAAGTTGTGCAACAGACTGCAGGCTGAAGCTGTTTCCAGAGTGCAAAATCATTCACCTGCATTCAATTCAAATGGTCTAGCTGCTCTGTAATTTATGCCTGTGATATTCACACCCTATTTCTTAGCAATGAAAATGGGGTCTACTGGAAACGGAGACAGGACTTCCAGATCCTCATGCTGTCTTTTCCTAGGAATTGAAAATCTGGCCCTTAGATATTTGTGTTTTCATGTAATTATTTGAAAGGATTAGCCATTGGGGATCGCTGATCTACCATTAAAAGCTGGCTGCAGTGTGTATTTCCAAATAAACATACAGAATCAACATCAATCAATATTAACAAAGAGCTGAAAATGTCAAATACAGATGTGCAACATCAAACATGCTGAGCCAGAAACACAGATCCTTAAAATATGAAAGATGTCTGATGTTATCTGACGAAGTGAGTTATCGCTGTGAAATAGAGCTTAGCAAAAAAGTTGTTTTGGGGAGAAGGATATGATATATATCAGAATAGTGGTTTTTACATTTGTAGAATAAGTGGGAGTTTTATGTTTAAAGGAACAGCTTAGCTTTAGTTTTGATCATACAGCAATTGATGATTATACCGACATTTCAAAATTTTAAGGGACAGTTTAACAGTGTGATCCTTAAATTACATTTCAGATTGTAGCCCTGATGATTGGCAACCTCATTGTATTGTAGTACATCTAACTTTTAATATAAGGATATCTGGCTTCCCAAGTGTCTGGTTCTCAGCCACACAGATCAGAAAAATCCCAGCTTTTATCTAGCTTGGCTGGCTTGCAAAGCACAATGTGGCAAGGCAATGGATACTAACCTTTGCATCCCTGGGGTCTAAAGAAAGGCACCCTTTGTTTCCACACCCCATCACTATCCAATGATACCTCCTAGAAAATGCACATGAGGATATCAAATAACAGCACATAGAACGTGTTATTCCATAGTCAGATAGCTTAACAATAGTCAATATGTCAGCTCATACTTGTCAGTGCAAAATGATCTGAGAAAATCGCTGGCAGGTTTGAAATCAAGAATTATAGAATGACAAAGCACAAAAAGGGACTATTCTGCCCATTGTGTCAATGCTGGAAATCTTCCACAATGTTCAATTGGTAGGAGAGAAGGCAAAAGAAAATCAGAGAAGGGAAAGCTTTTGTAAAACTAGAGAATATGAGGAAAGGAAATGGTCCAAAGCAGCCTCTGTCACTAAATGCAAATAATATTGCATGAGGTTACAATTATATCCTCATTTAAATATTTATCATGTTTTGAAAGGCAAGGTGCTAAAAATAAAAAACGTAGAAAGAGCATGCACAATCTGGTGAGAAAATCACTTCTTGTAATATGCTGACACTAACTCACAGCATGAACATAAAACAAAATCTGTGACATAACACATAGACTTTTAATGAGGGCAGAAAGTACAGTTGTACAGCTATTAGCCAGATTTAATGCAAAATTAGGGCAGCACGGTGACTCAGTGGTTAGCACTGCTGTCTCACAGCACCATGGACCCGGGTTCAATCCCACTCTCGGGCGACTGTCAGTGTGGAGCTTGCAAGTTCTCCCCGTGTCTGCATGGGTTTCCTCCCACAGTCCAAAGATGTGGAGGTTAAGTGGATTGGCCAAGCTAAATTGCCTGTAGTGTTCAGGGATGTGTAGATTATGTGGTATGTGTCTGGGTGAGATGCTCTGAGGTTCAGTGTGGACTTGTTGGGCTGACGGACTTGTTTCCACACTGTAGGGGTTCTATGGTCCCAATAAATCAGGACTGCATTTTCCAATTGCACTAACAGATCTTTGAAGAACAAACCTTGGCCCAGGTAAGTTTCTTCCAGTGTACATAGTCTAAAGAAGCATCTAATGTGATCAACTGAGAGTGAAACTTTTTACAGCACAGAAAGAGGCCTTTCGGCCATTGAGTCTATGCTGCTCCTCAAACATCTAACTATTGACATCCCACTTTCCATCACTTGGTCCATAGCCTTGTCATTTCAAGTGTTTGTTAAAATAGTTCTTAAATGTCTTGAGAGTTCTTGCCTCCACCACATTTTACTCAGTGAGTTTCAGATACCCGTAAACTTCTGGGTCAGAATTGTTTTCTCAAATCTCATCTAAACATCCTGCACTTTACACTAAAACTGTACCCATTGGTTATTGATCTGTCTACCAAGGGGAAAAGCTCATCCGAATCAACACTGTCTGTGCTCCTTAGAACTATGTACGGCTCAATCATATACCCCCTCAGCCTTCTCTGCACTAAAGAAAATAACTCCAATCTATCTAATCTTTCTTCATAGCTGAAGAACTTTTAACCTAAGCAACATGCTTTAAAAAATTACCATAATGATAGAGAAGACAATGTGCACTGGGTGTTCATGAATTACTATGATATGAAGTAAAGCCATGTGTCAATTGGCAGGATATATGCAAGACTGCAACTATATGATTCTCAATTGTTTTGTAATTCAGACAGTTTTCCATTTAGTGCCAAATATTTAATGTTGTAAAAAGTGAGCACTGACTTTAGAAGCAGCAACAGGAAACTTCTTAGAAATTACAATAGCTACAATGCAAGATTGAGAAAGCAAATTCCTATATGGAACATTGATGTGAAACTGATTTTTATTTCCTCAGGAAATTCCAAACATTTACACCCTCTGTAACGTGCTTGGATTATGTAGGAAAATATGATAGCTCCTTGGTAGTCAGAGAAAGATCACAAACTGCAAACAAAATGAAAGACCAGTTAAAAATGGATGGAATGAATGTGTGGAGTGTTGAGATAGTTAGGAAATTATCTGGTCCTTGAAAGGATGTGGAAGAGGAGATTTTAATTCCTTGACTCCAATCTATGTTAATATTGGAATTCCTGCCCAAAATTAACTACATTTCAGAGCAGTAGGAAGTGGAATTTCAGCCAGCAGGGAATAATGGCCCCTGGCACTCAAGACTGTAAGTTTTGGTCAGGGTTCAGGAAATGCAAGTGGTAAAGCCTTGTTTGCTGCAGGACATTCCCATTGGTGTAGACTGGTACTGCAACGCAAAGGTGATTGGACGTTTACATCAGAAACCCAAAGGGGCACATCTGCTTCTCCTGATCAGGAAGGAGACTACTTAAAGAATTAAAATTAAATTCTATTTCTGCATCATGTATAGCCCAGGTTTCTCTTCCCAACAAATTTGGCTTGGTAAGATCCTGAACAGATTGCAGCTTGCAATGGCTGTTGAAACTTGGTGATATCTGTATGTTTAAGATGAGTGTATCCCACTGCCTTCAGTGGGTGCCTGGGTACCTACAAAAAGAACAGGACAATGATAGGTCCATGGGGAAACTGGATGATTGGAGGAAGTAAACTACATTTTACTTGCTGACTAACTTTCTGCAAAACTTCTAAATGTGTATGCATGGCCAATATTTACTCACCAAATTATCTTTTGGTGACATGTGCGCAGTACTTGACACTGGTCTGGCTTCCTCTGAGACTGCTCTCAGAGTGAACAGGATGTCTAACACTCCTGTTTATATCAGTCAGCAAGGCTCTCTGATTGGACCAGATTAACAGCCCCAATCAGGAAACTCATATTCAATGAGGTCCACCTGGCTGACCTTGTTCTAATCACTACACATGGACTTAGTTTGATGTCACATCCAGAAAGAGAGCACTACTGACAATGCAGCACTGACTTTAAATACTCCAAAAGAGTTTGCTTAGATTAAACACTCAAGTTCTAGAATGGGGATTGAACTGGGAAGTCAGAACTAACATGCAAATCTAATGTTCATACTTCTGCTGGATTGGTAAGCCATCTATTTTGAAAAAGATTTGGACTCACAAACAGAAGGTAGGACAATACTCACTTCACTCAATATCTGCTATCCTCCAGAGGCTTACTCACTTTCTCATGAAAAGGTTTTCTTCCACCTACCTTGTCAAGGTACCAACCACTGGTGCTTGACATTGGAGTAAAGTGCTGCTACCAATTCTACTTTAAGTTCCTATCTAATTAACAATAGCAGAAAACAAACCCGCTTCAAGTCTTAATGACAAGAGGCAGGCACTTGTCATACACAAGAAGATATAATTTGTTTCATGACAGCAACAGGTCCAAGTTCCATTGGCGAGCCAATCTTTGGAATTATACTTAAAAGGATGCAGAGATGACACGAAAATAAATTCTGAAGGAAGGTCACTGAATTTGAAGCATTAACTCTGGTTTTCTCTCACAGATGCTCCAGCAAATTCTATTTCTGTTCCAAAGATGACACATCTGACACCATCAGAACTTCATTCTAGACTCCTTTTCCCTACCCAAGGAGTGTGAGACATTAACAAATTGGATAAAGATTAATGTAGCTTAATAATAATTCATTCAGAACCATTAACTTTACCATGTCTCCCTCCTCCCACTCTAAAGCTTTTGTTTAAAATTTATACATTCAGATATTGTCATTATCATAGCTTAGAACCCTAACATGCTGTGGACATTTTTGATTTGCAATTCCAAAATGTTTTTTTTTAAACCAGACAGATGCAACCAAAAATAATAGTCCCACAGCAAGACTTATGGAATATATCACTTAAAGAGGTGTCTGAAGAAGCTACAAACAAGTGGGACTGTGATCTCTTGTGGTTACCAAAGTAATGAGGGGCTGATAATCCCTTGCTCACCAGCATGCCACCCACTTGCAGATTATGCCTAAAACTGCAAACACATTTGGTGTTTTTTTTTTCTTTTAAAGAATACACAAGGATAGGAGTTAAAGAATCAGTTTCAAATCTAGAGAAGTTCACTAGTGGTACTGAACACTTCTGTGCATTCCAGCCTGGGTTCACGTGTTATCTTTCTATGAAAGTCACAGTTGAAGAACTATCAGCTAAATACCCCGGCGTTGCAGGTAAAAATTGTCTCCTACTCAAAGTGCTGCAAATTAGTTAAAAGGGAAAGTGGATAACAAAATGACCCTCTCACCCTGAATGCTTATTCAAGATTGATTAGATTCAGATTGACTGAATCTCAGCCAATCTGCAAAATTAAGGATTATGAAACCATGTGTTCAACTATCAATATCAATGCTACTGGTGACCTTCACTGCAATACCCACAACTTTCAACTATCTGCTCTTTGGCAACAAATCCGTGGGAAATCAATATATCTCACTTTAACTTTTAGCGTTTAGACTCATACCTTATTTTTAATCTGTATTTTTTTGTATTGCATTACTAATTCTTTTCACATTTAGTAATTAATAAATTCAATAATTGGCTTCTTTTTAAAGCATAAGTTAATTTGAGTCTGGGAGAAAAGCATCCACAAGGGAGAACATCCCTTTTAGATGAACCTTGTTGCAAGCAGCTGAAAAGGTGGTTGAGTAAAGAAGGGGATCCAAATCATCCAACATCACCTGGGAGTTTAACAGTTTGGGACATCCCAACTGGAATCTGAGTGAATTGAAGAACCTCACTAGAGATCTGGTTGGAATGTTTTTTTTTAACCTTTACTATCACTCAATCACCCACAACTCTCTGGCCTCACAAACCCCAGTATTCTGATAGTTTTGCAATTCTTCCAAAATGTGTTCTAATGTGACTTGAAAATTTGTAAGTTTTGGGGTTGAGGACTGTTAATCTTGATGCTGATCTTGACCTTGTGTGTTCTGTGAACTATTACTGTCATGACATCCTCCATTGGGGTTATCTCAGTCAAATATTAATTGATGAAATTTCTACAATGAAATTAAGTTCCTGAAGTTCTTCTGTACAAATGCTGTTCCACTGACTCTTGGATGAATGTACCATTTCTGTTCATGTCCCTTGTCTATACTGCCTTTAGTTCAGATGTGGCAACTGTTGTACACTGTGACATCCGTTGTAGTGAATAGCCTGCTACCCCCGACTGCTCCCTGTTACATACATTTTTATAGGTCCATGAACTCAAGTGCAGTCAATCTTTTCGGTAGGATCAGGAGATGAGTCTTCAGATTTCTCCCTAATTGCAATTCTGATGGCGATAATCCACAGCGGGGTGGGGTGGATCAATAATTTAACAAGCCTCTATAAAAATTTAATGTTTTACTTCAAAAGGAATCTGAATCCCATGTTCAGCTTCCCTATTCAACTGTGTGTATCTCAGCCATGTAGTTACATGTTCAAATCCAGAACTGGCTGCAAATTCGTTGAACTGCTCATTACCAAACCGTGTTCCATTGTCTGACACAACCACATCAAGGACCCCATAGGTAGTGAATATTTCATGCAACACCCTGACAACTGTATCTGTGCTGTTATATATCTATTTAAACTGTACTCTAATCATTATGAAAAGTTATTGACAGCAATCGGTTAAGACCATCTATCAAACTTGGAGAAGTTGGTATCCAGAGATAGAAGGAACTGCAGATGCTGGAGAATCTGAGATAACAAGGTGTAGAGCTTCGTATCCACTAAGTATACCACCAAGTTTGTATCCACTTGTTCTTGTGATCTGGGTCGGGAGATCAATAGGGATAAGCAGCTGTCCCTGCTCAGGCCTGTGAATAATGCAAGTTGCTCAGTCAGCTTTGAGGTTGCAAATCTGGTTTTAATTCCCTGGCCACCGCTCCAACATCTGAGCACTGGCTGCGTGGCTAACAAACCTCAAGTGTCTCTGGAATGACCAGCCTTTCATCCAACATGAGAACGTCTATAACAGTGAAATGCTGTTAATGATCCAAATAGGTCTTCAAGTCCAAACTGTTGAGTCTTTGATGCTGGCCAACATTTGGCACAATACTGATGAACGGCAACACGTTCTTGGTCTTTTTGTTCCTGTTAGATTTTATTAAGTCTGTTTTAAGTTGTAGGCCACCATATCGTAGTGGCCTAAGTATACAATTCAATTTAACCAAATAATTGCCCCTCAGACACTGTAAGATTTTTAATAGTCACACTGGATGGTGCGTTTGCTGCCATCACTTCCCTTATACATATTTTGTCTCATTAGCACATCTCTTAAGGAAAAGTCAGAACCATCCATGGAGACATCCTTCTGAATTCTAATAGGGAGACCAATTATTTATATTCCATCCTGTCAAAACATTTCATGCCAAGGAAATAGTCCAATAATTGCTCACATGCCCATATTGCCAAGAGAGCCTTCTTTTCTATCTGACTGAGTCTGTTGACACCCAAGACTCATTTTTAAAAAGACCAATAAAAACATGGCAAATACATTAAAATGAAAAGAACTGCATGAAGATATATATTGGTAAATGTAAAAGAAAATTGTCAAGCAAAGTAGTTTTCTTTTTAAGAAAAGAATCTTTTTCCATTGGCTTTTTTATTGCAATTTGCAAAATGAGAAAAATCAGATGTTAGCATTTGGAGTCAGCAAGTATCAGTGGATTATTGGTGCCATCAAATACACAGTCTCTATAGTTGTGTGTTGAGTCTCCATTTAGTTATAATACAGCAGTTTCTGACACCCATCGGACTGCTTCTGGAAGATCACTGCTCATATGCCTGTAGCTGAAGCATCTGAAGCTATGGCAACCAGAAAAAAATGGATTGCATTTTCTACAGATATTCTGGCCTATCTGCACGTCTGAGATCTTTCCTTGCATTTTCTTTATTAGTTTCCTCAAGGATTCAGTAATTTTTGCCAAATCAAGCAAATATTTTTGCCAATGTGTTTACCATGCTGAGCAACCTTTGCAGTCATCAACTAGTTTCAGAATGGGAGGCTCCTGAACAGCCTTCATTTTTTATTTAAAATCCGAAAGAACTGCCTATGCGGCAATTCAGAAACAAAAACAGAAATTGCTGGAAAAGCTAAGCAAGTCTGGAGGCACCTGTGGAGAGAAATCAGAGTTAATGTTTCAGGTCGAGTGAACCTTCGTCAGAACACAGGAAGAGTCATTCAACTCAAAATGTTAACTCTGATTTCTCTTCACAGATGCTGCCAGACCTCCTCAGCTTTTCCAACAATTGCTGTTTATGTTTCGTTTTATGGGTTCTAACTTTAATCCATTTATTTCAACACCATGTTCCAAGGAACAATAGGTTCCTTGGAAAGTGCACACTTTTAGTTGAGGGTATATCCTTGTGGGCATTTTAAACTTGCATGGACTCTAGTCATGTTCCTTGACCATCCCTCCATGTGTCAATAATTCATCTGTGTGACAAATGACATCTTTTAAATCCTTGAATAAATTGGACGTAGTCCATAGGAAATTGGGAATGAAGCCATCAGAATAGCAATCTCTTAAAAAAAACTTCCAAATTGGGTCAAACATGTAGTAAACATTTTTGATTGCTTGTTTAATGGAACCTGCCAGAACCCACAGTTAGCATGGAGTTTAGGAAAAAAATAGCTTTGACAATTTGTTTAAATTCCTGTCAATGGCAGACATGGAGTACATTTCTCTCAGTCTGCCTTGTTGAGTAGTGTTAGTTGAAAACATGGGTTAAAGTTAGAACCCATAAACAAAACATAAACAGCAATTGTTGGAAAAGCTGAGGAGGTCTAGAGCCTCTCTGCTTCTATAATGCTGCTTGGCCTGCTGTGTTCATCCAGCCCTGCACCTTGTTGTCTCGGATTCTCCAGCATCTGCAATTCCTACTATCTCTGATTCAATTTTAACCCCACTGCGAAGCCTCTTCTAAGGATGCCTAGCCTGAAGAAGTTACCCTCCTCCCTCCAAGCCTCTCTGCTCCTATGATGCTGCTTGGCCTGCTGTGTTCATCCAGCCCTGCACCTTGTTGTCTCGAGGTCTGGCAGCATCTGTGAAGAGAAATCAGAGTTAACATTTTGGGTTTGGATGCAGTAGACTCAGTTGTCTTGGTCACCAGGGAAATGATAGTCATTTTAGTCACTTCCTCAAGGTGCTTCTGAAATTGACTAATTGATATGACATTTTCCCGGTTACGTAAAGGTACGGTAATTCAGTATCCCTTCTTAATGTGATGCTATATTTCATATTGGAGTTTGTCTACTCTGATGAAAAATTTAGGGTATCCATCTCAAAGGAGCATTTATTCCTGTGCTGTTCCTGTTCCTTGACATTAAGTACAGTTAAAGGCAAAACATGGATTCCTATTCGACAGTGAGGTTTGCTGAAAATGTATTAAATGTGCATTTTATATGTGCAATACCCTTTATGTTATAGTGTTACTTGCCCTTTAATGTGTTAGTTGCTTTGTTGACACAATGTAGCTTCATGTGTGCAGGCTATAAGTTCTATTTATTCAACCATGGTATTTGATCTGATAGGACAGTGACACTCAAACTGATATTAAGCTTAAAACCAGTGAGGTGTCCATTGACATAAGCAACTTCTATCAAAGCATTGTTGGTTCAATGACTGATTTCCCCGAGGAATGCATCCAGTATCTTCTCCAATCGTGATTTTTCTACTGTGCTGAACTGCTTTTCCAGCCTCTAACCCTTGATTTCCATTTTTCTTTGGAACAGAAAGAGCAGGTAAATCAGTATTGTTAGAAACTGTATGCTATATCAGTATTGTAAGTATTGTACTGTTTCATCAGCATTGCAAAGTTTACTGGCACTGCGAAAACATTTTAGGAGATGTAGACAACATTAATTATAGATTAATTAATTAGTAATTGCTAATGAAATAACATATTAAAGATTGCAAGGCAGATGAAGTGATATGGGTGAAGAATTCAGGAGGTTCTAGATGCAGGTGTGATCCAAGGCAAACACGTCTGTAGAAAGCACGAGCAGTGGCAGAAATTTCAGCTTAGAGTTATTGAGCTGCAGATCTGGTTGCCAACAGTGTGCCACACCAGGAAGGGCAGTCTTACCTGAACACTTAATTCCAGGAGGCAGTCATTTTATTCATTCACACGAGGCAGCATTTATTGCCCATCCCTAATTGCCCAGAGGGCGGTTAAGAGTCAGCCACATTGCTGTGGGCCTGGTGTCACATGTAGACCAGACCAGGTAAGGATGACAGTTTAATTCCCTAAAAGGGATTAGTGAACCAGATGAGTTTTTGTCACCCCCAACAATCGATAATGGATTTGCAGTCATCATTAGACTCTTAATGCCAGATTTTTTTTTTTAAATTGAATCCAAATTCCACCATCTACTCTGGTGGATTTGACCCCAGGTCCCTGGTTATTATCTGGGTCAGCAATCCAGCAATAATACCACTAGGTCCTTGCCTCCCCATTGGGGCTAGACAGAATAATAGATATTAAGAATCAAGGTCAGTGCTGTTGAGCAAAAATGCCTCACAGACACAAGAAGTATGATGTTTGGGTTCCTGTCAGAGTCTATTTATCTTTTTTTTGTGTTAATACCTTTCTCCTTGGCACTAATTTTACAATTTGGTTTAACACATTTTCCCAAATTTAAACTCTTTCTCCCAGCTTTTTGTTTAAAATTCTCACTACTTGCCTATTTATACAGTTGTCAAGGACAATCACCCCAGCACAGTTCAGGTCGAGACACACCCATTGGTACAGTTCCTACTTTCCCCAGTACTGGAGTCATCTTTTTCTTTCTTTATTCATTTATGGAATGAGGGCATCGCTGGCTAGGCAGCATTTATTGCCCATCCCTAATTGCCCAGAGGGCAGTTAGAGTCAACCACATTGCTGTGGGTCTAGAGTCATATGTAGGCCAGACCAGGTAAGAATGGCAGTTTCCTTCCCTAAAGTGCATTAGTGAACCAGATGGGTTTTTTATGACAATCAACAATGGCTTCACAGTCATCATTATATTCTTAATTCCAGGTATTTATTGAATTCAAATTCCACCATCTGCCATGGTGGAATTCCAACCAGGCTCCCCAGAACATTATCTAGATCTCTGGATTAACAGTTCAGCGATAATACCACTAGGCAATCACCTCCCCTGACACCATAAACTGGAATCCCACTTATCCCTCATCAATCTTCCAGCCACACATTCAACTCTTTAACGTGATTTGCCCTATGCCAAAGAGCATATGGCTCATGTAATAACGTGGACAATATGATCTTTGTTCTGCTCAGTAATTTGGTACCTTGCTGCTCATACTGGTTATTCAGAATATCAATTTTTGTTCTGTCCACGTTGTTGGTACCTAAATGGATCAGAGTGACTCAGTCTTTCTCCTCCCACTGCAAGTTTCCTCAAGCCCTGAGCAGATTTCCTGAACCTTGGCACCAAGCAGGCAACACAGCTGTCTGTACACATGTTCTTTCTTGCAAAGTACAATGCCACTCCCTTTGTTTTACTGTCCCCAATGACTACTACATTGCTTTTTATTCCCACCTTTTGAATTACTTTAAATACCATGATGCCAGGGTCAGTTATCACATATACCTTGTAACCCTTAGTTTCATTCAGACAAACTAAAAGAACCTTAAACCTGTTGAACAATTGCAAATATTGAGGTTCCTGTGGTCCAGCCATTTGCCTCACTTGCAGTCGCACTGTCCTGCCCCCAAACACCGATCAAAGTACAATTTGTTTGACTATTCTCAGATAAAAACCTTGAAGGCAATATTATTTTTCCTGCAACTACTTCTTATAGAAATTATTCGTAAGTACAAAGAACAGTACATCACAGAACAGGCCCTTTGGTTCACCAAGACTGCATTGACACATGATGCCTTTTGAAACTGAAAACCTTTTGCTTCTGCACAGTCCATATCCCTCTATTCCCTCCCTATTCATATATCTGTCAAGATGCCTCTTAACTATTGTTATTGTATCTGCCTCCACCACCTTGTCTGGCAGCAGGTTCCAGGCACTTACCACACTCTTTGTAAAAAACCTGTCTTTCACATCTCCTTTAATGTTATCCCCTTTTACCTTAAACATATGTCTCATAGTAATTGACATTTCTACCCTAGAAATAAAAGATTCTGACTATCCATTCTATCCATGCCTCATAATTTTGTAATCTTCTATCAGGTTGCCCCTCAGCTTCTAACATTACAGGGAAAACAAATCAAGTTTGTCCAATCTCTCCTCATAGCTAATACCCTCCAAACCAGGCAGCATACTGGTAAACTGTTTCTGTACACTCCCCAAAGTCTCCACATCCTCTGGCAGTATGACGACCAGAACTGTGCGCAATATTCCAAAGGTGGCCTAATTAAAGTTCTAAACAGTTGCAACATGACTTGCCAATTTTTATACTCTATGCCCTGGCCGATGAAGGCAAGCATGCCACATGCCTTCTTGACCATCTTATCCAATTGTGTTGCCACTTTCAGGGAACAGTGTACCTGTATGTTTAGATCCGTCTGCATGTTAAGCTAATAATAGTTCTGCCATTTACCGTATAGTTCCCTCCTGCACTGGATCTTCCAAAATGTATCAACTTCCATCTGTCCAGATTAAACCCTATCTGCCATGACTCAGCCCAAGTCTCTAGGCTGTCTATATTCTGCTGTATCCTCTGACAATTCTCCACACTATCTGCAGCACCCCGCCCACCACCCACCCCCACAACCCCCAATCTTAGTGTTGTCTGTAAACCTACATTCTCCTCCAAATCATTTATATATATATTACAAACAACAGGGGTCCTTGCACTGATCCATGTGGAACACCACCAGTCGCAGATCTCTAATCTGAAAAACACCCTTCCACCACAACTCTTCATAAACAAAGGAACAACACTGACTATTCTCCAGTGCTCTGGGACCTGTCCTGTGCCTAAAGATTTCATTCAAAGCCCCATCAATTTCCTCACCTGCCTCCCTCAGTATTCTTTGATAGATTTCATCAGGTCCTGGGGACTTGTCCACCTTAATGCTTTTCAAAACACCCAACACCGCCTTTTCATTTTAATATTGACATGCCCTGGAATATCGAAATACCCCTCCCAAGCCTCATCATCCACCATGTCCTTTTCCTTTGTGTAAACCAATGCAAAGTATTTGTGCCCTTCTTTTTGTCCTGGAGTAGACCTACCCTTTCTCAGTCTACCTTCTTGCTCCTTAGATATGTATAAAACAGATTGGGAACTTATTTAATTCTGTTTTCCAGGGAAATTTCACGTTCTCTTTTGGCCCTCCTACCCCTTGTTTAAGTTCTTTTCTGCTAACTTTACGTTCTTCAAGGGCTCAGTCTGTTTTCAGTTTCCTAAACCTCTGTAATTTTTTTGACCCAGCTGACAATTTCTCTTGTCATCCAACATTTCCTGATCTAGCTAACCTTACCTTTCATTTTCGCCAGAACATGCTGGTACCAAACTCTAATTAACTGGCCTTTGAAAGATACCTACATGTCAGATGTGGATTTACTCTCAAACAGTCACCCCAATCTGCATTCCCCAGTTCCTGCCTAATATTGTGGTTGTTAGCCTTCTCCCAGATTAGTACTTTCAATCAAGGACTACTCTTACCCTTATTGATATGTAATTTAAAGCCTACGGAATTATAGTCAGTGTTCCCAAAATGGTCCCCCACTGAAACTTCGATCACCTGGATGGGCTCACTCTCTAGTAGCAGGCCTAGAATGGCTCCTTCCTGCCATGGACTATTTATATTTGCTTTAAGAAATCCTCCTGGACACACCTAAAGAATTGTCCACCATCTGAGCTCCCAGGACTGAGTGAGTCCCAGTCAATATTGGGGAAGTTAAAATCACCCACCACAGAACCCTGTTGTTTTTACATCTTTCCATAATCTGTCCACACATCTATTCTTCCTTCACCCGCTGGCTGCTGGGGGCCTGTAGTACAACCCCATCAAAGCGATTGCATCCTACCTATTCCAGAGCTCTACCCATATGCCCTTGCTGGATGTCCCTCCAAAGTGTACTCCTTCAGTAAAGCTGTGATATTCTGCCTTATCAGTAATACAACTCCCCCACCTTTTTTACGTACCTCTCCATCTCGTTTGAAACATCTAAATCACAGAATGTTAAGATGCCATTCTTGTCACTCTCACAACCAAGCCTCTGTAATGGCTACAACATCATAGTTACAAGTATTAATCCAAACTAAGTTCATCTGCCTTACCTGTCATACTCCTCAAATATACCTCAGTCCTGCTGTGTTCAGTAACCTCTGAGCCTTAAAAGTCTCAGTCTCTGACTCCTGCTCGGTCATTTTACTTGCTGACGTACTGCTTTGATTCCTGCCCCCTGCCAAACTAGTTTAAACCTTCCTGTGGCATGAGAAAAGCCTCCTATGCAGGATATAGGTGCCCCTCTATTTTAGGTGGAACCTGTCCTCTTTGTTCAGGTCCCACCTGCCCCGGAAGACATCCCAATGATCCACATACTTAAAGTCCTTCCTCTACACCAGTTCCTTAGCCACACATTTACCTGTACTATCTTCCTTTGCTTAGCCTCACTTTCACATGGCACAAGAAGTAGTCCTAAGATGACAACCTTAGAGGTCCTGCTTTTCAACTTCCGAGCTAACTCCCTTAGCTCCCTTTGCAGGACCTCATCTCTCTTTCTCCATATGTCTTCAGTACAAATATAGACCACAACCTCAGGCTGCTCACCCTCCCCCTTCAGCATATGGAGCCACCGAGTGATTGAGGCCTAAAGCATGGAAACAGGCCCTTTGGCCCAACTAGCCCATACTGCCCAGTTTTCACAATTTAGACTAGTCCCATTTGCATGCATTTTGCCCCATATCTCTCCATACCTATCCCATCCATGCACCTGTCTAAGTGTTTCTCAAATGACAAAATTTTACTTGCTTCCACCACACCTCTGGCAGCCCATTCCAGACACCAACAACTATCTTTGTGAAAAAGTTGTCCCTCTGGACCCTTTTGTATCTCTCCCCCCTCAGCTTAAACCTATACCCTCGAGTTTTAGACTCCCCTACCATGGGGTAAAGCTGTTGGCTAGCTACCTTTTCCATGCCTGTCATGATCTGATATAATGTGGAGGTGCCGGTGTTGGACTGAGGTGAACAAGGTTAGAAGTCAGATGACACCAGGTTATAGTCCAACAGGTTTATTTGAAATCACAAGCTTTCGGAGCATTCCCCTTTCGTCAGGTGAAGTGGACGATAACCTGGTATCGCCTGACTTCTCAGCATGATTTTATATACCTCTATAAGGTCACCCTTCAGTCTTCTACACTCCAGGGAAAAAGTCCCAGCCTATCCAAATTCTCCTTATAACTCAAGACTTCCAGTCTAGGTAGCATCCTAGTAAATCTTTTCTGCATTCTTTCTAGTTTATAGTACGGTAGGGCAACCAAAACTGCATACAGCACTCCAAATGTGGCCTCATTAACATCTCGTACAGCTGCAACTAGACATCCCAACTCCTATATTCAATGCTCTGACTAATGAAAGCAAGCATGCTGAAAGCCTTCTTCACTCTGTGACTCCATTTCCAAGGAGCTATGAACTGTGCCCCTCAGTCTCTTTGTTCTATAACACTCTCCAGGGCCCTATCATTAACTGTGTAAGTCATGGTCTGGCTTGTCTTACCAAAATGTAACATGTTGCATTTATCTAAATTACACGTCATCTGCCATTCCTCAGCTCACTGGTCCAGTTGATCAAGATCTCACTGCATTCCCAGATAACTTTCTTCATTGTCCACTATACCAGCAATCTTGGTCTCATCCACAAATTTACTAACCATACCTCCGAAATTCTCATCCAAATCATTTATCCAAATGATGAATTAACAGTAGACCCAGCTTCTATCCCTGTGGCAGACCGCTGGTCACAGACCTCCCGTCTGAAAAACAACTCTTACCTCCAACCTCTATCTTCTACCGTCAAGCCAAATTTTTATCCAATTGGCTAAATCTCTCCGGATTCCATGAGATTTAAACTTACTCAACAACCTATCATGCAGTGCCTTGTTAAAAGCCTTGCTAAAATCCATCCAGATAAAGTCTATTGCACTGACCTCATCTACTTTCTTCGTCACCCCTTTAAAAAACTCAATCAAATTTGTGAGACACGATTTCCCACGCACAAAGCCATGCTGGCTTTCCCAAATGAGTCCTTGCCTCTCCAAATGCCTATAGATCCTATCTCTCAGAAACCCCTCTAACAACTTAACCACTGTAGACCTTAGGTCGACTGATCTGTAGTTCCCAGGCATTTCTCGGCAATCTTTCTAAAATAGTGGCACAACATTAGCCACCCTCCAATCTTTGGGCACTTCACCCATGGCTGTCATTAATACAAATATCTCTGTTAGGGACCCCACACTTTCCTCTCTAGCCTCTCACAAAGTCCTGGTATACACTTCCTCAGGTCCCCAGGATTTATCTACCTTAATGCATTCTAAGACTTCCAGCACCTCCTCTTCTGTAATGTGGACACTCTTCAAGACTTCATTATTTATTTCTCCAAGTTCCCCAGCATCCATACCTTTCTCAACGGTCAATACTGACAAGAAGTATTCATTTAAGATCTCACCCATCTCTTGTAGCTCCATACATAGATGACATTATTGATCTTTAAAAGGCCCTATTCTCTCCTTAGTTATTCTTTTGCCCTGTGTATACGCAAAGACATCTTTGACCCTCGCAACAGGGAGGCAGCACATCGTCCTGGGCCTGTCTTGCGGCCACAGAAATGTGTGTCTGTGCCGCTGACTTTTGCTTATTGCTTGAAAACTTTTTTTTAAATACTGCAGTATCTAAATGTTGCATTGTTCTGTTTACCTCAAAGATTTAATAGCTCTAATATATGTGAATGTGGATGGTTTTAATGCTTATAATTTTGCATTAAATCAGTGCAATATTAGTTTTCTGCCTTAAAAGTGCTTCAAACTTTAAAATTGCAAACTTCAAACTGTATACAGCAAAGTTGCAATGTCGGAATTTCTCTTTCTGCAGATTTTCAATTCTGCATTATTGCATTATACTGAACTATAACAATTCTTCCAATGAATGTTTATATTCTGTACCATGGCAATATTGTATTGCTGTACTGCTTAATGTGAATTTTCTTTTTTTAACCAATCCAAATGGTGATTTCCCACATTGTCAAACTGTTCCTGCATCTGCTACTAAGATCAATGTTTCCTGCTTATTCAAAGGCAAAATGGATGTTTTCCTGCCTTTCACAGCCCAAAAAACACAATACACCTCCCCTTGCACAATATTTCAAATTAACTTTTGGGGTTGCAGCCTTAATAAATCTTTTAAATTAAGTCATGGTTTATATTATGCATGATCCTTGTCTTATCACTATCTTTAAATTCTAACTCTCATCTTCCATTAGACTCTGTGCTCAAAGTCTTTTAAATTGCATTTTTATTGACTTAATTGTACCTCAGTTTTTCTGAGACTGTGTTCTGAGCATGAATGGATTTTCTGGCTTTTACTCTGCCTGCCTCATGGAGCTGACTCAACATGATGATGATGCTCAATTTGAAGGGTAAGTACTTGTTTTCATTTCTTTACTTCCCAATGTGGCCCTTTACAATGTTATTTTCAAGGTTTTCTCTTCTATCCATAGAGATTTCGAACTTTATTCACAAGCTTCAAAATACTGTCATAGATTATTTTAACTTTCGGACTTGTTAATCCCCAATGTGACTAGCTTTGACCCTCTTCTTAGCTCACACTATTTACAGTTCTGAACTGAATGTTTTCTAAGGTTTTAGCAAAGATTTGTAGCTCGGGTTGTGGGTGAGGTTGTTGACTTGCTCGCTGAACTGGTTTGTTTCCATTCAGACGTTTTGTCACCATGCTCGGTAATATCAGTGAGGCCTCCGATGAAGCAATGTCATTCTAATCTGTTTGGAATTTATACTGTCCGGTCCGTTATGGTGAGTAGTGTCATTTTCCGTTTTGTTCTGTATGGGTTTGTATATGGGGTCCAATTCTATATGTTTGTTGATTGCATTACGGGTTGAGAACCATGCCTCAAGGAATTCCCATGTGTGTTTATGTTTGGCCTGGACTACTGTGGTTACCTTGTCCCAGTTAAACTGATGGCCTTCATTGTCCGAGTGTACTGATATTAAGGAAAGTTACTCGTGTCGTGTTCGTGTATTCTGATGATTAGTTTCCTTCCTGTCTGTCTGATGTAATGTTTGTGGCAGTCGTTGTATGGTATTTTGTAAACTACGTTGGTTCTGCATGTTGTGGGAATGGGGTCATAATGTCATAGAGTGGCTAAGGGCTTATGTGCTATGATGACACCTACTGGTCTTTAGAGTCTCGTTGTCAGTTCTGATATGTTCTTGATGTAGGGCAGTGTGGCCAGTGTGTCAGGGTGTACTGTATTCTCTTGTTATTGTCTATTTAGTAGGCACCTGCAGAAGAGGTTGTAGGGATATCTGTTCATAGCAAAGACTTTGTGGCGGTTTATATAAAAAAAACAATATATATAAAAAAAACATGGATAAGCACTTGAAATGTCATAATATCCAAGGCTATGGGTAAGTAGTGGAAAGTGGCTTAGTATAGATAGATTGGTGTAGGCTCAATGAACTGAAAAGCCTCTTCTGTGCCGTGCGACTATATGACTATGATTTTCTGATTGCTCTGCTCCCTATGGATGCAGATGCAGCCAGTAGCATATCAGGTGCATGTTCCTATGCTATAATCACATCAAGAAGATGACAGCGTAAAATTTGTCTTCTGTTTACCTTCATTGGAACCATTACGAGCAGGTTGTGAATCATAATCCTCAGACCTGAAAAGGAACACAAACCAATTTTAGTCCAAACATGTAATGATTAATATGACATCATATATTAAACCAGGCTAACAGAACAAGTCACCGTTATTGCAAGGCAGATAGTCCAATTAGTTGCACAAAACAAGAACCAAATGACTTTTATCAGCATTGTTCATTTAAAGATACCCTAATATTTGTAAATTGCCTGTCCTCACAAAATAGAAATTATAAGGTGATGTTGCCATTGTAATGAAATTCAAGAGCTTTCATCAACTCATAAGTATATTTTAGCACCATAGCCACCAACAGTAATATTAAAATGTTTTTGGTTAGTGGAAATTATCAATTTCTTATGTTCATCCTATTGTTGACTTCACTGTGCTCCATGGTATCAAATGGGAAACAAAAGTCTGTCTTATGTTTTAAATATTAAGCAGAGTAAATCCATTAATCAAACCCAGTTATAAAGCATTATCAGACTCTTGACAATCTAATTGGTAAACCAATCACTGAAGATAGAACCCAATAGTTTAGAGCCAAATTAATAAAACCCATTTTAACAGATGTTTACTTAAGGATTGGAAAGGGGAGCATGTAAAGGGGTTTGTTGCTGATGGTGAGGTTAAAATTAACTGAAAAGATCCAGTTTCAAATAGGATGACTTAGTTTATTCCATATTGGTAGTAGTACAGAGAGACAAGAGACAAAATATAGTTTTTGGCAAATCTTGATCTGGGTAAGCTGAACTCACAAAGCATTCATACAAGGCAGTACTGCTACAGATCTGATCCCGAGATAACCTGAAAGTCACAATTATGACATTTCATTGACTATAAACTTTTTTTAAAAAATCATGTTTTGGAACAGCCAAGCATAAATCATTAAGATTTGAATGTGTTCTGCATAAATGAGGCCCCCATTCTTAAACTGACCAGGATACTTTTATGTTATTATTGGCAAGTAAAGTTTGCTAGAAAATCTTCCAAGTGAATTTAAGATCAGCAAAGGAGGAAAAGTCCCAATTTCTAGCATCTGATACCGCAGCACTGACTTCCATTTTATTCTGCTTTTCAGAACTTCTAATAATTAACAAACACGGGTTAAATTAATTTGTAGTTTCTCTCTTTAGTCCATCAAAATAGGATATTAATCACTGTGACCCCATCAATTCCCTGACCCTACAGACCCGACTGTGTGGTAATTGGAACATTTCGCTGCCAGTGTTGCAGGGGTGAAATAATTCTGCTAAACAGGCAGAACTCACAAGTCAGCTCATCGTTCAACGTCAGGTTCGGCATGAATGCACTGATGATGGCGTTCAGCTTGAGCTTCCATTGTAAAGTGGTTGGCTGATACAAGTGATGTGCACAGTCACAAAGCAATTAAAAATCTGAAATGTTTCATTAGTTTTGAGACAGAAAGAGGTATGTCTATCTGAAAACAGTAGATTGCCCATCCAAAGTTACTCATTTTTCAAAGCAGAACTGCAAAGGAGGACAAGGAATTGATGATTTTCTGCTTGTTGCAATCTAATTACTTGCAAAATGGAGATGCGTTAATAAATTGTTAGGATGCAGTGATAAATGCTGTCATTAAATCAATGATGTATGAAATACTAAACTCTGAATTAAATCAATCTTATTCAATGACAGTTTTATACTCTAATAGTATGTGGATGTGTTTCGACTGAATATTAATTTAAGTATTAGCACATTCGCACTATCAAATGTTAGAGCACAGTCAGTTATATAAATTGTTGTTAAATTATCATCACTAAACTTAGTGCTGTCCAGCTGAAAATGTAAGATAAAACGGAAAATAGGGTTCAAGAAAGGGAATTAATTGAGCAAGAGGAAACAAGGATGCACATGAATAATTTACATGTCAAATCAAAATCAATCTATGGGCTCAAACTTAATTGACAAGCATTTACAACACATCACCTCCAAACCAGGACATTAATAACATTAGTAACTACGGAATGTGACCTATATTGTTACAGGGAATGAAAAGTGAAAGTTAATTTGAAATAATTTACAGGCTTTGTTTTTGTGATTTCAGACACTTTGCTCATTATTGGTATTTTTGTAACAAAAATAAAGTTGCTGGAAAAGCTCAGCAGGTCTGGCAACATCTGTGAAGGAAAAATCAGAGTTAACGTTTCGGGGCGGTGACCCTTCCTCAGAACTGCTGGTGGCTGGGAAAACGTCAGTTTATATGCAGAAAACACACCCCACTTCATGTAAAGACTCCATCTCATTCCCTCAGTTCCTCCGTCTCCGTTGCATATGCTCAGATGAGGCCAACTTCGACAAGGAAACCTCCGAAATGTCCACCTTCTTCCTCAACCGAGGATTCCCCAGCTCCATTGTCGACTAGGCCCTCAACCAGGTCCGTCCCATCCCCCGCACTTCTGCCCTCACCACTTCTCTTCCCTCCCACAACAGCGACAGGGTTCCCCTTATCCTCACCTACCATCCCACCAGCATCCACATACAGAAGATCATTAGATGCCACTTCCGCCACCTCCAGCAAGATGCCACCACCAGAAACATATTCCCCTCCCCTCCCTTGTCCACCTTCCGTAGGGTTCATTCCCTCCGGGAAACCCTGGTCCACACTTCCTTCACCCTCAACACCTCCCCACAGCCCTACGGCACCTTCCCCTGTAACCGGCAAAGGTGCAACACCTGCCCCTTTACCTCCTCCCTCCCCAGTATCCAAGGGCCCAAACATACCTTCCAGGTGAAACAATACTTCACCTGCACTTCCCAAAATCTAGTCTACTGCATTCGCTGCTCACAATGTGGTCTCCTCTACATTGGGGAAACGACACGTAGACTTGGTGATAGCTTCGCAGAACATCTACGTTCTGCTCGCAAAATAACCTCCGGATCCAACGCATCATCCTCCGACACTTCCGCCATCTGCAATCCGACCCCACCACCAAAGACATCTTTCCCTCCCCACC
>NC_063345.1:54050870-54141356 GCF_021869965.1 Rhincodon typus
CACCGCCTCCCCCTCTCTCTATTTATTTCAGAGCTCTCTTCCCCTCCTCTTTTTCTGAAGAAGGGTCCAGACCCGAAACATCAGCTTTCCTGCTCCTCTGATGCTGCTTGGCCTGCTGTGTTCATCTAGCTCTACACCTTGTTATCTTGGATTCTGCTATCCCAATGTATTGATCTATGTTGTCCTGTGGTTCATCACGGATCTTAATTTTTGGCATCAGTGTAGTACAGTAAGAGCAGGCTCGTTGTTTTCTGAATGTTGAGCCTAAAGCCCATTCTCTCATATGCCTTTGTTGTCCAATTAACAACCACCGATGATTAGGTCCCATAGTGCCTGGCCTTCCCTTAAGTCATCATCAACATCACCGATGAGGAGATTTTGGGTTTTTCACCAAAGCTGGTTTGCTGAGAATGATTAGAACATCCAACAGTTACTACATTGCAAGTAGAAGGCAATCCTGAACTGGACACAACAAGAAGACCTGACGGAAAGAAAACAGGTCTATAGACAAATGAAGGCCAAGATCCAACAAAAATCTATGTCTTAAAGAGCAGACATGAGTAGAAAGAATACAGTTAGATGGGATCAGTGTAGTTAGGTCGGCGCAGACCCGATGGGTTGAAGGGCCTCTTCTGTGGTATTTGATTCTGTGATTCTTGATCCATTACTGGAGTCAAGCAAGATTGTACCATCACACCAACACTCTGCTCCATCTTCCTTGTCACAATAATCCACCCTAGTACCAAGAAGCTTCCTGCTAGTGCGCAGCTAACCTACAGGACAAGTGGGAAGCTTTCAATCTGCTTTGCCTCCAGTCGAGAAACAAGGCTGCCCACCTTATGATATTAGTGAATCTGCAAAAATCTAATCTCACTTCAAGTAGACTTAAGGAGCCTTGAGAAATTGCTGCCATAATTCATCTGACCACTTACAACTACAATGTTTTTCATCTTCTTGAAGCCTTGGTAGAGTGACAAATAGACATTCTTATTTTTCTCTTCCTTGATCCCATATTTCATCCCCTCTTTTTTTGGTTCACATCCAGTACACAGTTTTGCATTACACAACGTAGTTTCAGCTATTTTTATGAACTATACACTGAGAAGAATGTTAACGTAACACACCCAAACATAGCAGGGGACAAGTACAGGTCAGAAACCTATGTGTCACTGAAGCAAGCCCTACCACATCTATTTAACTCATCAGCAGCATTAGCATCTCAGTTCTGGGTTTTCTGACCAAACAGAGTGCGCACATGATGATGACTTCCATTTGTCAGAGGAGAGAACTTCAGTTAATGGGACTTCAGGAGGGGTCAGAATGGCTGAACTCCGTATAAATTCTTGAAGCTTCAGCAACTGCAGGAATGGAAAGAAGATCTGGGAAGGGTGGCACTCAGGTCCCAGGCTCTTGCATAAAATTCCAGGTGCTGAATCTAAGGGGTTGAAATGAAAGGAGAGGAAGAAGAGAGCACCTCTCAAATGAAGCACACGTGCTGGAACTGGTCAAGCAAATGAGTCTTCATCTGGAAATAGTGTTCAATGACCTCATGTGGGTGGGTGGAATAACACTTGGCAGTGAAAGCATCCAGTCTCTGACCTTCCCAGCATTATCCTGTATAACATGTGGTATTTTCCCAGATGACCACTCCTTATCCCTCGTGGAATTTGCCACCTCTACGAGCATGTGGTACTAGGTAACTGCTGTTTGAGGTAGTTCACTGCCACCAATCCTCCCTTGTCTTTGCTTTGTCTTGCGCCTATTTAATGATTAGTGGTAATATACACAACTATAGAGTGTCTACAAAAGAGAAGCTGTTCTGAGATGACAGGAAGGCTTACTGCATGACAGCAATAAATACAACATTTAGTTAGGCATAGTTACAAGGAGCTGGAACAGATATACCTGTTTTCTTTGAAAGATTGAGTTAAACACCTTGCTTCCACCCACAGACTGTACCTGATATCAATGTGAAGCCATTTCACAGAAACATTAATTCCTTCAGAAAGGTTACCTTAAACAATAGAACACTCCTCAGATCAGTAGAAATCACATTCCTACCCAAAGAGTCAACATTGAAACTCATCCTCCTTTTATCGATATCTCACACAGATGCCTCAGAGTAACATTCCACAACTTCATCTCCATACAACCATATGTCATACTTCCATGGTTGTTCTTTCTCTCCTTGCAGAGGAGAAGAGCATCTAACTCCAGTGAGAGGTAAAGAATACAAGTTGGCCGTCCAGTTATAACCAACTTGACATCAACAACTTATATTTATATAACACCTTTGACATGCTAAAACATTCCGTGATGCTTTACAGGAATATCCCAAAACAAATTGTGACACCGAGGCTGATAAGGAGGCACCAGACCAGATGACCAAAACTTGATCAATGATGTTTTAAAGTTTTTTTATTAAAAGGCAGTAAGGGAAGTAGATATAGGGAGTATTTGGGCAACAAAAGACATAGCCTCCAGTAGTGGAGTAATTAAAATTTGGGAGGTACAAGGGGCCAGAATTAGACGAATGCAGATATTTGGGAGGGCTGGTGTGCTGGAGGAGGTTACAAAGGTAGAAAGCGTAAAGGCCATATATGGATTTGAAAACAAGGATGAAAAATTTAAAATCAAGATGCTGCTTGACTGGAAGTTTACATATATCAGTCCTATTCCGTTAGGGGAATAGGACTTGCTGATGGTCATTGGTAATGAATAGCCATGAGCTTCACAGCAAAACAGACCTGGCTCTAGTACGCTGTACAGGTATAACACAAACGTGAGTCTCATGAGGCATTGGAGCTGACTTATCTGAAGAAAACTGCCTTTCTACCAGCATTAAGAAAGAAATCATTATAAGTTATATCTGAGGAAATGCCATGCTGATGGAAAGTTTTAATCTTTACACAGAAAGGACAAATCAAATTGGCAAAGGTAGTCTGGAAGATAGTTTGTAGAATGGTTTTATAACAGTTTTTTGGAATTTTTTTTGATGTTCAGATGAGAGGTCATTTATCTCAAGTATTAATTTCAACCCACAGATGCTGTCTGACCTGTTCAATTTTTTTGAATATTTATTTCAGATTTTTAGCTTTTGCAATATTGTATTTTTGTTTTCCACTTATTCATACAGAATAGAATAGAACAGAACAGAAGTTTATTGCCACACATACTCTTACACGAAAATTACAAGTGAAAAGTTTTATAAGTCACCCTACCAGGGTGCCTATATTAATGACAAAAGTCATACATAATAATAAAACAAAGCAAAATTAAGACAAAGTTCATCATAGCTCAGTTAACGGCTCCTGGGCTCTGAGATACAAGGATTTCTTCCTTCTGTGATTACTTGTCTATTTTCAATCATGCTCTGATGATTTCAACTAGTTCAGTGTGATGAACAGTTCTATTAAATTAAAGATGTTCAATTCAATTCAGCAGTATCTCTACGATTAATAAGGAATGATGTAATTTCCACTTTATAAACACTGTTCTGAACTCATAGCCAGTCCATTAGCCAATTCCTTAAAGAGTAACATATCCATGAATTTCTGATTACAAAAACAATTATGTGAATGCAGGCTGTGAGGAGGACAGAAAAAAATTTTCAAAGTGATACAGACAAGTCTGCGGCAACAATGAAGAAGGGTCTAGGCCCGAAACATTAGCTTTCCTGCTCCTCTGATGCTGCTTGGCCTGCTGCATTCATCCAGCTCTACACCTTGTTATCTAAGGTACTAGATGTTGTGGGAACGTGGGTAGTAGGGATAGAAAAAGAGAATATCTTTTTAAAAGTTGCAAAATTTATAAATATTGATGATCAGAGGGACTTGTATGTACTTGGGTAAGGAATATAGAAAGTTAGAATGAATGATGATAAATGAATGCTGATTTATTGTCATTTGTACTCTACAATGTACAAGATGGTAAAATACAGTGAAAAGCTTCAACTGTCACCACAATCCTGCTCCATTCGAATACTTCAAGAATAAAAAGACAAAGCTGGAAGGAAGCCCATCTTCACTCCATCGCCTCCACCATGTGTCCCGATCTCGAAGCCGGCTGACCAACGACATTGGTGCTGCCACCTGTGTCGGAGTTGCCATGCTTCAGATATCATCTCTTCGTTGCTGAGCCCACCTCACCGATGGGCCTCCGATGCCAGGTCCCATGCTGGACCTACATATGCTCTGCAACCAGGACCCCCAGTCTGTGTTGCCACCACCACACCGCTGACAACCAGGAGATCCCGGCTCTGGGCCTACCACAATGAGGAGCTGCTGCCGCCACCTCACCAATGCCTGGAGTCCTCACTCCAGGCCGACCATAACCAGGATTCCCTGGCTCCCCTGCCAAACCAGGCCCTTGCCTTGCCAAGAGTCCCAACTCCAGCTGCTCCCCCTCTGCCACCGACAGGAAGAAGAAGGAAATGAAAAAGAGGAAGAAAGAAAACAAAAAAAGCAAGGAAAGAAGGGAGGAAGCTGCTGACTGGAGCAGATGGGCCCAGGAGGCTGAACGCTGCCCCCACTGCTGGTGCCACAGTCAGCAATCAGGAAGGCAATGGACTGTTGGAGTTTACTGCAAGATGATTGGGATGCAGTTGTTAAAATTGCGCCGAACTTTGACCTTAGAACTAAACCTGGAAAGCTCTATGCAGCTCTAGTCTCTATGTCAAACGAAGCATACACTTGCTCTGCAGGTGGAGCAGTATGTTTCACTAAATTGGTCTCAGAGGTTTGTCCATTAATGAGAGGTTAAGTACATTGGCCCTACACTCTCTAGAGTTCAGGAGGAGGAGAGGTGATCTTATTCTGTAGGATACTGCCAGTGTCGGCACTGAGATGATACTTTCTCTGGGGAATCTAAACACCAGGGCACAGTCTCAAATAAATTGGGACGAAGATGAGGATAAATTTAACCACAATGAGGGTTGTAACGTGTTGCCCACCCCAGAGGTCAGAACACATTCAAGCATGAGACAGATCGATTTCTGATCTCGTAATTCATGGAGAATAAAGTGATTTGACAAAATATCAATGATGGCCTTGTTGAAAGAAAGATAGGCTTTGGGTGGGGTTTTACTTTTGCACCTATTTCCTAGATTCTGACTGTCCAGCTTTGGGAGTATCTCCTCCTTTTGGGCTACATCTTTGTGTCCATAGTTACCCCAGTGGATCAGCATGCGGCTGAGAGGAAGGCAGCTTGTTCGTATTACTCCTGGTGCTTTACATGTTGCTGATGTTACTTCTTTTGGTCCTCACTGGAAATGAAAAGTAGGGTTGCCGCTGACCCCATGCTGCTGTGAAGGCTGACAGCAGGAAAGTTGAAAACAAGATGAGTAAAGTCCAAGTTGGAGAATTACTTCCAAGTAGGTAGCAATCACCTGGGGAGCAGTGAAATCTGACCCTTTGCACAAGTGCTGTTAACACATGTCTTTCACATAAGCAGTCATACCCGTCCAGTTTCAGGTTTAAAGAGCTGTCAGTCTATTAAGTAATGGATCCTTTTGTGCTCTCACCTTATTAAACCTGGCAAGTTTCATATAACTCAAGGAATTTGCGAGCTAGCTGTTCAAGCTGGAATCCTGGATTAAAATTCTATTAACTATCTAAGTTACTTCATCAACAGCTCCATTGGGATAACATGCACTTGTTAAAACTAGAAGCAGTTGAGATAATGTCAGGTTTCTAACCCGACACAATACTTTGCGCCTCACCTGCTTCGTAAACCTCACATGGTTTATATGTGTCTTAGTAAGAATGCTTCCATCTGATTGAATAAACACACTTCTGCCTGTCCTGTTTACATGCCTCACAGATTCCCTATAAAAGTCACTGCACTACATCAGACTTCCAATAATCCTAAATTCATGCTTAAAGCACACCAGAAGTTTACGGGTAGCTGTAAGAGAGGTGAACGGTGAGTGCTGTTTATTCACTCCCAATTTGACAATAGGGGTTCTATCCATACTCGAGTCAAACCACATGTAGAACATTGCTTTCAGTTGCAGTCATCATATTATCAAAGGCTATCCTTTCATTGTAAAGAATTCTAAACTTTTTTGAATTATAAAAGAGCAAGGAAAACTAAGGCTTTTCAGTCAAAGAGACAGTGGTTAAGGTTGATGTAACTGAACTGTTAAATAATTAAATGCAATTGACAAAACAAGCCGAGTTAACCAAGCAACTAAGACTGGAGGGCATAAATGTAAATTCATAACTGATAATCAGGAAAATCAAATCTATCCAGGGTTGATAAATGTTTGTTGTAATCTATTTTAAAGAAAATCTACTACAGGCAAAATCTTTGACATTATTCACAACACAGTTTGATATAATAAAGTGAGAGTTTACACCTCACCTTGCAAACTGAGAGCAAGTTATTCCTAAATGAAGTACAGGTTGAGAGTGCCAATTGATGCATTAATTTACAGACGTACAGAGGAACTTAATCTGACTAAGGCAAAGGCAGCAGCTGAGCGATCACACCTAATTGTGTCTTCTTCAAACTTTAATTCAGTCACTGTTCAAGGCCTCAGAGAGGGTGCAAAGGAAAAATACGAGAAGAGAGCCAGAAAACAGGCACTTCAGATTACTGGAAGAGATTAGAGAAGTTAGTGTTCTCTTTTGAACAGAGGAGAGAATCTTAGAATCGTACAGTACAACAGTGGCCTATTACCCCATTGAGTCCATGCCGATAAAAAACAATTCCGAATGTATACCAGTCGCACTTTCCAGTATTTGGCCCATAGCCTTCAATGTTATGACATTTCAAGAACTCATCCAAGTACTTTTTAAAGGTTGTGAGGTTTCCTACTTCAAAGATCCTTCCAACCATTGCATTCCAGATTCCCACCACCCTTCTAAATCACATGCCTTAAAATTATGGCCCCTTGTTACTGGATGCGATTAAGTCGATTAAGTGGGGATTCAATGGAGGTGCTAAAAATGTTGAGGGACACACACAGTCGACATTCACAGGAGAGTCAGCATCTGTGTGGAGCAGTACGTTAATTTGTCATTCGTGAGTGTTGCGAATGTTGAGAGCTCACATTATTAAGGACTTGTGCAGTTTCTTACGTTCCCACACAGGTTCATTGGCAGCGTGATAATGGATTATTCAGTCACAGCAGGGTTTATTCTTGTTGCACTGCAATGGAGGAACAGATGTACCAACAACACCAGGATCAGCAACAACCTCCAGCAGATTGTGAACAGCCTCTGCATGAAGAGATCAAAACTGAAGATCCTGTGTGAAGATCAAGATGCGGGCAAGGTACAGGAGCTATTATCCATCTTTCATCTTTGATCTAGTTCCTCCAGATGAAGGAAATGCAGCTTTGCTACAAAATGAGGTTGTCCCAGGATACGGTCACAGAATTATGCCAGCTGCAAGACTGGGACCTGTAGCCCGAGGAAGTGGGTGGCCACCCACCAGTGTGTAATTGATCTGTGATCACCACTTCTTAGACGTCTGTGCCAGGTAACCTGAGAGCTGCCATGATGCCTACACCCTTGAAAATTCTAATGTTCCTTGACAAAATGATAAAATCAGTCAGCATTTGACAAGACTAGACCAGTGTCTTATACACAGTTTAAAACAGGAAGCAAAGAGCTGGGTAATTTTTGTTAGTAAAAGCAGGGACATTTAAGATGAAAACAATGGGCCATACCCATCGTGGTCATTCAAATAGCAGATATGTCCAATGGATTTGTAGGGATTACATGCAAATTGTAAACAAGATGATCATAAATGATAATTACCTATTGCCTTCGGGTAAGGAATTGTCTTCTAATCAAGCAAATGGGAAGGTGTTCAGATAAATTTGTCAAATATGCATTTGCAATTAGACTTAACTGACAAGAGTAAGGAATTGTTTATTATTCAAAAACTCAAGGGGTTGTACCAGCATGAAAGAAGTGTCCACAGCTCCTGCAGCACGTTTCAAGTTAAATCAGGGCTAAAGACCTGCCGGTGAATAATCATGGGACATGTTGGTTATCGATGACTTGAAAACTAGCCCAATAGATTTACTCAGCTATTTAAAGGTAAGTAAAAGAAGTGATATTTAACCAAGTGAATGGTGTGCGATCCATTCAGTTGAACACTTGTCTGTAGGGTTTTAATCAACACTGCTGCTGTCTCTTGCTAGGTCCAGTTGACTGTGGACTTCTTTCCTTCTGTTGGAGTATGGCCATTGGGTTTAACAAGCCCTTTCTTTATACTCTCTGACCTTGTGTCATATTCAGCAAAAATCATACTTGAATGATGGTGTCAAGTAACATATCACAAAATATCAGCAAATGTATAGTGAAGGTATCCTTCAAATTTAAGAGAAAGTTGAGGGGATTTTGAAACAAAACAGAGATAACATGATCCCAGACATTAGAGATTCTGCCATGAGTGCATGTCTGCTGAGAGAGGCACTTATTCACAAAGAATGATCAACATGTGCAGAAGCTCTGAGGTTGCCAATTATCAGCTACAGAGTGCAAATGGAAGAAATATTCCAAACTTATTGAGAACAGTATGTTGGATGAAAGGAAGAAATATTTACAGAAGAGCCAGCAAAAAGATCAGGGACAGAGGGCAGGACATAAATATTGTGGAGGACATCACACATAAGCAAATAAATTGTGTCCAACATGGATAAAGCAATACTCTAAATGCAAGAAGTTGAATCACTTTGCACATAAGTGTTTAGCTTGAAAGAAATAAAGTCTACAGGGATGGTTGCTACAGAGATGTCAGACAACGATTCTGATAAATCACTCAATACTTTGCAACAGGTTTGTATGATCTGGATTAAAGGTGAGAAATACTTTGTAACTTTGAAAATGGTGACTGCAGAAGGAGAGCATCAAGTGTTTGTAACAATCAGATATAACATCACTTTTGTAGGCATATAGGGTGGCATGGTGGCTCGGTGGTCAGTAGTTAGCACTGCTGCCTCAAAGAACCAGGGACCTAGGTTCGATTCCACCCTTGGGCGACTGTCTGTGTGGAGTTTGCACATTCTCCCCGTGTCTGCGTGGGTTTCCTCTGGGTGCTCCGGTTTCCTCCCACAGTCCAAAGATGTGCAGGTTAGATGGATTGGCCATGCTAAATTGCCCATAGTGTTCAGGGATGTGTAGATTAGGTGGGTTATAGGAGTGTGGGTCTGGGTGGGATGCTGTGAGGGTCGGTATGGACAAGTTGAACCGAAGGGCCTGTTTCCACACTATAGGAATTCTATGATATGTACAACTACCATTGCTGTTCCTTCACTGTAGGCAGCATATCAGAAAGATATGATCTCACTATCTGCATACAATGCAGAATGATCAGTCTCAGATGTCCACTATTCCTCAACAACAGAAATGGATGAGCAACAGTTACCAAGGCAACAACACTCTCATCATGAGAATGACATTTGCTGGTGAATGACTACCGCTGTAGAGTTGTGGTCCAGACCAGACCACACCTCCCTCCACAGTACATTATAGAGACAGCCTAGACTCAAACTTTTGTTTTAGAGGCAAGTATAGACACTGTGTTCCAGATACAATTCGATTAGTCCACCACTTAACTTATTTCAAAATGCACTTTATTCTTGTAACACAGTTAAAATACAACTAAAGGAAGAATTGGCATAACTTTACTCTGTAGAAATACTTAACAAGATAATTTATTATTTAACTACTAATCATCAACAGTTCCGATATGGGCAGCACCCAATAAACACACCCAGGGCAAAGACAATTCATCAAAAAACAGTTACTATTATTATTCTCACGTGCTGTCTCTGTCCAGTCTGGAAGAAAGGAACAATCACCCACTTCTGAATTTTAAAGGAAACCTCACTGCCTAAGACTTCACTCTAGCAGAGAACCCAAGCTTTTAGCCCCAGTAACCAGCAAAACTAGCTGAAAGCAAAACTAAAATGCTTTTTTGTCTGTGTGAGCCTGACCCTGCCCACTCATAATTCTATATCTCACTTTAAAAAACACACTCAGGGAAAACTCAACACTGTTTACCAACTGCCTGTCTGAGGAGACTTTTCTGTGCCACCATGAGAATCCCCTCTGTGAGAGAAACAGCACAGAATACATCTCTTCAGCCACAGTATCATGACACTAGGAATGAACAAATGGCAGGTGAACAGCCAGTGACAATGCACACACCTGCCATTAAAGGAACTTTGTGTTTTCGAGATTATGTATGCAATGTATGTGCGGAAATTGCTGAAAATGGAGCTGACTTGCAATAAGGATTTTGTTAATGTATGCTTATTTCATTGCTGATCATGGGTATTGGGTAACTTGTAGCTGCAAATGGAGGTACGCGTAAGGTTTGTTTTGTTCTTTTTATTAAAATGGGAATGTTTGGAGATATGCATTCATACATCGTCATGCTACATCTAACTTTGCTCAACTTTCTTTCACTACAGTTTGACATAACCATGAAGCACATTGCTTGAAAGAGAAGCCATCATGTAGTGCATTTCTGTATGCAAATTATTACAGAGGACATAATAGCAGAATCTTTAGAAATGCATAGTATGACCATGTTGAGACAGCACTCAAATTTAATGCCTGACAAATTTACTGTAATTCTTTGAGGAGTTAACAGCAAATCTAATTTATTAAGATTTTTAGAAGGTGTTTGGTAAGGTACTACACACTAGGCTGCTTATTAAGACAAGAGCCCATGGTGTTGGAGACAGTATATTGAAATGGAAAGAGCATTGGCTAATTAATGTCAGTGATTTGGGATAACGGGGAGAATTTTCAGGAGGGCAAACTCTAAGTAACGGTGTGCCACAGGGCTCAGTGCTGGATCCACAATTATTGAAAGTGTTTATTAATGGCTTGGATGAGGAAAGTGAATGTAAATTAGGTAAGAAAGCAAGTAGGGAGGATGTCACAAAGAGTCTGCAGTGGGATATAGACAGGTTAAGTGAGTGGGAAAAAAATTGGCAGATGTAATATAATGTGGGAAAATGTGTGGTTATGCAAAAAGAATTTTATTTTTGTTATTATTTAAATAGACAAAGGCTGCACAAAGCTATGGAACAGAGGGATTTGGGAATCCGTGTTCATGAGCCACAAAAGGCTAGCATTCAAGTTCAAACAGCATTACAGAGGGCAAATGAAAAGTTGACTTTTAATTTGTAGAAATGGAATACAAACATAGGGAAGTTTTGCTAAAACTGTACAAGCCACTAGTCAGACCACAACTGGAATACCGTGAATACCGTATTGGGCCCCTTAACTAGGAAAGATATACTGGTATTGGAGGCAGACCAGACAGGGTTCGTTAGGCTGATACCAAGTGTGGAGGGACTGTCTTATGAGGAGAGGCTGTATAGGTTCAGCCTGCACTTGCTGGAATTCAGAAGAATAAGAGGTCACCTTATTGAAACACATAATATTTTGCAGGACTTGACAAGGTAGATGCAAAAAGGTTGTATCCACTTGTGGGAGAGTATTGGACCAAAGGACTTAATCTCAGAATAAGCGGTCACACATTCAAGACAGAAACAGGGAGGAATTTATCTCCTTAAGGGCAATGAATCTATAGAATTCTTTATAGCAGAGGACTGTCAAGGCTGAGTCTTCGTGTACATCCAAGACTGAAAGAGATTGATTTTTAATCAGTCGAGGAGTGATGGGGGAAAAAGCAGGAAAGTGGAATTGAAGATGATCAGATTAGCCATGATCTCACTGACTGGCAGAGCTGACCCTACTTGTACTCTCATGTCTGATGGAACCTCTTTCGCACCTACTCCCAAATGAGCTCTTGTGATGTGTAACGTCAAACATTTGGCTTTTGTCTGATGGTTAAATTCCAAGGAAGTTAACAAGTTGTTCTCCTAATCATATCAAATCGTACTGGGCAGGAAGAAGTGAAATGACTTGTTTTCTGTCCCATAATCTATGGCCTTTCTCTTTTCCAGCTTATTTACTTCCACTCAATGTGACAACAGACTGTCTAAAAGGCATTTGTATTTCAAGCAGGTTCACTGTCCTTTAAAGGAGGACAACCAATTTCTAAGAATGTTTAAAAGGTCATATTGATGACCCTTATGTCCATCTCCCTGCTTCATTTCCAGTTTTGGTTGACCACACATTTTAAAAAAAATGCTTGGTTCTGTGTCAGAAACACATTCAGGAGATAATTTAAAGTTAACGCATTGAATGTTTCCAAAATGTATGTGCTTCCTGATTTAGTTTCTGAACTGTTGAGATCTTTTGCTTCCCTAGTGAGAGACAGTCATGCAGCTTTTCTAATTGTATGATCACATGAAGATTGTCCCTTAAAATGACAATTAAGAAGTTATTGAAGAATTCTGTATTTGTGGCATCACAGGAGTGGGAGACTAATATAACTGTCTGTTCTTAGTTTGTCTGTGAGAAGTTCTGTAATATAAATAGGGAACGTACTTTCATTTCTGGAACATACACGCAGACACAGATAGCACACTGTAATTAAGATCTTGCGTGGCTGTCTCTTTTTTCCTTTGTCTGAGAACCAAACAGTAATGCAGAGGTCTAACTGGCGTATATACACCATGTTGCACTCAGTGATCACTGTAATTATATATAATTATTCTCTATGATCCCGGAATATATGACCAAGCATATGACTAGTTGAAACTACTTATTACTTCTGGTGCACACAATTTCCATGTAATGTTCTGCTTGTGCAATTGGTCCTCTTAAATAGAATTGCACAGCATAATATAGAACATAAATCTTCATTAGGTTAGTTCAGGAAATCAGTAGTAATTTCTTCTCACAGAGTTGTCAGCAGTCAGAAAATGTATGACTGGCATTTATGATCAGTAAGAAAGGCTTTGCCTGCAATATCATTTAAATGTATAAGATAAGATTATATATATATATATATATATACACATACACACACATACATACTTTTTTAAATCAACGTGAGTTAGTGTTGGTGTTATACCTGAAATTTATCCAAAGCCTGCAGACATTTTCAGTGTCTTAATTGATGCCAGAGATCCTTTGAAGCTGAAGCAGTCGGGCCAAATTCACAGTCCCCTGTTATTCTCTGAATAGTGATAGATGCAATGAGTGGTCACATAGCATAGTAATAGATGGAGTTTGTTATAAATGAGTAGTGCAAGAATTGTGAATTTTGTAAGAATGTGAATGAAAATTTTAAAAGTTCAAAGAGGGAAGGAATTGTTGACTTTTGCTTCTTGTTGCCTTTTGCCTCTTGTTGCTTTAGTGGCTTAAAGTAATAATTTTTGCACTAAAAACAGAAATTGCTGGAAAATCTCAACCAGTCTAGTTGCATCTGTGGAGAGAAATCAGTTAATGTTTCAGGTTCAGTGACCCTTCTTCAGAACAAATAATTGCTGTACATTGTTTTAGTGCTTAATGCAAGATAATTTCCTGATAAAGAGAATAAAAGCCTACAACGAACTGATAAAGTCGAAATAAGTGAGTATTGCTGAAAAGGTTATTTTTGTTGAAGTTTTACATCTTGCACTCAACAGGACAATGATGAAGAAAGATTGAAGAGAAAAGGCCTAAATTCACTTATAAGAATGTGAGGTGATCACATTGAAACATAAGATTGTGTTGTAACTTCGTAGGGTGGATACAGGAAGAGCAATTCTCTTACAGAAACTAAAGTGGAAGCACCATTTAAGAATAGGATGTCTCATTTTTAAATTGAGGATGAGAAGTTTCTCTCTTTCTCTCTCTCTCTGATAGTCCTTATTCTCTGAATTCTCTTCCCCAGAAAGTGGTGGAGACTGAATCATTATATTTATTGAAGGTTAGGTTTACAGTAAGAAATGATTGATCTCCACCAGTACAAAATGGTCTCTCTGTTCTCTGCAGGCAAAATCTACTTTAAACTTGAAGGAAACCAGTTCAGCTTTCCTTCGGCAGTTGTTGTAAACTTTAACTTTTAACTAATATGTCAGAGACATTTTTTAAGGCAATCGACCACTTTGTATCTCTTGCAAACCAATGGAAGCAGATGGAGAAAGACAACGGAAAAACAACAATCTAACCTGTATGGGACACACCTCAGCAACCCATGAATAAGAATGAATGAACTGCCTTCATGGTTTATTTTGGTGTGTGTGTGCGTGTGTGTGAGAGATAGAGATAGAGAGAGAGAGAGAGAGAGACAGAGGCAGAGTTTATAAGGGGATAGAATTTTAATTTGTAGGGTGAAACTCTGATGGTTTATAACTATTTATTTGTAGCTAGAGTCAAATTATTTCTACTAAATAGTGTTCTGTGTTAAGTACAGAGACCTGGTCCATGTTTTCTATCAACTTGTTTCTGGTCAAACATGTCAACACTCTTCTTGATATTAGCATTTCTGTAATATTGAAGGTCATCATTGATGAGAAACCAGCCAGCCTTGCTACAAATGGAAGCCAATGACTGAGTGACATCTAATCACCATCTTTAGTGCAATGTCAATGATAGTCTCAGATTCAGCACTACTGATCAGCAATAAATAATGATATGGTTTGGTGATTTACAAAAACTGTGAAGATCAAGAAAACTGCAACTGGAATTGTGAGACAATTGTAATTGGGAAGCTTTCTTAAAAAGTGCTACAAAATTAAGGATAGGCAGAAAATGAAATGAAATGCTCTACCTGCTGATCCCGATTTCTCAATATGTAAGATCTTTGACTAATTTAATCAGTTCCAATCAAAATACATTTGCAGTCAGGTCAACATTGCTTCAGGATACCTGGACACAGCTAAGAACTATGTCATATGACATGAAAAACATCTTTTCACATCTATTCTGAAAAAAAAATGCACTTTTGGATATTCTTGTCATAATGCTTTTTGTGATCAGAAAACAAAATAGTTCAGGAGAAACTCATTTTGGAAATGAAACAGTTACAAATTAATTCCAATTAAGATGAAGTATTGAATTTACCAGAATTGATTGGTACAATTACCATGGTTAGCACTGTCGGTCAAAGTTAAACATAGTTTTAAAGAACATGATAGCTGAGTCTGCTTCTCGTTAATGACCACGTGCTCACTCTTTTTAAAATTGCTTCACAGTTGGAAAACAACTCCTCCAAGTGAATCTCCTCAGTCAAATGATCAATTACTTAAACAGAAGCATTCAAAATAAACAGAATTTTGTTTGAAACAAGCCATTATTTAAAAAAATCAACTGAATTTAGCTTTTCAGAAAGCATATTAGAAAAATAACCTTGTGATTCTTTGAACAGGTATTATGCTTACACTTTTAGAATCTGACTTGAATTTATCTTAAATTGAGTTATAAGACTGAATCTGTTTGTTGATAACTTTAATGACTCACTGTGAGATGGGTCATTATTGCTTATTTCCTGAAACAAAATGCAAAAGAGATTCTATTTTCTAAACATCGTGGACTTTGATTACACAGATGAATCAATGTTTTATGACTGACTTTTAAAACAGGCTCAAATAGTTGTGACTGCCTGCTTATGAGGAGTAGCTTTAAAGAGCCTTGTGATATATAAAGTAATTTAATTGGCAAAGAAATACTTCTTGGTTTCTAAAACAGCTTTTATAAAAAATCATTTCATCTCCCTTTGAAACATCTGAGATCTGATAAAGAGCATGAGCATACATCAAATATAAATGAAAACCGAAAGAACTGTAGATGCTGTGAATCAGGAACAAAAACAGAAGTTGCTGGAAAAGCTCAGCAGCTCTGGCAGCATCTGTGAAGAAAAATCAGAGTTAACGTTTCGGATCCGGTGACCCTTCCTCATGACAGAAGAAAGGTCACCGGACCCAAAATGTTAACTCAGAATTTTCTTCACAGATGCTGCCAGACCTGCTGAGCTTTTCCATCAGATATAAATGCTGATTTCAGGCCTTTATTTTATGAAAGATGTATGTCTTGTGTCCAACAGAATTAATTAACACGTAAATTAATTTTGCCACAAATACCAACCAGGAGCACATTGAAAGAATGTTTTAGACTACGTTTTGAGAAAATCTGTAATTTTCTGATGAGCTTTCATTATTGGTAACACAGGGCTTCACAGAGTTTAATCTCTAAATGTTATGGTATGAGCAAAGAAATTATGCTGTAATATATTATTTTAAAAATGTGATATTTTAAATATCAGAATTGATGTTTTTGAAGACATATATATGATTTTAAAAATTAATTATTTGGTAAAAGGACCAGAGGGAACTATTTTTAATGCAATGAGTGGTTTGGATCTGGAATCCCCACCTAAGAATATGTTGTCAAAGGTTTCAATCGTGGTTTTTAAAAGAATATTGGAAAAGCAAATGAAGAGAAAAGATTTTTGCAGGACTTCAGGGAAAGGGTGTGGAGTAGCAGTGCCGAAATTAGTATTAATAATGGCCTCCTTCAGTGTTATTCCCATACTATGATGCAATATGAACTGTATAATAGGACAACTCACCTCTTCGAATCAGCTCCAAAATGACGATTCTGGCAGATAAAGTAACGGGATTCATTTTAATCCGAATTTACATAGAAGATGCAACACAGAAACAATTGTTCAGCTGAACCAGTGAATCCATGCTGACATATAGCTTTCATGCAAGTAACTGATCTGAGTCACCCTCTTCCTATACCCCTTAGTCATCTGCCCCATCTAATCCTGGCTTTTGACATTATTTACCCTGAAAAAACCCTGGGCTTATTTCCACAGCATTGCAGGTCACCCTGAATAAGTACCTCCAGTTCTCTGCTCTTACTTTTTATTCCCTGATGTTCTACAATGATTTTAAATGACAATTAATCTACAAATGCAGACCTTTCTTGAAGCTTAATGCATGCTTAATGGTAAATGCATGCTGTAACTTTTGTGAGCTGAAAGGCAGAATTCTGTAAATTGTCCAGCAACTTGTGGCTATTGATAATGTATAAGATTTTTTTTACCTTGATATAAGTTGCTGGAAAATTTCTACATTGAGCACCATTAGGCAGAAGCTTAGAGAGGCCTGAACAACATGGGTTATAGTGAGAAATCTAAGATAATTGCTTGAAAAGTCCAGCAAGGCTTTTTCTTGATGTCATGAGCTACTAGTTGCATTTTTCAACTATGTTCCAAGTATTGAGACAAGATACTCGTTAGGCAGTGATGCGACACTGATTAAGAAGCTTCAGACCATCCAGGACAAAGCAACCCACTTGATTTGGCCACATCTCCAAACATCCACTCTCTCCACCACCAGCTGCAGTAGTGTGTACCATCTGCAAGATGCACTGCAGAACTTCATCAAAGATCCTTACACAGCGGCTCCCAAACCCATGACATCTAGGGCAGCAGTTACATTGGAACACCACCACCCGCAAGTTCTCCTCCAAGCCATGTACCATCCTGAATTGGAAATATATCGCCAGTCCTTCATTTTCGCTGGGTCAAAATCCTGGAATTCCCTTCCTAATAGCATTGTGGGCTAACCTACCGCATGTGGACTGCAGTGATTCAAGAAGGCAGATCACCACCACCTTCTCAAGGGCAACTAGGGACGAGCAATAAACATTGGACAGTCAGAGGCCCCCATGTCCCACAAGTGAATTTAAAAAATCTGTCATCTATCTGCCCACTCCAACTTTGCAGAGTCCTTTTGAAGTTCTACTTTTACTCTACTACTGGGGAGGTGATGGCCTCGTTGTGTTATCCTGTGGCTGTTAATCCAGAAATCCAGATAACATCCTGGGGACCTGGGCTCAAATCCTGCCACGGCAGATGGTAGAGCTTGAATTCAATAAAATATCTGGAGTTAAGAATCCAATGATGACAATGAATCCATTGTCAATTGTTGGGAAAAAAACTCATCAGATTCAATAACGTCCTTTAGGGAAGGAAACTGCCATCCTTACCTGGTCTGGCCTACATGTGAGTCCAGACCCACAGCAATGTGGTTGACTCATAACTGCTCAGCAGGTCTGGCAGCATCTGTGAAGGAAAAAACGGAATTAACGTTTCGAGTCTGGTGACCCTTCCTCAGAACTGGAAACTGGCTGGTGGTTAGATTGTCTGTTATTGGTGACGGTGTGTGGCGCGAATTTTACTTGTCAGTCGTCAGCCCAAGCCTGGATATCATTTTTGAACATGAACTGCTTCAGTATCTGAGGAGTCATGATTAGTGCTGAACATCGTGCAATCATCGGCGAACATCCCCGCTTCTGACCTTTATAGGGAGGGAAGTCTAATACAGAGAAGTAACCAGTGGGTCCTACATGTATATCTGAATCAGTCTTTTCCTTCACAGATGCTGCCAGACCTGCTGAGCTTTTCCAGCAACTTCTGTTTTGTTCCCTGGTTTACGGTATCCACAGTTCTTTCGTTTTTTATTTTGACTCATAACTGCCCTCTGGGCAATTAGGGATGGGCAATAAATTCTGCCTAGCCAGCGATGCCCTCATTCCGTTAATGAATAAAGGGTCCTGCTCACAGTTTAAAATGCTTTCAAATTTTGAATCATTCACAAACTTTGAAATAGTATATTTTATACTGAGATCTGTATCATTAATACATACCAGAAAAAGCAAAGGTCACAATACCGAACCCTAGGGAAGTCTGCTCTAAACCTTCCTCTAGTCTGAAAAATATCTATTGGCAATAATTCTGTTTCCTGACATATTTCCTGTCTGTCAGCCAATTTTGTATCCATATTGCTACTGCCCATTTTAGCCTGTGAGCCATAACCTTTTTCACAAGTCTATGGTGTGGAACTACATCAAATGACTTTTGAAAGTCTATGTACACCACAACAGCAGCGTTACTCTCACCAACACTTTCTGTCACCTCTTTAAAAAAGTCTTCAGCAATTTAGTTAAAAAAAAATTCCTCTTTAGAAAACTAATCTGGCTCATCTGAAACAACTAATACCATCCCAAAACTTATTTCTGGAAGCTTCCTTTCCACTGAATTTAAAATGACTGGTCTGTAATTGCTGGGATTATCCCTACAATAATTTTTGACAAGGATATAATATGCACAATTCTCCAGTTGTCAGGTACCTCCCCTGAGTTTAAGAAAGACTGAATGGTTATGGCCAGTGCCCCTACTATTTCCACACTTTCTTCAATATCTTTAGATGCATCTCATCCAATCTCAGTGACTTTTCAACTTTAAATATCAATAGCCTATCCAGCATTTCCTCCATTTCGTTTTGAACCTTTCAAGTGACCGAGCTTCCTCCTCTGGGATAGTAAGAACTGCCAATACTAGAGTCAGACATAACACAGTGTGGAGCTGGAGGAACACAGAAATTTCTGAAGAAGGGTCCCGACCTGGAACATCAACTTTCCTCCTCCTCTGATGCTGTCTGGCCTGCTGTGCTCCTCCAGCTCCACACTGTGTTATCTCTGAGCTTCCTCCTCTGCCAGCATGGCTTGGGCAATCTCTCCTTTTTTTTAACAAATAAGAAGGTGCAAACTATTAATTTAACATCTGCATACCTCCATGTATAAATTCCCTTCTTGGTCACGAATCAACTTTTACCATTGATGTGCAAGAGACAATTTTGGGATTATGTTGGCCATCAATCCGTTCTCATAATCCCTCTTCGTTTCTCTAATCTGCTTCTTGACCTCCCCTCTGAACCTATTATATTTCTCTTGGCTCTCCATTGTATTTTCTACTTGATACCATTCATAAGCATATTTTCATTATTTTAATTTCTGTTTCCTTTCTTATAAAGGAAATTCTGGATTTGTTTGGCCTTTCTTTCCATTTTGAGGGAATATTGGAGAGCATAAAATACTCACAGATGAATAGCAACAGCACAGAGAACAGAAAAACAACAGGTAAAGTCAGAGTGAGGGAAAAAGTAATGATGTCTAAATGAGGATCACTGACTATGCATGTGAATACATGGAAGAAATAAATAAGATTGTGGAGTCACAAGGACAGATCACAGTGTGGAACTGCAATATTGTGGCAATAGAGAGGCCTTATTTTAGGGAGGGTTGCACTATGTGTTATAAATTTCCTTGGATACTAGGTATTCAGAAAAGATAAGAAAGGAAAGTTGGTTTTATTGGTTAAGGAGAGCTTTGCACTGCTGGAGCAAAAAGATGTGGCAAAGAGTTCAAAACAGTATCCATTTTGCAGAGCAAAGGAACAAATCATAGAATCCCTACAGAACTCTAGGATAAGGCCTCTGTATTGCCACAATATTGCAGTTCCATATGGCAATCTGTCCTTAAAACTCCTCAATCTTATTTACTTCTTCCATGTATTGACATACATAGTCAGTGATCCTCATTTAGACATCATTGCTTTCTCTCCTACTCCAACTTCACCTATTGTTTTTCTGCTCTCTGTGCTGTTGCTATCTGTGTCTCTGAGTATTTGGCCCATCAAGCCCACAACAACCCTCTGGCAAACAGCCATCCAGGCCCAACCCATCCCTGCATTTTTCATGGCTAATCCACCTAATCTGCACATCTTCAGACGATGGGAGGAAACTCACACAGACAATCACCTGAGGATGGAAATGAACCCAGGTCTCTGGTGCTGTGAGGTAGTAGTGCTAACCACTGAGCCACCAAGCTATCTCCAGTATGCTTGATTTTGGAGGCTGTTTTACATTTAGGTAACATCAAGGACCTATTTTGAACAGATGTCTGCTTTAAGCTTTCACTTTTAACCATTACTTCACTGGGACAGCTTGTGGTGCAATGGTGGTGTCCCTACCTTTGGACCAGGAGGCCTGGGTTCAAGTCACACTGCTCCTGAGGTGTGTAATTACTGCACTGAATAGGGTGATTAGGAAAAATAGCTTAAATAAAAAGAAACTGTTACTTCACCAGTTATTGCTTCAGTGCTCAAGTTTTAACAAATATGGCTAAAAAATTGTTTTTTTTTTCAGTATTCTGTCAACTAACCATTAATTTATCAAGTTCTGAATATGTACTATTTGGCTATTAAACGCAGGATAATTACATATTACTAATCTGGTAATTCAGTTGATGCAGTCGACACAGGAACTAATAAATACTAATCAGTAATGTTATTGCGTTCTTTCAATAAATGAAGTAACACCAGATAGAATGTTACAAATATTAAAGGAGATAGAAATAAATTGCAAAGTATAGATTAACAGAATTAATTCTTATCCCAGGGTGATAATTAAGTTTACAGCCAACTTCACTACATAAACTTGGCTTACATCAAAATAGAGCTAAGCCCTTTGATAATTATTCATGAGTAGACAATTTGGAGAGGAATTAAGTCCCTTGAGACAGACATTATCCCAAAATTGAATGAATTGAAACGAATTTGTTTAAAGACAGCTGCCCAAAGGAATAATATACTTCCTAGTGACTTTCTCAGAAGGGTCATCAATCTACATGATCCAGCATTATCTAATGTTTCTAGCCTTCCCGATAAGTTGCATTTAACTTAATACAACAATATTAAATTACATATTCTTGGTCGTATTATAGATATTTTCTAAACAACCTGCTCAGCAAAACTATTACACGTGCCTAAAAAAAGTGGGACTTGAGCCCAGGCCTCCTGGCTTGAAGGTAGCACTGCACCACAAGTCTTTCAGTAGTAACAATGTTAGGAAACTGTTTTGTAAATACCATATGGAACTCCACTGGCCTTTAAAAGGTGCCATTTTGTTTTGAAGATTGGAACTATGGCCAATCTTGTGCTTTGTGCTTGAAGGGAGAGGGAGGTGAGGAAATTTACTAATGTCTTAGCAGATACCCATGCGTGATATTCAGAAAATATTGTTCCCCACAAAATTAAATGTATGACAAATCCAATTAGTAATTAGAAAATCTGACATGTGAGCCAATAAAGTCAATGTTTATTTTCAAAAAAATCAAGTGTAGAGCCTAACTGGAAATCTCTTCAGTGTTGCTCCCCTTCCAAAGCTGCAACCACACCAAAAACGCAGTAGAAAAATGCACACAGTGCTGTCACCATAATTCTGGTGAAGGTATCACTGTTGAGCTGATATAAAAAATTCCTTACCCTTAACAATAGATTCCAGTGAAGTACAAGTCACCATTGTCTACTCTGTCAATACTGGTGGTGAATTCCAACTGAATGTAACTACACCTTAGGTAAGAGGTAAGGGTGAAAAGGCTGAGCCTCAACCAGTACTGGAATCAAATCAGCGCTGTTAGTCTCACTCCATGTTACAAATCAGGCAACTGAGTTAAACAAATAATTTCCTCAATATCAACACCATTATTGGTATTTAGAACATCCAAAGATGAATTCAACCACAATATTGAAAGAGAATGATATAGCAAAATAATAAAGTTTTAATAAAGCAGTTCTATGGTTGATAAATAATTTAGTTCAGAGACAGACTGAATGATGCCTGGTGAATAATGAACAAGAGAAGTGGTCTGAATGATAGAACATTTAAAAGAGAAATAACTAAGATTTAAGAAAGTGGCTGCAGCCTTGAGCAAAAGAGGATGTTTTCAATATTTGTTTTAACACATTCTTTCAAATTAAACCGAGGACAAACAGGGAATAAAACTCCAATATTGTCATATTATCCGTTATACCCTTATATAGTTTTAGCCAAATCTATCAAAAAGGTCACCAATTTTCACTGGAACAATTGGTTAGAAACCAATGTTTGGCTTTTATATAAGATACGCGATAAAGTATTTTTATGGAACCAAGCCCTTTGCACACAATAATTGCCACCACAAAATAATGAATAAAAACATTGAACTAAAAGGCACCCATGCATTCTAAAGTAAATGCAATAACATTTGCACTCTGTGGTCAAGGGGATGTCAGTTGATCCAATGTCATTTAACAAAACACCAGAAATATAGCCAATGAGAGTTGACCCAATTTCATTGGCTGCATTATGGTTTGGGATGACGCAATGACCTAAAATCCAGAGAAGGTTCAATCACCTGATTCCTAGAATGCAAGGCTGATCTGATGAAGAAAAGTTGACCAGGATAGTTTTATACCCATTGGAGATTAAAAGAATAAAATGTCACCTAATTGAAACATATAAAATCTTGGGGGAACTGAATAGGGCAAAACCCTGAAGGATCTCTTTAAAAGGTATTAAAATGAGGAGATGTGGTTGAAGAAGTTGGGGAGGCAATGACCTAGTGGTACTATCACTAGAGTATTAATCCAGAAAATTAGCTAATGTTCTGGGAACCTGGGTTCAAATCCCACCCCAGCAGATGGTGGAATTTGAATTCAATTTAAAAAGAAATCTGGCATTAAGAGTCTAATGTTGACCATGAATCCATTGTCAAATGTTGGAAAAACCCATCTGGTTCACTAATGTCCTTTAGGGAAGGAAATCATAGAATCCCTACAGTGTGGAAACAGGCCCTTTGGCCCAACAAGTCCACACCAAACATCCGAACATCCCACCCAGACCCATCCCCCTATAACCCCCTAATCTACACATCCCTATGGGCAATTTAGCGTGGCCAATTCACCTAACCTGCACATCTTTGGACTGTGGGAGGAAACCGGAGCACCCGGAGGAAACCCACGCAGACATGGGGAGAACGTGCAAACTCCAAACAGACATTCGCCTGAGGCTGGACTCAAACCCGGGTCCCTGGCGGTATGAGGCAGCAGTGTTAACCACTGAGCCACCGTGAAATGTGCAGTCCTTACCTGGTCTGGCCTACATATGACTCCAGGCAACATTACTTCTTCTTTATTTTCTCCAGCAGGACTGAATATCCTCAAAAGATGTGATTGCGTTTTCAGGAATAGTGAGCATTGAATCCCAGGAGCAGGAATGTCTAAATTACAGATCCAAGTAGATAAATGAATCTTGGGAATCAGTAATGGCTGATAAAGAGATGGCAGATGAATTGAACAAATAGTTTGTATTGTCCTTCATAAGAGATAATATAAGTAGCATTGTGGAAATAGCTGCAAATCAGGAATTGAAAGGGAACACAAGAAAATTACAATTACCAGGAAAAAGGAACTGAATAAATTGTTGGACATTGAGTTGACAAGTCACCAGGTCATGATGGATTTCATTCTACGGTCTTAAAAGAAATAACGGGCAGAATATCATGAGTGGAGTGCCCCAGAGTCAGTGTTAAAGACTCAACTCCTCACAATTTATTGAATGGTTTAGATGAAGGCTCCAAAGGCATGATAGCTAAATTTGTTGATGATTCAAATATAGATTGGAATGTAAGTCATGAAGATGACGTAGAGATATAAAGCAGTTAAGTAAGTGGACAAAGATCTGGCAAATGGAGAAAATATGAAATTGTCCATTTTGGCAGAAAGAATTAAAAGAAAACATTTCTAAAGAGTGGGAGGTTTCAGAGCTCTGAGATGCAGAGAAATCTGGGTCCTAGCACATGAATCGCAAAGGGTTAGTATGCAGGTACAGCAAGTAATTAATGTGAGAAGAGTTGAATGCAAGTGTAGGAGATTATGCTTCAGTTACATAGGGCACTGGAAACACCATTTCTGGAGTATTGTGTACATCAATGGTCATCGTACTTACAGAAGGAAGTTAATGTGTTAGACACAATTCAGTAAAGGTTTACTAAATGAATACCTGGAAAGAGCAGATTGCTTTATGAGGAAAGACTAGACATGCATCCTCTCGAGTTTAGTAGAGTCAGAGGCATTTTAAATGAAACATGTAAGGTCCTAAAGGGACTTGAATTGGTAGATATTGAAAGCATGTTTCCTTTGAAAGAGTATCTAGAACTACAGGTCAAAGTTTAAAAATAAGAAGTTTCCCATTTAAGACAGAGATGACAAAAATAATCGCTGAAAAGGATTGAGAGTCTTTGGAATTCCTTTCCTCAAAAGGCAATGGATGCAGAATTTTAAAATATTTTTAAAGCAGAGGTAGATGGAATCCTGATTGTTAAGGGCCTGAAAGATTATCAGGTATATGCAGGAATGTAGGCTTAAAGTTAAAATCAGATCAGTCATGATCTTATTGAATAGCAGAGTAGGTTTGAAGAGTTGAGGAGCATATTCTTGTTCTTTGTAATAAAATGTTTGTGATAAAGGACTTGTGTTTTGAATTCTTTCCCTGTGACTATGTTAAGAAATAGCAAACCACTATCTGGACTGCCTTCCAGTAACTAAGCCACGAGCCTCTTTCACATCTTTTTTCACATCTTTTACGTTTCTTAATTCAAGAGAAATGAAGAGTTGCCTCACTCTCTTGCAAAACAATTTTTTTTTTCAATATCTGCTACCTGATGAATGTCCAATGACAAACAAGCATTCTTAATAGAGAATCACAACGATTAGGAATTAAAACTTTGTAAACTTTTCTTTCTCATTGTCACAAAGTGTACCAGGCAATGGCCTAAATCTCTGGTTCTTATACTTTCCAAGTCTCCAAGCATAATGGAGGATGTTCTCAGAATTTATGGCTTAACATCCATTGTGTTGCATCCACAAAGACCAATATGTCTGCTCTGGTATCTCATTTAAAGCTAATGTCTGACCCATTCACATTAATATCTTCATTCTAAAATCTGTCCTGTAGGCCTGTACTATCAAGAAAGTAAAATATTTGCTGTGACCCTTTTACATTCCCCAGGAAGAGTTCAGCCTGCACCTCTACATCCCCTAATTCTGGCACTGTCGCATACTGCTTTAGTTTCATTTTCTATGCTGCCATAGTCATTTTAGCCTGGTCTATCTTTACTCATGCAAATCTCCAAATGGCCTCCTGCCAGTAGAGTTCCTACACAGTTTGGATTGTGCCCAGTTTCATCACATGCTTGCTATTGATGTGTTTTCTGAGTAGTTGTTTCTTCCCCATTTCTGTCAATAATTTCATTTCTGTAATAAATTTCTTATTGGGGAGGAATTATTCTTTCCTGTTGCTAACCATGCCGTCTGCCACGGGCCTTTTGTACTTTTGCAGCTTCTGTGCTATCTGTGGTTCAGCACATAGGGACACCTAGAAGTGCATTACAAGCCACCCCTACCACCTCTGAGCATCAATTTGTGCATTTTCCCCATGTCTAGGTTTAGATTGCTAGGCTAGCCTCATGGTTTACCATCACTGCACACGCAATTCACACTTACCAGTTGTCTCTGACTCTGTAGGTCTGGTTACTGTTGCCATTATGAAGTAAGGTGAGATTTATACAGCTGTGAGTGAACAGGCTAAATTGAACACAACAACACACAGAGGATGGTAAGAAAGGACGTCTGATCTGGAGCCCTAAAAATTTGCCTCCCATTCTATGGAACCATATAAAAGTAGGAAAAGTTGATAATCGAACTATCTTAAAGTCTTTATGTATGATCTGCTTGTAGCAATCAGAATAAAATTAATGAGTTTAGAGCATAAATCGAGATAAATTGGCATAATTTGGTGGTGATTGCTGAGATACAGTTGCAGGGAGAGCAAGATTGTGAGTTGAATATCCAAGGCTCTCAGTGTTTCAGAAGAATAAATAGAAAGGGAAAGGAGGTGGTCACCTAACAGGGTGAGAGTGTGCCACTGAGTATTATGGAATTGTGTCTTATTCTCATATGTGCCACTTGGCATCCTTGCACAAACTGACCAATCTATATAAAGCATCAATGAAGGAGTGTGCTGATTGGCTAGATGTTGAGGCTATGAGTCAGAGTTAGTGCATTCACTCAAGAAGTTCTCTGAGGGATTAAAGTGAACATTAAATATTACTTGAGTGACAGAATATCTGCAATGGCTTCACCAACACTTTGCCAGTCACATGACTATTGAGATCACAGATGCATCAGAGCATACCCTGGCATTCACCTATGTATACATTAACCCCACCTCTACATCCTGTGTCCCTCCATCTCAGTTAATTGCTGTATTGTTACTAGAAAAGCATGTGCTCTCGCTTTGATGAAGTGCTGTAGCACCTGACAAATTACCATGGCTCATGAGCCATGCTGTGTCAAGTGTCTGCCGGGCTCCTCAGGAGCAGTTCAGGCAGTGCAATTATTATTCAGGCACACAATAATCCACTGGATGGGTTAGATCAGGTAGCTGGGCAGCTGGTGTACAATGCAGAATGATACAAACAGTATAGGTTCAATTCCTGCTTTGGCTGAGGTTCCCATGAAGGTCCCACCTTCTCTGAAGTGTGGTGACCCTCAGGTTAAACCACTACCAGTCATAGAGTAATACAGCATGAAACAGACTCTTCGGCCCAAACTGGTCTATGCTCGCCATGGTGCCCAGTCAGCTAGTTACAATTGCCAGCATTTGGTCCATATCGCTCTAAAACTTTCTCATCCACGTACCTTTTTAAATGTTGCTATTGTACCTGCCTCAACCACTTTCTCCAGTAGCCCATTCCATATATGCATCACTCCCTGCGTGAAGAAGTTATCCCTTAGGTCCTTCTTAACTCAATCGCCTCTCACCTTATGCCCTCTAGTTTTCAATTCCCCATCCCTGGGAAAAAGACCAAATGCATTCACCCTACCAATGGCCATAGGATGGCAATGCCTTAACTATTTATATGTTGTAAGGCCACATGGACCCCTTCTATCCTTATTAAGGGGAGTGCTAACCTTCTCTCCTTTCACACAACAGTCATCTCTCTCTGACAAGAAAGCAGCCCTTTGGACTATATTGACTTTAGCTTTATAATCTACTTATCACAATTTGTGCAGCACCATTGCTTTTATTATGTAAGTAATGCTGAGCTGGAATAATGTTTGTCCTCGGGTTGTAGGCCATAACAACGGATCACCTTTTGTCACACAGTAACTTCTGGTTTGCTCTGATGGTTAAAATGCAAATGATATAGCAGGCTTCTGCAGAATGAATACAGCTGCCAGGTTACCAGACCTTGATCTGTATGTAACATTGCATATGAACACATACCAGCTAAACATTCAGGGATAAAATCTCTTACTGTTGCAGTACTTATTTGATTTGATGTGTGCCAGCCCCAAAGTGTCTTGCCTGCAATTCTCATGGACCTGCATGCTTGCTCTGTCTGTTTCCATAGTAAAAGAGAATGAAATATAGTGTCCTTATAAACCACAGTTTTAGTAATCCTTACACCACAAGATAATGGTGGACTAGGAAAACATAGCAGGCATTGCTTGCTACAGCTGTGAGAAAGGCAAATCCATAAAAGTTTGCATCTGAGGTTGCCTTTATAGCCACTGGCTATGTTAACACAGTTTGCCTGAAGCTGCAGTTGTGGCTGCAGCAGGGGGCAGAATTCAATGAAGACCTCTTTAATGGAGAAACAGCAGTTAATGCATTGTTAATCACTTATGTTTAGGTTGGAGAAATACATCCTGAATACCCTTGACAGATACAGCCTCCTCCACCTCGCTCTTCTAGAAGCTTGTTCTACTCCGTGTTCCCTCCACTTTATTTTGTCTGTCATGTCCTGGTCAAGGGAGATGCATACCACAATGCTCATCACGAGCAACAATTGTTTTGCACTGGACCTTTGAAGTAAGGATTGAAACCTATAGCACATATCACTGTCCACAGACGTCCACTGCTTCAAACAACTCTGGAAAATGCCAAGCCCTTCGACAATCATTGAGATCAATCAGAAACTAACCTGAAAGCAGTTAAGGTTCTTTTAAATGAGGGAAAAGGGAAAGCGAGTGATACTGAATGATGGGAGAAATAGTAGCATAAACACTGGCATGGACAAACTCAGCCAATACGTCTCCCTTCGTGGTGAGTATTCTATGTAATTCTATGTAATATTTTGGCACTATTGACATTCTCAGGTGTTAGATTCAGGAATATATTTTGTGTATATCCTGCTAGCATGATGCAAGTAGGTCCCACAATACTGAACAATGTAATTCATTATAACCCAAAATCTTATTTGCCTTTGTCTGTTTCAATCACTTTGAATTATATAACTGTTCCTTTATGTTTTTCATGTTAATGAGTGGAAGTTGGTGGTGGTGGTGGAGTCCTGTTTGCAGATTTTGTCTCGTGATCTTTAAGTGAAACAGCAAAGAAGAATGGTGTCAAAGATCTTGGAAGAATTATAAACTGTGAGGAGAACAAAAGGTGTTGACAAATTGGTAGAATGGGTGAATAGATGGCAGATTAATTTCGATGTGGAGAAGTGTGAAGTAATACTATTTGGTGCAAAGAACATGGAGAAACTTCATAAAATAAAGGGATCCATTCAAAAGGGTGTGCAGGAGCACAGAGACTTGGGTGTATATGTAGATAAGTCATTGAAGGTGCCAGAACAGGTAGAGACAGCTGTTAATAAGGTAAACTGTATTCTTAAATCGGGGCATAGAGTACAAAAGCAGGTAGGTTATGCTAAATTGATATAGGACGATAGTTCTTGCTCAGCTTGAATATTGCGTACAATTCTTGGTGTCACATCTTAGGAAAGATGTGAATACATTGAAAAGAGTGCAGGATGTGTTTACTTGATGGTTCCAGGGATGAGAAAATTCAGTTATGAGGAAAGATTAGAGAAGTTGTGACTGCTTTCCTTGGAAAGCCAAAGCTAAAGGGGAGATTTGATAGAAGTTTCAGAGTCATTAGGAGTCTGGACAGAACAGAAAGGGGTGTACTGTGCCAACTCAAAAAATGTTCGAGAACCAGAAGGCACAGTTTTAAAGTGTGTTGCAAAAGAAATAAATGCGAGGTTATGAAAAAATGGTTTTAAGTAGCGAGTGATCCAGGCTTGGAATGCATTGCCTAGATATGTCGTGAAGACAAGTTCAACTGAAACGCTGAAGAGGGTGTTTGATGATCATTTAAATAAGAACAATGTGCAGGGTTACAAGAAAAAGGAAAGGGCTTGGCATTTAGTCAAATATTCAAACAGCCAATGCAGAAACAAAGAACCAAATAGACTCTTCTTGCATTACAACAGTTCTGTGATTCTGTATACTTTGATTGAAAAACTATACTATGGATATGAGACCTAGAAAACAGCTTGGGGAAATTAAGTCTAGACACAAACATGCTGTGATTAACAAGTTTGCAAATTAATTTGAACCTGTACTGGTACCATGAGGCAAAAAATGGAGCCTCTTGTGTTCTCATTAAGACTACAAAAATTGCTCTTCCGGTCCAGTATTGGAGATTAAGAAGGATATTGGAGATAACACCTCAAAATAACTGCCGATGTTTACTTGAAAATAGCCTTGGGATATGGCCCAGAGAAAGTATATCTGGCAGGATCTTTGAACAGAGCAATGATGCCATTAAAAACTAAATAAATTGAACAATACCATGTATTACATTATATGGCACATTGCCATTGCAAAACAAAAAGGATAAGAAAGAAAACTTTAAAAAACATTTGTTGCTGCTGTGGGTAGAGTGATTCAGTCAAGCCATCTGAAGTCATATGAAAAAGCCTGTTGCAGGTTGACCACCTGAGACAGACCCCAGCTCGCAGAACGTCTAAGCACACAGTGCCATTCTGAGGAGGTACTATTGCTTCATAGTTTAATAAGGGTGTACCACATTTAGTGGAACAGTATCTGAGTTCTTAATATGATGTTGATATCTAGAATAAAGAAAAGAATCTTTTGGATCAGGGGAAGAGTCTTGCACCAAATAACTTTATCCCAATATTTTCCATTGGTTCTTATTGACGGGCGGAGTAGTGTTCACTTTCAGTGCTCCTGCCCATGCTTTGAACTTGAACATATCTTCTTCCAAACTTGCTTTCCAGCATCCTAATACCAACTGTAGTAACTTAAGATACTATCTATTGTATGTGCACTTATACTAAATTATCAAGATGTAATTTCTCCAAACTGCTTCAATCCACTTGATCAAGATTGTTTCTTTGTGTTTGTTTCATTCACTATATGTTACAGCTTATGACCATCTAAAGGTGACTTACAGAACATTAGCATGTTAATGCAGTTAGGTAGTGGTTATGTTACAGAATTAATAATCCATCCGAACATTACTTCAAGTTCCAACCCAACTGTTGAGAATTTGCATTCAGTTTAAAGTACATGCAAATAAAATAAACAAAAATCTAATATCATTAAAAAAAAACCTAATTCACTTTTACCTCTAAGGGAAGGAAAGCTGATGCTCTTACCTGATCTGGTCCATACTCAACATGAGTGCCACTTCAATGTGTTGCCCTCTAGAGTGACTGAGAAAGTTATTTAGTTGTATCAAACACCTACAAGTGGTCCTGCAATGATGGACCACCAGCACCCATTCTGGGCAACAAGAGCCAGCTTGCCAGAGACACTTACACACCGAGGGACTAATATTCTTATAATATTATTAAGAGACCATCTAAGGAAGCATGATCACATCCAAGTTAATTTCTGCAACAGTACGAATAATATCCTGTCTAACACAGTGGACTGAATTTTCCTTCTGAGGATCAGAGACGCAGGTTGGAATTGTTGCCCTTTGAGAAACAACCATGTGTTCCTATTGTCATGAGGGCATCCCCTTAATTGGTAAAGAGACAGATTAACGGCCCAATTAAGAGAGTGAACAAGCTCTCAAAGTTCGATGGCCTTCCAGTCTGAAAAGAGCAACAGCTTGCAATGAAACTTAACAAAGAGACAGGGTGCTTCAAGCGGGGAGTAACCATTCTTCAATTTTTAAACATAAATCTTAAAATCATTTTTAAATGATTTTGAAGACATGTAGGGAGCAAGAAAGAAGGTGAGAAACTCCTCAGCAGTTTAGCATACGTTTGTTTCTGCAGCCAGGCTGTCAGAGAGAGCTTTTAGGTAATTCCGATCAGCCTCCTTTAATGGATTTCAAAAGGGTCACAATAAGTCTATCATAGAATAAATGAGATAGACACATAAGATGCAAATAGTGAAATGAATATTTTATGGGCCAAAGTCACAAACTGACAGGATGTAAACTCGGCAAATATGAATGCAGATAAAAGTATTCTCGCACTGCCATTTCTCAGTTCAATTAGCACAAAATCACTTGGAAATTTGTTGATAAATGTATCGTTTCAAACATTGTAGACATGAGCCTGAAGATTAATTTGGATGCAAAATTGAGATCTGGCTTCAGAGAATTTGCCATCTAGCCATCTCTTTTCACAGTCAGAATTTTGCTCAGTGCTGTATGGTGTGTGGATGATTGACATGGCTCAGGCTTCAAACTTCTCATTTATCATCTATGTTTCTCTATCAAGGTACAATACTTTTTTGAGAACTGTTTAACGTGCGGTGAAATTTAATAAGTCATAAAAGTGAAAACGTGCTTCAGAAAATGTGGGCTGACTCTCACAGTCTCCCAGGAAATTATATTACATGTGGCACAGCAGTGCACAAGGATAGTGAAGGCCATCGTTTGCAACCCAAATATAGACATAAAAATTAAATCTTATTAAAAATACTTAAAACTGGTAATAATTAAAATGGCCATGTAAATGAGACATTTACATCAATATCATTCCTTTTTCCAAATGACAGAGAAGGGGAAGGACAGGTCTGGGGAATGGGAAAATGGAAAAGGTCAATGCTGTGTGAAAAGTTCAATAACTCACTGTATGACAATATTTAAAAGGTTTTTCTACAGGAAAAGGATGTACTGTGTACAAATGTCCTTCCAGATATGCCATAATCATGCGTCCTCTCCAATGATGCCACTGCAGGCATCCATCTTACCACCAGTACAATAAAGACACAGTAGAAACCAGGCAGTTGTCCTGTGAGTATGAAGCATAGTGCCAGACTAGCGCTGAGATCGAATGTTGAAGAATTGTGTAGAAGCTCAACCGATATCAAATGGAACTGGCGGTCTTTCCACTCATAATTGCAAAATGATGAAATTGTAATAGATTTAATTAACAAACCAGAGCAGCTATGAGTATTACACATTTATCATTATTGGGAAGAGATTGTTTCAAATTGTATTCCACCTTAAATTTTTTCAAAGATCAGGAAAAAAGCAGATTGCAGAAATGTCAACAGCTTGAAGGCATGCTTTGAGCCCTGAGCAAGCGTAGCCTATGACTACTTTGTGTTCAACATAAGAAGTTGAGTTGGAAGAGATCCAACCAATTGATATGTGAAAGCATTAACACAGCTCTTAGATCCCTGTGAATTCAGGCATTTCAAAAATGATGAAATCAATGATAGGGTCATCTTAGACATAACAGATCATACAATGACACCACAACAGTTGAAGGAAGAGAATCTGACTGTTGAAGAAGCGAAAAGCATATGCAAATCTCTGAACTTGTAAATCAAGAGCTGCAGCATATACATGGGAGAACAGATGAATATGCCCGCAATGTGGAGAAGCAGTTCAAATCCGTATACTGTGCTGTTAAGCAGCTCAGACCTGTTCACAATTTTCAAAATATGTCCTCAATAATTCAAGCAAAATGAGTTGGAAGAAAGGAACAAGAATCCAAAGAAAGGCCAACAAAAAGGAAATCAAGACTGAAAGATAAATTGCAAATATTGTGGAGGTCAGCACGTAAAACAAAATAAATTACTTCACACCACTGTGAAAAATACTGTGTTTTACCTTCAAGAAGCTAAACTATTTTGGTTGCAAGTGTTTATCCAGGAAAAAAGACATCACACTTGAGTTCTCATGGTGCTGATCCTGACCCAAGACTCTGGACGGTTTGAGTTATTAGGAGAAGTTAGATAGGCTGGGATTACTTTTCCCTGGTGTGTAGGTGGGCAAATGTTGTAGCAGGTGCAGGGTCAGTTAAATCATCAGCTGGCACATAAATAGCTGGCACAGAAATAATTGATCCTGTTTTGTTGGTGGTGATTGGCTCTTGCAATGTATGAATGTCAGTGACCAGAGTTGGTTGATAATTGAGTGCAGAAGGAATATGACCAAGTGCAGGTGTAGGACGGGTGACCTTAGATAGGTTTATAAAATTATGAGGGGCATAAATAAGGTGAATAGACAATGTTCTTTTCACAGGCTAGGAGTATGCAAAGCCACAGGGTATGGATTTAAGGTGAGAGGGGAAAGATTTAAAAATGATCTGAAGGACAACTTTTTCACACAGAGCGTGGTGAGTATATGGAATCAGCTGCCAGAGTAAGTGGTAGAAGCTAGTACAATTACAACATTCAAAAGACATTTGGACAGGTACATGGTTAGGAAAGCTTTAGAGGGATATGGGCCAAGTGCAGGCATTTGGGATTAGTTCAGTTTTGGAAACCTGGTCAGCATGGATGAGTTGTTGCCATGCTGTATGAATCTCTGATTCTATGACTCTTTAACCCCTTGTCAAATAATTATGATGGTGATGCGCAACTTAGAAATGGAAATGGCAACGTAACTCAAAGAAAGCCTAAAAGGAAAACAACATTCAAGTAAAATAACATTAAACAGCACAATGTTAAATGGCGAATACCTGGATATTTCTCACAATTAACAGCACAAAACAAAACGAACTAGTTGGTTAATATTTTGTTGCTCTTTGTGGGAGGTTGCAAATTGATTGTGGTGTTTCCTGCATTAAACAATGACTACACATCAAAAGGTCTTATTTGACTGTAAAGTGCTTTGAGAGTTTGGAAGTTGTTAAAATTGTTAAATAAATGAAAATCTTTCTCTTATAGCTGTTGGACCTGTGTTAGGAAATTAGATGAACAAGCATGAGTGAGAAAGCTACTTGATCTCAACCTCACATATCTATCTGTCAGAGGCAGTTCTTGAGGACCATATTGGTAAGTGGGAATATTGATAGTTGTGGACGCCACCTTTTAACATGTTGTATGGCATTTCACCAGGCTATATAAGTTTAGAACAGATCAATAAGTTCCAAACTGAGTATTCATGAGGTTCTGTAGTCTATCAAGAGCAAAGGAATTGGATTCAATCAAAACCTTCAAACTTACAATTTGGCACATCCCTCAATCTATGATTACCATCAACTTAAAGAAACAAACCTGGTTCAATGAGGAAGAGCAGGACAAGGCATAACAAAAACACAGTGAAATTACAACATATGATGGTATGTAAGCCAAATGGCAAAAGAAGTACGTAGTGGATGGAGCCAGACAATGCCACAAACAAGTCATATTTTTTGCTGTTCTTGTATATTGTGTTGTGAATGGTAGTAGACAATTAAACAAATGAGTGGAGGAAGAGTCTATATGAATATCCCCAACTGTTGATGATAGAGGAATCCAACATGTGAGTGACAAAGACAAAGCAAAAGAATTTGCTTAAAATCATCGTCAGCTAGAATTCCTGAGAGGATGATACATCCCAGCCTCTTCTTGAAATCTCTAGCTTCACAGATGCCAGTCTTCTGACTACACAATTCACTTCGGGTGTCACCAAGAAATGGCTGAAGGAGCTGAATACTGTAAAGGCTATGTTCTAGCAATGGTTTAGAGAACTTTTCTCCAGAACTAGCTGCATCTGCCAACAAGCTGTTTCAATGCAGGTGTAATACTGACTCGATTTGACAAGGCAGAAAAAAGCTCGAGTATTCTCTGTTCACAAAGAAGCATGAGAAATGCATTTCAGTAAATTACCTCACCTAAAAACATCGAAGGTGTTGTGGACAGTGTTATTAAGTGGCACTAACTCAGCAATAAACCAGTCACTAAAGGTTAAATTGATTTCTGCCCGGAGCACTCAACCACAAACTTAATTGCTATCTTGCTCCAAAAATGAGTGAGAAAAATAATTAGGGGTAGGCTGAGAATCACTGTCCTTGATCAAGGCAGTATTTGACCAAGTGTGACAAGGAAAATTGAAGTTAATTAGGATTAGAGAGTTGGAGAGGAAATCTTTCCACGAGCAGAAACCATGACTAGCACAAAAGGAAATGTTTTTGGTTGCCAGAAGCCAATCAACTTACTTTCAGGACAGCGTAGCAACATTTAGTCTTTGGCTTCAACATTGATGACCTTTCCTCCATCAGAATATCAGGAGCAGGAATGCTCACTAACACACAACTCCTCAGATAATAGAATCCCTGCAGTGTGGAAGCACGCCATTCAGTCCATACAGACCCTCCCAGACAGACCCACCCCATCCTTGTAACTGTACATTTTCCAAGGCTAATCCACCTAGCCTGCACATCCCTGGAAACTATGGGCAATTTACATGGCCAACCCACCTGACCTGCATATCTTTAGACTGTAGGAGGAAACCAGAACACAGACATAGGGAGAATGTGCAAACTCCACGCAAACAGTTGCCCAAGGGTGGATTGAATCCGGGTCCATGGTGCTGTGAGGCAGCACTGCTAACCATTGAGCCACTGCACTGCCCAGATGAACAAACATTCATGCAGTAAGACCTGGAAAATATTTGAGTTTGAACATTTGTGTCGTACAAGTGCCAGGCAATGACTATTTTCTTCATGAAAGAGCATGACTCCTTTCTCTTGATATTCAATCTGATTACCATCACCAAAACCAAACCACTTTCAAGAGCCTGGGAACCACCATTGACCAGAAAGTTAATAAGACAATATGAAGACTGCGCTTACAAGAGCAGGTCACTGAAATTGGAAAAGGTCGTTGAAGCTCGTTGAAATCTAAGGCAAAACCTGGAACAGTCGATCAGCTCCCCAGCCACAGCATTAAATATTCAATCTTTCCACGTTTTGGGAAACATGCATTGTGTACCACCAGGTGCAACAACTTTCAAATCTGTGACATTTACCATCTGGAAGGATTAGGGGAACAGGATCATGGGAACATGACCATTTCCAAATCATATGACATCCTGGCTTGAAATATATTGCCATCCTTTCATCATCACTGGCTCAAAACCCCTCAAACACCCTATTGATTGCATTATGGGAATGCCTCCACCACATAGACAGCAGGGATTCAAGAGGGTGGCTCTTCTCACCAGCAATTAGGGATGGAAATAAATGCTGGCCTTGCATGATGGCTAGAAATCATAAATGAATAAATTCTTAAGAAAAAACATGGACACATAGGTTCCTGTCTAAGTAGAGCAAGGGTTAACAATGAAGGGCTGATAATACAATATTAATTTAGAGAACCACTGTATGCCAGTGTAGATATATATATATAAAACACACTGTGGCCCTTAAAATTGATAGAATGTACAAATAATTAAACACGTTTTCTCAAAAAAATAAAAATTCATCTCCTGAGGACTGCAAACTAGTGATCTCAATTTAATAGCATTAAGCTGCTTACACCACAGTGAGGTTATAATTGCTAATGTTTCCTAGCCTGATGAATTAAGATGCTTCATTTAGCTTGACCATCTTATGATGCAACTAAATTACTTTTTAAACTTCAGCATTCAATTACATTGAACTGCAATTTGTTTGCTGGGATATAAAATAGAAAGTGGATTTAGTTCAGAGGGAGAAACTAAAGGAAGGTTATGTAAGTCACATTAATTAGAAAAAGTTAAACTGACAAAAATCAGCAACAATAAAGTGGAGAATTGGCAATGGGAGATCAAGGTAAGAAGTTAAATATTTCTTTTTTTTTATGTAGAATTCCTACAGTGTGGAAACAGGCCCTTTGGCCCAACAAGTCCACACCGACCCTCAGAACTCCCACCCAGACCCAGTCCCCTATAACCCACCTAATCTACACATCCCTGAACACTATGGGTAATTTAACATGGCTAATCCACCTAGCCTGCATATCTTTGGACTGTGGGAGGAAACCGGAGCACCCAGAGGAAACCCATGCAGACATGGGGAGAATCTGCAAACTCCACACAGACAGTCGCTCAAGAGTGGATAGCATGAAGACAACCATATTAAACTATATTCCTGACATTTAAATAGCTTGTGGCATAATTGTATTTGTTCAATAATTGGTGGAGGAATTGACAGATTTTCTTCAGAAAAGAAAATAACATAGAATTGAATTGAATTAGCTTTATTGTCACATGTATTCAGATGCCTACAGTGAAAAGTTTACAAGTCGCCACTTACAGTGCTATCTTAGGTACCTAGGTACAGGTTTTTCAAGTTCTTAGTCCAAGTTCTTAGGAAAGAAAAATTAGAAAATAAGGAAATACAAAGTCCAACATTGCAGATTGCAGGAATAAATTAGAAAATAGAGAAATTCAAAGTTCAGAATAACAGTCCTTCCAACCCGGTCCATGCTGGCACCTAGACTCCAGTTCACACTGTGCCTTGACTCCAGACCGTGCCAGGCTTCACCTTGAGGTTCATGCAGCTGGGAAACCCCTTTGGGATCACCTCGAGACTGGAGACTGACACTGAGGTCCCGCCGGGCCAAAAGACCACGTACTGCCAAAAGACTTCCACACAGGACCAAAAGATTTCCACGCCAGGCTGGGAGATGCCTCGCCAGGTCTGCGCTGAGGTTAGGTGTCCAAGGCCAACAGGGAAAGGCCACATTGAGGCCGCATTAGATTAGAAAGTTCATGAGTGCTATGCTGTGTGTGGACTTCAACAGATAGTGAAACAAACCATATTGTTCGTTGTCTATTAGGTTATTTGAAAAGGGAATTTGTAGGGAAACACTAAAACTGTGCTTTGTGATGTTGGTGAGCTAGAAGGCAATTCATTTTAAACTTCAATTGGATCATGTTTCAGCTTTAAAAAAACCTTTGTTCCACAAGTTTTATTTTGTAAATGCCAAACTTAAAAATCCTGGAGTTCTCTGAAGCTGCCAGCAATCAAAGGATTAAGATATTGAAAAACATACAAGTTAATCTACAGACATCCAGGTTTCCTCTGATCAACACATGTTTAATTTTTAATGATTACCCACATTGCATGCAGTGACAAATAAAATCAGAAAGTCCTGGAGAAAAACAGCAGGTCTGGCAGCATCTGAGGGGAGAGAGAGAAACAAAATTAATGTCTTGAGTCCAATATGACTCTTCTTCAGAACTGAACAAGGCTGAAATTGATGGCTTTTATGGAGGTTAACAAAGGGGAAGGACAAAAGAATGGAACAGATGGTGAGGGAGCCCAGAGTAAAAGACAAAGGAAGTAATAATGATAGTAGAGGAGAGACATAGATGTAAAATAAAGTGTTAATAATAGGTATGAATAGTTGAAAATGTATCAGCTTTGCTGAGGGCAAACCCATGCAAACAAGATACAACAGATGCTTGGTGGATGGCAAGGGATCTAATCAGTATTCTGAAGTTGTTGAATTCAATGTTGAGTCCTGAAAGCTTTAAAATTTCTAAGCAGAAAATGAGGTGCTGTTCCTTCAGCTTGCAGCGGGTTTTGCTGAAAGCACTGCAACATTCCCAGGACAAAAATGTTAGCCTAAGAGCAGTATGGTGTATTGAAATGGCAAGCAACTGGAGGCTTGGGGTCATTCTTAGGGACAGAGCAAACTCATTCAACAAAATGGTCACCCAGTCTGTGTATGGCCTTACTATTGTCGAGTAGACCATATTGTTAGCAATGAGTACAGAAGACTTGCTTAAACCACTGTTATACCTGTAAGATGTGTTTGAAAGCTTGGACAGTGAGGAAGAAAGAGAGAAAAGAACAAGTGTTACATCGTCTACGTCCATGGGAAGGTATGTTGGGGCCATGAGAAAATGTTAGGAGTGGCAAAGGAGTGGATCAGGGTGTTGCAAAGGGAATGATCAAGTGGAATGCTGACAAGGGAGGGAAAGGGAAAATGTGTTTGGAAATAGTATCTTGTGGAAGGTTGCTAAAATGGTAAAGCATGAACCTTTGAATATAGAAACTGGTGGAGTAGAAAGTGATGACAAGGGGAAACCTTATTGTTGTTCATGGAGATAAGAGGTAAGGGCAGAAGTAAGAGAAATGGGTCATACATTGCTGAAGGCCCTGTCAACCATGATGGAGGGGTGTAGTCCTCGGCTGAGGAAAAATGAGGACCTGTCAAAGACATTTCTGTTGAAGGTGGCACCTTTGGAACACATGCAATGGAGATGGAGAAACTGGGAGAATGGAATCATATCCTTGTAGGTTGCAGGATGTTTGGAAGTGTAGATAAAGTAACTGTTTAAGCTGTTGGGTTTGTAACAGATATTGGTGGACATCCTATCCCCAGAACTGGAAACTGAGAAGACAAAGAAGGGAAGAATCAAAAATGGTGAAAGTGAGAGAAGAATGGAAATTGGAAGAAAAAATGATTATTTTTTCCAATTGTGGATGAAAAAGGAAATCAACACTGATAATGCTGTCTACATACCACAGAAAATGTTGTGGGAGTAGACCTGGGTTGGACTAGAAAGAAAAATTACATTGAGTTTACCATGTAGAAATAGGCTAATCAGCCCTTCTAGTCTATGCTTGTTTATGATGTACACAAAACTCCCTCCACCTTGCTTCCAATCATCCTGTCAGCACATCCATCTTTTCTCTGACATTATCTAGATCCCCCTTAGAGGCATTTAAATACTTTTTCCATCAAGTACTGCATTCCTGCTTAATATTTTGTATGTAAGGTATTACAGTTAGATCACATATGCACTGTATTCTTCAGCAGAAAACACGTTCCTATGGAAATAAATGCTTTTTTTCTTTGACAAGTGCTTACAGAAATTTTCCCATAAGACCGGATACCTTTCTTAAGTTCAGCCCAAATCAATGAAAACAAAATGATAGATATGATTGGGTCTCACAAGTTTTAGTCGGTCCCATTTCATTGAATTCCAATCAAAGTTCACAGAGTAAGACTGGCCTTAAATATGGCACAATCATCACAAATTTACCAATTGAACATGAAAAGGTCATGACCATTTGTTTACTGTAAATAGAAAAGTTAAACTGATAAGCGAGGTTTTAAATGTTGTATAAATACTAAGATAGACATTTTACAAATAAATGCTATACCCTTTCCTGTCAAGGGGTGGCAGATAATTCTTGTGGAAAGTTGCAGTTAAGCATGTAGTTTTTCAGCATTGTGTGACCCCACTTGGGGTTCAATAAGTACAGATTCAGAAACTATTGAACAGTTGTACTGCAGCAAACCTTCATTGGGATGAAATATTACTTTGAATTTCTGGGTTAACGTTTGAATTTAGAGCATGAGGGATACCTGCTTTTTGGGGAAGCAATGTCCAAAACTAAATGGTTGGGAGTTGCGGTGGGACAGGAGTAGTCATAGAGGGAAGACTCACTTATAGAAAATGAAAAACTATAAGTTAACAAAGAAGCATCCTTAATGCTTTGCAAAGATAACTGTTACATAATGATTTGTTATTGTATTCAACTTATAAGCATATTAAAAACATACAGTTTAATGGCTGGATCGGCAACATAAGTGCGAGATGCTAAATGTTTGGCCATTCATTTAATTGGCAATATTTTTAAGGTTAATATCACTACGATATCCCATTAAAATATAATGGATTCAATATACAAATAGCATGTGTTATGGTGAGAGTTTGCTTTCTTGGAGTTCCCCATTTTAACATTTATGAATGAAATTTCAGCAATGGACACTCGTGATATTTTCTAGAGTCTCATTAAATTAGAGCATGGACATAGCGGTAATCTGTAATATTTTTGAATTAGATATTAAACTTAGACCTCACCTATTATCACAACTGTACAAAATAAAATTGCTCCATTGCTGTGTTATGCGTATAGTATAACTTCAAGAGGCATGCTCATATGCCATCACCATATAACATGAGGGTATAACTATCTCAGACATCGTCTTAACTGGGGCTAGATGCAAGAACGGAAGCATATTACTGTTTGTCATGGAATAGCTTAATATTAGCCCACTGAAGTGTCTGTAATTGCCATACTTAATATATATATTTATATTTATAAATAAGTGATACGCACACGATAAGCTGCCATAAGCATCTGTTGAATCTTTCAGTGCCGTGTTACCCATGTCTAGTGCGCATGGTAGAAGAGCTAACATAAGCATTGCCACATCAGATACATATATTCTGCCGGATGGAAAGCCCCCACTATTGTGGCAGATCATGGTAAGCAGTAGTGAGTTCTTATAAAACAGTCTAAGTCCTTAGTAGTAGATACTTGGAAACCTAATTGAACATCAGATAGATGACAGGAACAAAAACAAAGTTGCTGGAAAAGCTCAGCAGGTCTGGCAGCATCTGTGGAGGAGAAAACAGAGTTAACATTTCGGGTCTGGTGACCCTTCCTGATTTACAGCATCCACAGTTCTTTTGGTTTTTAGATAGATGACAGTCCTGGTATTCAAAACATACAGAAAGTGAACAGCACCAATTTCCAAGAGTACAGATCTGTAAATTGAACAGCCAGAAGGCAGAGCTGTTGTATTTCTGCCTAAAATATAAATTTTGTCAAGCTTAAAATAATGTCTCTACTTTTTAAACAAAACATTCTGCCTGTCTTCTGATTTCAAAGCTTTAAAATGTGTTATGAGGCTTTCATTTTTCAATACAGATACAGAGCTCTCCTGAGCAAAATGCATCTTCTAAACAGTAAAAACAAGTTTTCCAAACTAATCAGGCTGACCTGTGTGCAGAATTTGGTTGGTTCTGTCCTTTTGTCTCTACTTCAGCGCAAAAGCAAATGGAAGCTCACATGAGGGCAAAAACACTATTGAGTGGAAGAAATGTATTACTACAAGACTATTTCTGAAGGAGCAGTCTTATTTGACTGTAAAGAAGCAGTAACAATGCTTCAAGCAGAAGAAAAATGGAGAAAATGAAAGAAGAGAACAGCAATACAAATTAAAAATAAAGTCAAAAATTTAAAAAAAATCTCTGCATAAACTTCTAAACAGATAAACATGAACATCAACAAGAAATAGTCAATGAAATCTTTTCCAAAATACAACTATGTAAGAAATGTCTTGGAGTCATACAGCAGAGAAACATGCCCTTCCGCCTATATCTAGGCTGACCAATAATCACCAAACTACACTAATCCCATTTATATGCACTTGGTTCATAGCCTACTATTACCTGGCACTTTAAGTACTCATCCAGATGCTTCTTAAACAAATACCTGCCTCCACAACCCTCTCAGGCCACACATTCCTTATCTCTACCAACCTCTGAGTGAAAATTATTTTTTTCAAATCTCTAAACCATTTTTTCCTCAACTTAAACATATGCTTTCTGGTCTTAAACATGTCTTCCAAGGGAAAGAGATTCTCACAATCTATTCTGTTTATGAGATAACAAGGTGTAGAGCTGGATGAACACAGCAGGCCAAGCAGCATCATAGCAGCAGGAAGGCTGACGTTTCGGGCCTAGACCCTTCTGATGAAGGGCAGTTCCTACTACTCTGTTTATGCCTTTCTTAATTTTGTATACTTCAGTCAGTTTCCCACTCAATCTCCTCTGCTCCAAGAAATACAAACCTGACGAGTTTCTCCTCATAACTGAGACTTTTCATCCCAAACAACATTCTGGTGAATCTCCTCTGTACCCTGTCCAGTGCAATCATATCCTTCTGATAGTGTGGTAACTAGAACTGCATACAGTATTCCATCTGAGACCTAACCAACGTTTTATAACATTGTAACAAGACTTCTTTGCTCCTATATTCCAAGTCCGAGCTGATGAAGGCAAGCATCCGGTATACCTACTTCATCACGCTGTCTACCTGTACTGGCATCTTCAGGGATCTTTGGACTTGTACACAAGATCCCTTTATTCCCCAGTACTCCCAAAAGACCTAACATTCATTGCATATATCCTTCCCTTACTGGACCTCCCAAAATGCATCACCTTGCACTTATCAGGATTAAATTCCATTTACCATTACTCCACCAAATTTATCAGCTGACCAATATCAGACTGTAACCTGAGGCTATCCCCTCACTATCAACAACACCCTCTTTTTTTGTGTCATCTGCAAACTTATTAATTAAATCTTCTGTGTTCACATTCCAGTTGTTAATATACATTACAAATAGCAAGGGTTCTAGCACTGATTCCTGTGGTACACTACGGGTCACAGGCTTCTAATAGCAAAAACATTTTTATAAACCAATTTTGGATCCAGTTTGCCAACCTGCCTTGGATCCCATGGGATCTTACTTTTTGGACCAGTCTTCCTTGTGGGACCTTGTCAAAAGTCTTACTGAAATCCTTGTAAACCACGTCAACTGCATTACCCTCATCAATATATTTAGTCACTTTATTAAAAAAAAATTAAGTAAATTAGTCACAGGATCTTCATCTAACAAGTCCATGGTGTCTTTCTCTGATCAATCCCTGCCTTTCCAAGTGTTGACTAATCTTGTCCTTCAGAATTTTTTCCAATAATTCCCCTACCATTGACATCAGAATAACTGATCTGTAATTACTTGGTCTATCCCTGCTACCCTTTGTTGTGTGTAAATTACCACAAGCTACCTTTAATTCAGTTACGTATTAAGAAATCTCATAGACAATCAAATACTGAAACAATTACTTAAACTTTATTGTACATAACAGCTAAAATAAGAACCCTGAAGTAAACAAATTAGCCTCACAACTCTTCTTAGTTATTCACTGATCAATGCTGGAATTTAACGATGATTCCAACCAACAGTGTCTGTTTCTGGATGTCCAGGGTGTGATCCTTGTCCCATGTCATTATTTTGATGTTTACAGTATCACAACTTCTTGAACAAAGGAACCCATTAGCTGTCTTCCAGTCACCTGGCAATTCACCTGTGCACAGCAAAGTACTAAATGTCTCTGTCAGGGCCCCAGCAATCTTCAACCTTGCCTCCTATAGCAGCTCAATAGCTGGGGCAGCACGGTGGCTCATTGGTCAGCACTGCTGCCTCACTGCACCAGGGACCCGGGTTCGATTCCACCCTCGGGTGACTGTCTGCATGGGTTTCCTCCAGATGCTCAGTTTCCTCCCATAGTCCAAAGATGTGCAGGCTAGGTGGATTGGCCATGGGAAATTGCCCATATTGTTCTAGGATATGTAGATTAGGTGGGGTATAGGGCAATGGGTCTGGGTGGATGCTCTGAGGGTCAGTGTGGACTTGTTGGGCCAAAGGCCCTATTTCTACACTGTAGGAATTCTATGAAAATCTCACAAGGCCCTAGGGATTTGTGCACCTGTATGCCTGTTAAACCATTTATATGCCTTCCTTATTAATCTTAATATGTTCAATTTACTCACCAGCTCAACTGAAATCCCCAGCTCCACTGTCTTTCTCCTCTGTGAAAACAGTTGCAAAGTATTCATTTAAGACCTCAGCCACACCCATGAGCTCAATGCACAGGTTGCCCCTTTGGTTTCTAATAGGCCCCACTCTTTTCCTGTTAATTCTCTTAATTTTAATATCTTTATAAAAACCCTTGGGGTTTTCCTCGATCCCATCTGTCAAAGATATTTCCTGGCCCCTTTTTGCCCTTCTTTAATAAACAACCTGTTACAGTCACTATACTTTCAGAGGGTCTCCCCTGTTTTTAATGTGATATCTTTGATATCCCCAAACATCCAGGGTTCCCTCAACTTGTTGCCCATGCCCTTCATTCTTAGAGAAACGTGCTGGCCCCAATTATCACTATACCACTTTTAAAAGACTCCCATTGTCCAAATGTAGACTTACCTGCAAATACTTGCTCCCAGCGTATGTTTGCCAGATCCTGTCGAATGATATTGAAATCAACCTTCCCGCAATTTAGACACTTAGCTTCTACATTAACCTTATCCCTTTCCATAGTGACTTTGAAATTACATAGCTATGCTGCTTTATTTTACAGATCAGGCAGGAAATGACCCGAAGAAAAGGCCTTTGAAAATGTTCCCTGCTATCAGGAAGGAGGGGTTTCGCAGAATTAATTCTGTGGAAAGCCAGAATGGTCCAGAAGATATTGGGAGGGACCTCATAAACCAGCTGAAGGTAAGAATTAACTTCAGGATTGACAGTCTCCCAATACATGTCATGCTAGACTCTATTGAAGAGTATGTCACAAGGTGTCACAGCAAAGTACTTGAATGTAATTTCACTGAAGGAGAGCTCTCAAAGAGACTTGGTGAATTAATAATGGCCTCTACACACATTAAAGGCTTCAGGAATGATCTTCTGAGGAAACCAAAGAGCCAGAGCATTGACACCTTACGTGAAGGTGGGAATAAGCATAAAGTCATAGTGGTGGGCCAACAACCATTACATGCTTTAGGTTCAGATAATACTATTGATACAGTCAGTTAAGTGCCCCAAACTAAGAAGACTTGTAAAGGTGCGTTTGTCGCTGGAATCCAAAAGCTGTTCAGCCTTTCTTCACTACTGTAAAGCATGTGACACCAAAGGACATTAGATACATATGTGCAGGAAATCTGGTTTTGAAAGCCAAGTCAGACCCAAGAACTAAACACTGCAGACAATGAAGACCCCCAAGGCAGGACAATGCCACAAATCAGCAGGAAGGCAACTATTGAGAACACACACAAACAGAAACTTATCAATGAAGTGCACAGTCGACACAGTAAAAGGCAAATTTTAGAAAATAAACTAAGTTTTCCATACTTTTTAACTCAAACACCATGTAGCTGGTATAAGGTCATCAAAAGCCTTTATGACTATTAACGTCATGTGTCCTGAAAAGGCAGGTTAACGTACATTAAAAGCTGAAATCAATACAGGGGCTAGTGCTAACATATTACCACTAAATACACTGAAAGACATGTAGCTCAGTAATTCACATTCTATGGCACAACCTTTGAGAGATTAGAATTAGAAATAGAATTAGGTTTATTGTACAACGAAAAGTGTACAAAGTCACCATTTCTTGTGCCTTTTCAGGTACAAAGATACCTAAATGCAAAATCTTAGTTTTAAATTAGAAAAATAAAGAAATACATGTAAAAGTTCAGTATTGTAGTCCTTCTAAAGTCAGGATTCCACACTGGGCTTCATCCCGAGGTGAGGAGTCTGCGCTGGGCTTCCTCCAGGAGGCCGGGAGTCTTCGCTGGGCATTCCCAAGGCTGAGAAACCATGCTGGGCTTCCTTGAGGCCAGGAACCCATCAAGTCGACACTGGCTTAACTCTCTGCCACCGATGCTGTCCAAGGAATGGAGTTAAATAGAGAGAAAAAAGAAGAAAACGTAAAAAAAAGGAAGAAATGAAGCAGACAGATCAGATGACTCTAGCTTAGGAGCCGACTCCGCCACCGTCTAGGCAGCACATGTCTGGGCCTCACATTGTCTCACAGCGTACAATAGATCAGTAATTCTGTGCATCGGCCCAATCAGCTTGCAAATATGCAAACTTATCATGGCTTCACAAAATTATCTATCCAGTAGAAATCAATGGGCAAGCAGTGTCAAGACTACCACTATGCACAGAATTTGTGTAGAGTCATATAACACAGAAACAGACCCTTCAGTCCAACTTATCCATGCTGACCGGATATCCTAAATTGATCTAGTTCCATTTGCCAGCATTTCATGAGATTGCAACCACACAAACTGTAATAGAACGAAGCACATCTAACTCAGTAAAATCAGCTCAAATTCAAGGCATTCTTGAGGTAAGTTTGATATACTTTGATCAAATTCAGTGTAAACAGTTGTAGTTGACAACTACCAAAGATGAGCTTTGAATCCCTACAGTGCAGATGAAGAGATAATTTAGCATGTCCAATCCATCTAACCTGTATGTCTTTGGACAGTGGGAGGAAACCCATGCAGACACACAGAGAATGTGCAAACTCTACACAGATAGTCAGCCAAGGCTGAGATTGAACTCAGATCCCTGCTGCTCTAAGGTAACAATGCTAACCATTGTGTCACATGCTGCCCAAGTGACTGTAAGAGTTACAAAAGACTACTATCAAGAGATGACCTGACAGCATTGATGATGCTCCTGAGGAAAGTCAGTTATTTTGGTCATACGGAGGTGAACTTGGTATATTGTAGCAAGTCATTTTCAAGGGAAAACAAGTGCTATCTCCAAAACCATTATGATAAGATATCATAGCCAAAGGTGCCCAAAATCCAAAGATGTGCAAGTTAGTTGGATTGGCAAGGAAAATACAGGGTTACAGGGATAGGGTAGGGGAGTGGGTTTGAGTGGGATGCTCTTCGGGAGGGGGGAGGGGAGGGAAGGTGTTTGGTGTGGGCTCGATCAGTGGATGGCCTACTTCCACATTGTAGGGATTTTATGATTTCATAATGACCATGTTATTTCATGTCTTGCCAATATACATAACCCTTAAGCAACATCACTAAAGCAGAACATCCAAATATAATCACATTTCTGTTTGTAGATACTTGTTCTGTGCAAATTTTCTGCTCCTCTTCCTACTTTAAATAGTGACTCAACTTCAAACGTATTTAATTGATTGTCAAATACTTTGGAATATCCTGAAGTGGTAAAAGATACCATATAGATTATTCTTTCTTTACTTACTTATGTGTTGAGAAAGTGATCGAAGACTGTATTAAACAACTAAGTTTGCTTTGCATCTATTCATACCTTATTTTTTACATTTATTCGGTTCTAGCAACATAAAATTCCACTTAGCAGTAATTCTCAGATTTTCTTCAGCTGCGCATTATGGTGTTTGCTGTGACTTAGTGGTTGCATTCTTGCCTCTGAATTAGAAGAGCACGGATTCAAAGATTACCTAGACTGATACCTCAGTTCAATATGCGACGCCGTACTGTCAACTTCAACATACTCATAGGATCAATTTAACATCTTGTCTGAAACACCATATCTTTGACAATGCAGCATTCCCACAGTACTGGTGTATCAGCCTAAGATTAAAATATCCAGGATCTGGACTGATTCTTGAATTCACAACGTCCGATTCACAGACAAACTTTCTGCCGCTGAACCAATTGACTTATTTAAAATATTCATACAGAGTTCCTTATTTTTTAAAAAAGTTGAAAATCAGTTGATCTGTCATATGAAAGGTAAGCTTGTGAAATTCCAGCAATCACCTAAGTATTCCTTTCATTTACAACTGTGCCAGAAACTTTCCAGAATATTTCAGTATCGAGTTACTCACACAAAAATTGCATCATATTGTCTGATTGTCTTTGGGGAAATCATTATCAGCTAACAGAGGTGTTTTAATTATGCATGTCTGCTATACCCGCACTTCATTATCTTCAATGTCAACTCTTGTCCTCCAACAACTCTAGCTATTTAATTGTCCTTTGGCTCAGCTGGAATTGAATTGTCCTGGAATCAACAGTTCAAAATATTTTAAGTTTTTGTTTAATCCAAATGGAATATGACATTAATTTCCAATAGATCAGTAGCATTTCATTGTTTTTCTTTTCTCATGACTGTTTTATTTGTATAGTCTTCTTGCCAATTTCTGATGTTTTATTTTATAATATTTGATTTATGCACAGCTACGTGAGGATCTGTAAATTTTTTATGAACAGATTTTGAGACAACTGCAGCACTCCATGCCACTCCATTAATGACCTCATGCTGCACTTAAATCTTGCTTAAGTTGTTCCTTAGGAAACATGAAAAGTTCAATTCACAACTTTGCCCTCGTTTGTTCTTAATTCTACCAATAGTATTGGTTGCTTATCACAGGGTTCCTACTGAAGGTCATTGACAAAGTTATAAACCGTTTAAGACACCATGGGGTTGGGTAGGTAATTAACATTTTTAGCTTGAGAAATTGCACTAGACTTATTGCAAAAAACCCTCTAAAAAATCAAATGCAACTCAGACTTTGCCAAAAAAATGTAAGATTTAGCCCACTATTTCCGAGAAGTTCTAGGACTTGCCTTGAACCACAAGAACATTGACATTAGGGACTTGTGAAGCTTGCTATCAATAATTCAAAATGGTGACCACTTAATTGCCAAGCTGCATTACGCTTTGTGTCATCATGTACAAATTATGAGACAACAAGAAAGTACGATGGAAACAAAAGGAAGCAAATCCTGCACGCCATATCTTGCTACCGCTTTGGACATTCTGCTAAAGATCAGGGGATCAAGAATCTGTCTGTTAATCACATGATGACACACAGCAGAATCTCATGGCCCTGAATGGACATCAGCCTCAGGGTCAGCTGAAGACTGTAGCCAGGTGCCCCTCTGTACTTGGAAGACCTCTGATTGGTCAATTAATTTTGAGAGACTGCTCACAGGCCTTATTTTGACAGCATACTTACTTCCTTGCCAATTAAAGACTCAGCCAATCTGAAAATCTTGACTTTAATCAGTTTTCAAACATAGGCGAGTTTGGGTCCCATTGACAATCTTGATTGCTTTTCCCTGTCCTCAGAGGAAAATTCAGCCTCATTTGTCTGAGTGGCCACAATCTATAGCCTTATAAACCTGTATAAAATCATTTTCTTTTAAAGCACTAAAGACTGAAGCTGCCAAGCAATTAATGTGAAATATATCTTGTAAAACACAACTCCATTTGTGAGTGCCAACTAGTTCATCTTCAATTCTGATTTATGATTTTAGAATTAAACATTCTCCAATAAGCAAACATGCCCATTCCACATTAAAAATTATGTTTATATGTTGAAACTTAATTTAAAAAAGCACATTCCAATTTTTTAAAAGAAATTTTGCCATTTTTCATTTTTACAAGCAGTGCAAGAAGCAGTTCTAGACCTAGCCACACAGCTCAAGTGATTTAACTATGAAAATATATGTGTTTATAAGGCATCTTTCATCGTTTCTAGACAACAGAAAGTTCTTCAGAGCTAATGGAATTGTTTAGAACTGCAGGCACTATTGTATTACATAGAAACATGGCAGTCAAATTTGGTACAGCAAGGTGTCAGAAAATGCAATGAGATAAAGTCCTAGATAATCCATTTTTACGAACATATGTTCACAGATAAATAGTGATCAGGTCAACGGGCAAAACATCCTTATTTAACTTCAATTGGATGAATGGTAAGGTGATTGAATTTTCAAACCCACCTAAGAGAGTAAACAGTGTCGTAACTAGAATCTCTGTAAAGCTTTTTCCTGTTTGGTACAGTGCCCTTAACAGCCTTTAGGACCAAGACCAGGACTTCCATAGATGAAAGATGTTCTCAAACACTTATTGGTTTTCTCTCTTCCCCAGGGCTACTACAGATAAATTTGACATCTCAGAGCTTCGATTTGAAGCCTCTCTGCCTTACATCAATACTCTCATCTCCTGTAATTTCCTTGTGCAATGCTCAGGGAGGTTTGCATAGGTAGTACGCTAGGTCAATGGCCCAATGGAAAGGTAATCCGCTGCTACTCATTCAGAAAGGTGCAGCACACTTTAATCAGCTATCCCTGCCCAAGACTAGGCCTAAAAGAGGGTAGAATATGGATCCCTATGATGGCAGAATATTTCTCAGTAGTTATCATTGGTTAAACATTTTGCAGCTGACCCTACTCCTTGTGAAATATACAACGATTTTTAGACTTCTTGTCACATCGATCATTGGCATTCAGATCTGTCCATTCTCCTTACTTGTGACTGAATGACAACCTTGCAGAGAGCTAATAGTAGAGACAACAAGGTGCAGGGCTGGATGAACACAGCAGGCCAAGCAGCATCATAGGAGCAGAGAGGCTGACGTTTCGGGCCTAGACCCTTCATCAGAAAAGGGGGAGGGGAAGGGGGTTTTGAAATAAATAGGGAGAGAGTGGGAGGCAGATAGAAGAGGGATAGAGGAGAGGATAGGTGGAGAGGAAACAAACAGGTCGAAGAGGCGGGGATGGGGCCAGGAAAGGTGAGTGTAGGTAGGGAGTTGGGAAGGGGATAGGTCAGTCCAGGGAGGACGGACAGGTCAAGGGGGCGGGATGAGGTTGGTCGGTAGGAGATGGAGGTGCGGCTTGAGGTGGGAGGAGGGGATAGGTGGGAGGAAGAACAGGTTAGGGAGGCAGGGACGAGTTGGACTGGTAGCTTAGCATTCTCCTTGTATAAAGTCTCTGAGCAGTCAGAAACTTTCAGGTTTAAGATAATGCTCTAATAAGCAATCACCAATAAGGAATTTATCTGTATATTGATTCATTTAAGACAGTAAAACACATTATTAGTTATAAAGCAGACATTACAGCAATCATTTGATTTCTGTGTGCTGCTTGTAGACCCATAGCAGACTAACCAACAAGCAGAGTCACAACATTGTCTACACAGCACATGGTTAACAATGTTAAAGTTACGGTACACATACTTTCGGAATTAGTTTCTAGAACTACTAGATTTCAAGTTCAATATTGAGTTAAAATAATTTATTAAAGAAGATTATTTGGAAACTGCTTCACAACTAGATAATCTTTTACAGCACCTTTGTTCTTCATGGTATTGAGTGGCAGACTTAATGTCTCCTCCAAAGTATCTTCCACCACAGACAACAGGTTCCCTCAATGACAGTAACCCCAGGCTAGAGTCCAAAGGCTCTAAGACTTTCAAACCATAGTACAAGGAAAATCCACATTTCCACTCATTGACTTTTTTTTCTGTGATTTTAAAGTTAACACAACTTATAGGAGATACCAATTGTGATTTAGTTATTGGAGTTTATAACAGTCAGAAAGATTTCCTCAGTGGCAGTGAGGTAGAGTTCATTTAGGATTTGATTCTGCAGACAAGGTAGTCTAGATTCTGCAATGACTCCAGGTGGTTAGCTGGCACAGGAATGGTTGACATTTTGCAGAAAGTTTCCCTTCCAGCAGGAGAAATGTCAGCTGAGTATTTATCTTAAGTAACTTCTCCTTTTTAAACAAACCAAACATAACAAACCATCCTGCCATAACCTAAGCACCCTCCACTATCTCACAGGTGTAGCTGGATTTTGAGTTCTGAAACCCAACCTTTGCAAACCAACTAGCCACAAATTGTGATCCAAGAAATATTGTAAAATTAAACATTTCAGTCTTCCTCTTTCCACTTAAAATGTAAAGGATGCATGCTTGAAAAATAGGTGCTTAATTCACCAGAAGCTTGGGCAAAGTGACCATGATATGTTTTTGGCAACATACACTCCAGCATCAATGCAGAATGGTAACATCTGCAAATAAGCTGCAATAATTTGTTCCGGTGGTAAGAACACAGGAGTTGGAATGCAGTCAGGCAAAGTAATGAGACATTGATTTGTTTCCAGCATTTATTTTTCAGTCTTAGGGAGGTTATAATGGTAAAGTACTGAGCAAGCACTTTAGGTAGGAAATTTCATAGTGGTTGGTTCAAGGTGGCAATGATAGAGGTGTGCAGTAATCACCCGTGTACAGGGAATAGGGATTAAACGTTTGTGAAGATCATTTATGAATATTGCTTTGTGAGAAAAAAGTATGGGAATTTTTTTTTTCAAACGGGCTCTTGTGTTTGAAGCAATTTTCATAACTGTGGAATATACAAAACATTTTACAGCTAAAATGTTACTTCTGAAATCACCGCTATTAAGGTGGCAAATATAGCAAATCACAGTAAAGTCCCACTGAAAGAAATATGTTAAATGAAAAGTCTCTTTCTTTTGGGTTATGTAGGTTGAGGCATGATTGCTGGCCAGGACATGTGAAGAACTCACTGCTTTTCTTCAAATTGCGCTGTGAAAGCCATCAATCAACACAAAGAGAAAATGTCATAATCTACAAATTCATCTGACAGATGAAAGCTTTATGCAACACACAATTCTGTGCACAAATTGTCTCTCAACACTGCACTAAATGCTCAGAAATAACTTAACATGTTAAAACAAGTTCCCTTTCTTGTTGATGTACCTTGAAATGTTAAGTCAGTTATTCTATGCTTTCAATAAAGAAATATAAGATAAGTTTTCTAATTACCTCACTGGCAAGAGTCCAAAGAATGTTCTGAAATAAATGGAACCAAGCCATTTCCCATGAAGGTACAAAAGTTATGTAGGTCTGCCAAAAAAGGAGGAATGACTCTTTCGTTACCTTGTTTGTGTAGCTGTGTCACCTCACGACATGATTGTGCAATTCTTTTATCTGGAAATCTATGCTTGCATTATAAATCTTTATAAACATTATGATTTAGAAATACTATTGTTGCTGCAGAACTTGATAAATCCCGTACGGCCTGTAATATTAAAGTGAACTTACGGCAGTCAAATGAAGGCACAGCTACGTTGTTTAACTTGCTTATTCAGTTTCCTGGAAAAGAACTATTGCCGCTTAAAAACAAGTTTGTCCGAGGTTCACTGGCCACTTCATCAGTTAGATTATTAGATCATGATTATAAATGATAAAGAAAACACTGAGGATTAAAATCTTGTGTCCTTTTTAGCTAAGATATGGGGGTGCCAGTGTTAGGCTGAGGTTGACAAGGTCAAAAGTCACATGACACCAGGTTATAGTCCAACAGGTTTATTTGAAATCAAATGCTTTCAAAGTGCTGCCCCTTTGCCACCTGATGAAGGGGCAGTGCTACAAAAGCGTGTGATATCAAATAAACGTGTTGGACTATAACCTGGTGTCATGTGACTTTTGACTATTTTTGGCTAAGTGTTACTTGTGTTGCGTTTTTTGGAGGATATCTCGCTGTGAAACCCAATGAGATGTCTTGCTGTATCTTACCAAATGCAACTCATTAACTGCCTTCCCCTCCCCTAAGGCAACTCTAGCCCCATCTTACCACATAGCTTTCCCAGAACAATTCACCACTCAGAAAAATATCAGCTGAAAGCCAGGCATCACTGGTGCCCATACCATTTTACTGTGAGCCTGGACAAATGCTGGCAATCTGGCATTGGCCCTCACCAGCAACATATTGGCACAGCAGCAACAACTTACGCTGGCATATAGTCAGCATGGCTGGCATCTCCCTGCATTCACAATGCTATTCTCTCACCCTAGTTATTGTTTGACCACCACACCCCACAGTTTGCCTGTCATTAGCTACAGCCCATACCAATGCCCTATCTAAGTCTAATCTGTCACCAGTGCCGACTTGAGACCAGCCACTAGTCATTGTCCAGGAGGGGAACATCAGGTACACATAAGCAATCAGACAATTCCAGAGATGAGGTTTTATTATCAGCCAGCAAAAGTCACCGGAAACAAAACAACTAAGGGCTGCATGCCAACCCCACAACGTTGGCATGACAACCAATGACAGTTCTATGTTGAATGGCATTGAATGCTGTACCCAACTTATATCTTCTGGAGGTGGGTCTCAATCAGGTTCTGTCTGACACAGCAGAGCCCTTCATGCACAACGAGAGCCTCCTCCTTCCCAATTTCCTCATTCTCCTCCTCGAAAGACTGCTCCCATTCTCCCAGTGCTCAGCATCCAACACATTACCTCATGCTGTAATTGTGCAGAGCACAGTACATGAGGATGTTGCAGCACACTCTGTGCGGACTATACTGGAGGGTCCTCCAGACTGGTCGAAGCAGGGGAACTGCATCTGCAGAGTCTGCTTGTCTGCTCTACAGTGGCCTTGGTTGCAGCATGTGTACCAGCTTGGTGAAGGTGCTATATCAGCTGAGTGACTAACACATGATGTTCAAAAGGGAGTGCCTGCTGTGTTCCAACAGCCTTCCCATCCCAGACCCACATCAATCATTCAACCACTCACTGTGTTCAGTCGAGACCATCATCATACTCACATGACATATGATGAAGTGATGTTCCCCTCGGTCCATAGCGCCCTATGTTCAGGAACAATGTTCAGGGTGAGGAGAGTCAGTGTCAGGTAAGAAACATAAACATGGAATATGCATCTGTTGGACACTAGGGCATTTAAAGGGGCAAATACACAAAGCAGGTGTTGCAAATTCTGGTTTTATTTCATTTGCAATAATTTCTTCAATCATTTGCAATGCATTGCTTGGGCATTAGGAAATTTAATACGTGAAAGGATGCTTTGGCAGGCATTCTCCTCTTCATAATTCATTTCTGCTAACTTCTATATCCATTGAGATGACAATATTAGATATGTAAGCACTAACTGTATGGCAATTAAATTGCTTTTGATCAGCATTTGGAGCCTAAGCATGTTCCCTCTGCATTGCATTGTAAATGAATGAAGAAATTATTGCAAACGAAAAAAGGCTGGAGTTTGCAGACACCAGCTTTGTGTATTTACCCCTTTAAATGTCCTATTGTCGAGCAGATGCATATCCCTTGCTTTTGCCCCTTACCTGACACTGACTCTGCCCACCTTGAACATTGTCCCTGTTATTTCCTAGTTGAGAACAGCAAGTGAAGGCAGGGAACACAGCTCACAGTAAACGTCCGCAGGGAGGTGATGGGCTAGTGATATTATCGCTGGACTGTTAATCCAATGACCCAGACAACACTATGGGGACCCAGGATCGAATCCCGCCACGGCAGATGGTGGAATTTGAATTCAATAAATATCTGAAATTAAGAATCTAATGATGACCGTGAATCCACTATTGATTGTTGGGGGAAAAACCCATCTGGTTCACTAATGTCCTTTAGGGAAGGAAACTGCCATCCTTACTTGGTCTGATCTATATGTGACACCACACCTGCAGCAATATGGCTGACTCTTAACGGCCCTCTGGGCAATTAGGGATGTGCAATAAATGTTGGCCTAGCCAGTGGTGCCCTCATCCCTTGAATGAATAAAATAAAGAAACAACATCAGCACTGGGCTCTGTATGACCTTGCACTACCCCAACAGCCCATTTACATCTATACCCCCAAGTAGAAACCCATCACATTGAATTTTGTCTCCAGTTGCTATCCCTGCCTCCTGAGCCCTGGCCTTACTACTTAATGATGCCTGTCCTGCTTCTTTACGCTCTCCTTGTGGATGCCAAAAACTGCCAATATCCCCCTCCCACAGCTCATTTTGCCTTCCAATACTTAGCTGGTACCAACAATATACATTCAGCATCCACCATCACCACCATTAGCCACAATTCAACTCAAGTCTCTGCTTCACCCCCCAACCCCACCTCTTGCCTGACTCCCCAACCTCCTCTTGGCAGTGATTCCCACCCTCTCCTCCCACCACCACCTTCCCCACTTCCTTGCATCCACCTCAATGATCAGCATACAGAACCCCAGTTCAATATTGACCTCAGACCTCTGACTGACTTTGACAAGCAGCTCCAAGACATGACTGACCAGATCCTGATCACTCTGCTGCAACTCCTCAACTGACAATACGTGATTCCCCTTACTGCTTCTGGTGGCCCCACAGGACCGATTATTTCTCATTCCGCAGACTATAGTTTGAAGTATCAGCTGAACATGCCCAGCCCAAGTGGACAACTGACAGTGGTCGTGACTAATGGTACTGAGACCCCTGATCGACAGTGCTCTCCACAGCCTTTACTGGACTGAGAATTAACCCCATCCACTTTCTGACATGGCCATGGGTTGAATAAATGTGCCGTCTCATCGCTGGACAGGCAGCTGAAGTGGTAAATTGACATCTCGGTGAGTCATACAGCAGGAGACATCCTTCCTGACAAGGGTGACAAGCAACTTATCTGTGTGTCAGTGTAAAGAAAGTACATCAATACAGCTGTACTCTTGGCCTTTAGGCTTTTGCTGAAGCATCGATGTGCTAACAGGCATGATGTGGCAAGGCAAAGCAAAATAAGGCAGAGATGCTGCAAGCCTGCAGGTTGGTGTTAGGTGGGTGAGTCGTACGAGAGGAAGTGATCAGACCTGAGATGCAGCCTGGTCCAGTCTGTGAGTTGGGTGCCTGTCTGCGCATGTGAAGTGTCCTTCCAACACATGTTCAATGCCAGTTACCCTGCAATGCAAGTCTGTGCTTCCTGAGCAGCCTTCAACTGGATAAGGGAGATACCATGAGGATCGTGAGTGTTGGCAAATGTTGGATACCAACATCTGTGGGCTTGGGGTGTGAGAGGTTGGTGGCCATGGATAGTGCCCTGAGATGCTGTTTGGTGATGAGTAACTTGAAGGTTGTTTGCAGCCAGTGAGTCGAAGTTACAAGTTCTAACTTCCAAATGTTGAGAATTCTCAATATCTAGTTTGTTTGGAAGGGTAGAAAGATGAAAAATAATGAGGTGAGTTGTGCAGTTAACAAGCAGTGTAACAAACTATAATCCTCTTGTTTGGCAACTTACCACTGCTTAACAAGAAACATGCCTCGACGTCCAGCAGATGCACAAAAGATGCAATGAGTTGCTCCCAGTATCAAGATACGGCCCTGCAGAACTTCTCATCTGTCTCTATCACAAATCTCGCCATAGACTATGTTATTCAGGTCTCTCTAGGATTCAGTCCTGGCTGTCTGAGCCAACAATCACTGAAATCTGGATTAAACCATCATCACCTTGTACACCTAGATTTGCTCATTCTATTTTATGTTAGCTAGCACAATAGTCAGCTTTGATTTCAACAAAGAATGATGACCGTCAACACTAAATCTAATACATGCTTAAAATTCTGGGGATCTGCTGAAATATTTGGCAACTTCAAAACATTCGTGGAGGTTTTGCTGAGCTTGAAGCATTGCCTCAACAAATAAGTGGCATTGCCTTCTCAACATTTTACCATTTTCAATTAATGAGGCTTTTTCTTCTTGATGAAAGAAGAAATATTCACATATTGACTCAGTTCTCAACATGGATACCAAACAGCACTGAACTGTATAAATAAAATTAATTTTGAAACCAAATGACATTGAAAATTGCTGTTCTTTTATGCTGCAGCTGTGTTTTAATGAAGAATTCAGCCTCAAACTGTATATGGTGAATAATATGCAAAATTATGAAAGTAAGTTTTTCCTAAATTATCAGTTCCAGTGCACAACTATTCACTTCCAGCATGCAGATTACACAGCACTGGCAATGCTTTCTCCAAAAAAAATCCTTTCCCATTACAAATTTTTAAAAAATGCTTTTGTATGAATATAAATCGAAACGGTCCATGTCTATATGTGGTAAATCCTGCATGCAATTCAAGCTTAAGTCCTACAGAAGCTTGCTCAGACTCTATCTGCAGTAAAACATCAATATTTAGAGGACAGGAAGAGGTAAAGGGAGAGTATGATCTTGGATGGGTGTGAAGCATGCTCTGAATGGGCAGAGGGGAATCACACTCTTCAAGGAGGTATGAAAGCTGCCATCTCACTCACCTTACCTCTGCCTTCCCTTGCTACAAACAAAATTACAATGGAGCTGGAATGAGACTGTTTTAGTCACCACTCATTGGCTACTTAAGGCCCTCCATAGGACCTAGGGTAAGCAGGCTCCTAATGCATTGTTTAACATGAGGAAATAACAAAATACATCAAACAGTCAGAAGGTGACTATATCATGCTGGCAGTAGTGGCAGTAGTGTAAGCAGCTGCACACTGGATCTTGCAAGCTTACAGTAGAAGCTAGTAACAGCAAGTTGGTACTGATGTAGCAATTACGAAAAATTCTTTCTGAACAGTCACTCATTTTGATCCATTTCAGCCCAGAGCCAAGTTGCACCTACAATCAAAACTGATCACTAGAGCAGCACTGAAAAAGATACATTTGCATGTACACTCTCCCTATGTCTGTTAATAAAAAATGGGAAGCCAGAACTGATTAAATAGTGCTGAAAGGACTGTTCCAAGCTCATCAGGTCCTAGCTTAAAAAGGAACACACAAAAAATAAACACTGAAAATTGTTTGGTATATCAAAAATGTTTACCTGGTCATAATCATTCGTTGATTCTGCTATCTTGCTCTTTGGAACGGAGATGAAGATAAAGATGAAGAGAAACCGTCTGCTTGATGTCAGAACTCACTGATTTAGATGTGAATGCCAATTACAGGCACAAACCTGCAACTTTTGAAGCTGCACTCAGAATTAAGTTAAATAAAGAAAATAGCAACTTTTAAAGATAACAATGTAGGTAAAGAGAAGACAAAACAAATCAAAAATAAGAATAAAAAGCACTGTACTACAGCACTGATATTTACTTTGACGTTTTTAAATAAAAGCACTGTCCACCATGGTAAAGAATAGCAATAAAAGATCGATTAAATGGACTGACATTCCAGTGACATTCTGTCTGAACTCCAATTATTCAAAGAAAGAATAACTCTTCAAATTATAGATGAACAGACTGTGCACAAAGAGCCAGAGTTGCAACTTACTTGTTACTTTGGAGAATGAAGAACTAAATCCGTCATCATTTTGATGATTTAAGCAAATATCTGGACAACATTTTCTAAGTCCTAATAAAGTCAACTTAAGATTAGAGTCAAAATGGTTTGATATCATGCATTGCTGCCAACAGCCACGTGAACACATCTAAGCAAAGGTATGGAAAATTATTTTACCAAAGCTAACTTGGCTGAAAAACTGGTGGAGCTGGCCAAATCTTTCTGAAAGGCAGTTCTGTAGAAATCTTAGGAGTTCACTATTAATGCAGTACTTGAAGGAGGATGGAAATTTAAAACAATTATAGCAGGACAACTGCATCTGCAGGAGATTGATTATCTAATCACTAATGTGGCTGCCAGTAACCATAACGAAATGTCCAAGTTTTATACGAGATATAGTTTGTCTCATCCACCAAAACAGTCTCCATCATTTTGTGACATATTCAAGATACATTGTACAAGAAGATATTGGACTAAAATATGCAAGAAGTCCAAGTGCTTGGATAAACCCAGAATCTAACACTATTCTCCACAGCGGCATGCAAAGAAGATTCAATGAAGGAACAGTGTCAAAGATGCTTCGAAACAACCATCCATGACACATTATCACGTCTTTGAAATCCAAGAGCTATTATAGGTGTCAGACACCAGTAAGACTGTATATGTAATCAACTTGACACATCATATAGATGCCACCAGAAATGCTGAAGCTTTTACCTCCATCAAATGATATACTCCAAAAGAAATGGATGGGCCAGATTGTCACTGAGGAAACTGCAAATATCCATCATTAACATGTCATACCCAAGATGTACTCACAAAACCGGCACAATGTAGTGCAAACCACACATAATAAGCTAACTATTTGAAATCGGTCTGACATTTCATGCATTGCCATTATCGGTACTGGAAATTGTTAACATAGTTGATATAGCAAGGCCTTCTATACTTGGTCTACAGGCATATGCAGTTATAAAGGGGAGGTGATGGCCTAACAGTATTATCACTGGACTGCTAATCCAGAAACCCAGATAATGTTCTGGGGACCCGGGTTTGAATCCTGCCACGGCAGATGGTGGAATTTGAATTCAATAAATATCTGGGATTAAGAATCTAATGATGACCATGAATCCATTGTCGATTGTCGGAAAAACTTATCTGGTTCACTAATGCCCTTTAGGAAAGGAAACTGCCATCCTTACCTGGTCTGGACTACATGTGACTCCAGACCCACAGCACTGACTCTTAGCTGCCCTCTGGGTAATTAGGGATGGGCAATAAATGCTGCCTAGCCAGCGACACCCTCATCCCCTGAATGAATAAAGGAAAAAAAAATCATTACAATTCATGAGGTAAATAGCATATGAATTTCAGAACCCCTATTGATTTCAGACTGTAATATCGAATCTCTCAATCTTGACAAACATCTTACACATCGGTTTGATAGTATAGGTAACTTTAAAGGTGATGTAAGAATACATCTGAAGCTCACCATCAACTGCCCTTGTCAGTATTTACATTCAGGATAAGCTCAATTTGGAGTTGGATTCTGTGTTTCAAAGCAATGCAAGAAATAAATTTAAGCATTGCACTGATTGGAGGACCTCCATTACTGCTTTTTTTGAATAAGAGTGGCAATTTACATGTATATTTGGATCCAAGGAGACTGAACATTTCACTAAAAAGATATCAAACAAGATTCCAACCCGGAAAGAACATAATCCTAAGTTTTTAGAGACAAAGCACTTTTCAAATTTTAGGCCAAGAATAGATATTGGTCCATTTGTCTTTCCCCAGTCCCACAGGAACTGGGAACATTTAAAACACCTTCTGTAGACACTGTTTTTATCCAGATTACCATTTGGATTATCCATTAACCAGAAAATATCCCAACAATATATGGATGGTACCATATAGAATCGAAAGGTTGTCTCTGTATTGCAGATGACATTGCAGTTCTTGTGAAATCAGCATCCTGCAAATCTTTATCAGCTCATGAAAGAAGCAGGGAACCAGATTTACTATTCAACAACTAAAATGTGAAATCACCATAAACTAAGTCAACTTCTGTACATCATTCTACTCTTTCAATCGTGTTAAAACTAAGCCCACCAAAATGAAAGATGTCCAAAAAATACTTACCCAAAAGACAAAGGTGACTCACAAAGGTGTTTCAGTTTCTATTTGTCATCTTGATGTGCTTTGAATTTTACGACCAAAATATATCCCACTCATAACTGGCCCACAAAGATGCACCATTTATGAAGCTGTAAGATCATTAACTTGTCTTTCAATGAATCAAGACAATGCAGAAATGTTCCTTGTATATATTTATCAGAGCAGGTTTCTTATTCTTCAAAGGCATAAAGGGAAAGTTTGTTATATAGCACAAATTTTATTAAGGCTCTATACATTTAAGACAGTGAAATGATATCAATACATCTATTGGCAATGGTCCAGTACAAATAGGTCTCTATCCTACTGTCAGTCATTCAGTCAGCAACATATAACCATAGTAATAAGAAATATAATAAGTAATAATATTATGTCATATGATAGTGATCAAAATACAAATATAACCCATACTGGGATTGAATGCACTTGTGGCACAATCATAGTGTCCTCAGCTCTGGGCCAAACATTTTTGGTTCAAATTCCACCAGCCTTGTTATGTCCATACTGTGTCTGAATAGTTTGATTAGAAATAACCAAGTTTGCACATGCAAGTCTGAGATGTCATATTAGTAGACATAATTGGTAGTTAATGAACTACTAGGTATCTGACTCATTATGAATCTGAGTTTCTGGAAGTGGACTGACGTATAAAAAAGGCAATCAAGCTGGCAACAAGTGATTACACCATTGATAGGGAAGCCAGCTATTCTATTTTACAAGCCCCGCCACTCATCTTCAAAGAGGTTGCTGAGAAAACAAAAAACATTACCCATGAAGTGCCCCATTTCTCTTTGCTCAGCATCAGAGTTGTTGTTACATCTTTAGGGTCATCTGTCGATTTAATTTGGATCTTCATACTTGGATGCTGCTTTGATTTAAATTCAAGGGAGAAAATGGACCTAGAAGTACAACATTTTGGGACAATGGGTGAAAATCCCATGACCATGAAAATGACCATTTTGAATGGATTCAGGGAAATCCAATTTCAATTCTCTTTTTCTCAATGTAGTTAATTAACACTAACTTTAGAGTGGGCTGTTCTTTTCCCAGCATCATGCAGTATTCCCAGATTGCACTACTGTTCTGAGCAGAAAAGCTTTAATAGTAGCAGCAATCATCCTTCATCTGCATGTTAGTCACTAATAACTAACCTTTCCATATTGCTGAGCACTTCTAATTGCAGTTGTCCTTGCTTGCTTCAGTTAACCTGACAGCTGTTGTGGGAAAAAGCTAGAGTCGATTATAAAAGTTTTAATAGCAGATCATTTGGAAAACCGTGACAGAGTCAGCATAGATTGACAAAAGAGAAATCATGCTTGACAAATATACTGGAATTTTCCAAGGATATAACTGATAGAGTTGATAAGGTGGGGGGTGGTGGTGGGGTGGCAATAGATGTGGTTAATTTGGGCTTTCAGAAAGCTTGTAATAAGGTCCCACATAAGAGCTTGGCATGTCAAATTAAAGCACATAGAATTGGGAATGATGTACTGACATGGATACAAACAGGAAACAAAAAGTAGGAATTAATGGGTCTTTTTCTGTTTGCCAAATCTGACCAGTGTGGTAATGTAGGGATCAGTGCTTGGACTCCGGACATATATATGTATGATTTCGATTAAAGAACTAAACATAGTATCTCCAAGTTTGCAGATGACCTAAAGCTGGGTGGGAGGGTGCACTGTGAGGAGGATGCAAGCTTGCTTCAGTGTGATTTGGACAAGTTGAATGAGTCGGCAAATGAAGTATAATGTGGGTAAATGTGAGATTATCCATGTCTGTGGTAAGAACAGGAAGGCAGATTATTATCTGCATGGCAATATATTGGAGAAGGGGGAGGTGCAACAAGGTGGGTTTCCTGGTAAACCAGTCACTGAGAATAAGCATGCTGGTGCAGCAAGTAGTGAGGAAGGCAAATGGAATGTTGGCCTTCATAGCGAGACAATTTGAGTACAGGAGCAGCAATGTCTTGCTGCAATTACAGGGCCTTGGTGAGACCACAGCTGGAGAATTGCGTGTAGGGTTTGGCCTCCTTATTTGAAGATGAATGTACTCACAATGGAGGGAGGGCAACAAAGGCTTACTTTGTTTCCTGCGCTGGCAGGACTGAAGAGAAACTAGATCAGTTAGGACTGTATTCACTGGAGACGAGAAGAATTAGGGAATCTCATAGAAACCTATACATTTTCAACAAGACTAGACAAGTTAATTTCAGGAAGGAACTTCCAATGACAAGAGAGTATAGAACCAGAGATCACAATTTAAGGATATGGGTTGGGCCATTTTGGACTAAGACGAGAAGAATTTTTTTTTCTCACTCAGACAGTGGTGAGCCTGTGGAATTCTCTAAGACAGAATGCAACTGAGGTCCAAACATTCAGTGTTTCCAAGAAGGAATTAGATATAGTTCTTTGGGCTAAAGCGATTAAGGAGTATAGGGAGGAAGCAGGAAAAAGGTACTATGAAGGATGATCAACCATGATCATGTTGAGTCGTAGAACAGGGTTTAAGAGCTGAATAGTTTACTCCTGCTCTTACTTTCCATGTCTCTAAGTTCTGTTGCCATGAATTTTACATATTTCTACAGTAAGATAGATTTGACATCAATGGGAAACTGTAACTATCTAAAATTATGAACTTCTGCAAGGCTGTGAATTTTAATGATTATACAATTCATGTGTATGTGTTATTAATGCAGTTATGTTTGCAATGTGTTGCATTGGCTGTCAGGGTTGAAGGCTACTTACCTGTAATCAATGTTACATTTCACCTCTTCACGTTACAAAGGGAACACAAAAAATTTGTCTGAAGAAGCAGAGCTCAATGAATGTGTTTTCCCTACCCATTTCCTGCAATCCCCTGTTAGCCAACCTTTCTTGAAATGTATTAACATGCCACAGCATTATTTGTTAAATAGGATGTGATCTATTTTTGGTAAACAAGTTGGCAAGATATAAAATATTGAAGTAATTAACAAACTAAAAGATGAAATTAAAGATTAAGATTGAACGAAAAATACACTTTTGCAACAGAAACACAGCTTTACAACTTATATCAAACAGAGAAATGGATCAATCATTGTAAATAATGTTTTCAATTTGGCAGAACGGTCAGTAATTTGATGAGGTACTGGGAATTGATTAATCGAGCGACCTATGCAGGAAGTCTATAAGACTGCAAATTAGAGTAAAATTGCCAGACCGGTTTGAGATTCAGTGATGTGGACATTCAATGAGAGCAAACGATACATCCTTTATTATTAATACCCTTGAAACACAAATGAAATTGATAACAGAATAGAACATGAGGACTCCTAACCCAAGGAGGCAATGGCATCCATATTTGACTTAATCAGCAGCAAAAGTGAATTGTGTGACAGAAGATAGTGCCAAACAGACAATAGTTGTCCATCACCATGCTGATATTACCCTTGGTTCACTGGGTAACAGTGTCCTGGCCAGTAGTCGCTGTATCGATCACTAAACTGATTTTCTGGTAACTTCAGCATTAGAGATTGGAGATAGCAGCCCAGACAGCCACCAGTGTTTCTTCAAGCATAACCTTGAAAAGAGAGGCCAGAGAAAGTACATCTGGTATTAGCTTCATTTTAGTCGGGCAATTAAAACCTAAATAAATGGTCCGATGATTGTTAGCAGCTTATATGACAGAGTAATAGCAAAGAAAAGGTACATTAAAAAATTGAAAACAACTTACCACTGAATGCTGATTGAACAGTGTGGCCCCCTGCTCCAAAGACATACCAGGAAATCTGTTGATGGAATGACTATCTGAGACAAACCCTGGTTCACAGGATGTAGGAGTGTACCCCTCCAGACCAGAGACAAAGGCTCAGGAGGCAGGCAAGATTCAAGCAGAAACTGGTTAATGTAGGGAGAGGGCCAAAGAATCTTCCCCAAATCTGGCCTTGACATGAGAAAGCAATTATTCCCTTAATCTTTGGCTCAGATCGGAAGAGTGATCAATGGCACACTCTGATTTTTACAGCGAAATACAGCATTTTACATATTTCTGTTACAATAATCAAATACAGCATAATCACTGTCCTTTCCCCTTAATCCATATGCCCAGTCCCGTGGGATGTAAGAACATAAGAACTAGAAGCAGGAGTAGGCCCTCTGGCCCTTCAAGCCTGCTCCGCCATGCAATAAGATCATGGCTGATCTTTTCGTGGACTCAGATCCACTTACCCGCGTTCTCACCGTATCCCTTAATTCCTTTATTGTTCAAAAAAAACTACCTTATCTTTAAAAGCGTTTACTGAAGTAGCGTCAACTACTTCACTGGGCAAGGAATTCCATAGATTAACAACCCTCTGGGTGAAAAAGTTCCTTCTCAATTCAGTCCTAAATCTGCTCCCTTTAATCTTGAGGCTATGCCCTCTTGTCCTAGCTTCACCTGCCAATGGAAACATCCTCTCTAATTCTATCTTATCTATTCCCTTCATAATTTTATATGTTTCTATAAGATCCCCCCTCAATCTTCTGAATTCCAATGAATATAATCCCAATCTACTCAGTCTATCCTCATAAGCCAACCCCCTCAACTCCGGAATCAACCTAGTGAACCTCCTTTGCACCCCCTCCAGTGCCAGTACATCCTTTCTCAAGTAACACCTAATCAATGATGGGCATTCCTATGGACAGCCCCAAGTTTCCATGATCTTATGGCATTTACCAGACATTATAAACGCTAGGCTTTGGGATCTTTCTATGCATCCTATTCATTCACATTCCAAAGTTACTGGCTATTCTCCTTTGGATCTGACTCACGTTGCTTATCTTTAAGGACACCTTGAATTCTATTACTCATTGTTTAAATATGCTGCTTTCATCAAATTCAGTTACTCCTCTGATATTTCCCATGTCCTAATTATATATGCAAAAATACAAAAGACAGTGAGTTTAAACTAATTTCTATAAAGTTAATTTCTATTATAAATTTAATTATAAAATATAAAGTTGTACAACTACTTCTACAGCTAGCACTTTGTAATTAATGGGCTGTGATAATCTATCTTGCTCAGGGTGTAAGACAACGTGTTTCCTAAGACTAATTAACTTTCACATCTAGGCTTAAGTCTTTTCCTTAATGCTTGTATTATAATTTAGTTATATGTGTATCTATCCTTTATGTTGAAAATTACATCTATGAGTATCTGAAGCATTTTTGACTAGAACCTAATTCTCAATATTGTCAGTAACTTCAAAGAAATTACGAAATAACTTTAGCTGTTGTCTTTGCAGCTGCTTAGGGAGTTAATCTGGCTGGTTCATGGGCTGAGACTCACACCTGGTCTTATTCATTAACTGGGACAATCATCCTTTCATTAATGAGGCTGGAATTAATCACTTGTCTGTTCTTAGGCATTCCCTTACTAAAACTGTCTCGGATGGTTGCTGGCAAGGCTCTTTTGCTGACCTTGGAGTAGTCTTGTTCAAAGGTACCATTATGTTTCATTTAAATGTTAGAGCAGGCTGTCCCATTTTGTTTTAATCCTTGACAGCCATTTTGTGTCTTTCAAATATGGGCCACTTTGGTGTAAGCAGGTACGGTCAGTTTGTATGGACAGATACAAGTCACCCTCACAAAGGATTTCTAAACGAGCAATGCCAATGTGAGTTCTTGCTATTGCTTAGTAGTTTAATACAGGTGTAACATATTAAGTAGAATGATATTTAAGTTGATGTATGCCATTGATATCTGGGCCAGAATCTTTGGACTAAATAAGGGAGATTTACAAACATGTTATGCCTATTGTTAATGATGTGCTGTGTGACAATAATTTAGATTCAGTTTGTCGCACAACAACCAAGGTTCATTGACTTTGCTTCTGGGGAAAAAAAATGACACAATCAATCTTTCTGTGATAATCTATGAATATGCACGACTATACACATTGGAGAACTATTGGCAGCATACACATTGTTTCCAGATAATATGCTGCCAATGGTTTTGTTCAATGATCTGACAGGTCATGTGTCAATATTGAGTGAACAAAAGCAGCAGCAGTAATTCTGAGACATTAAAAGGTCGGTCATTTCAATGAAACTTAGCACTGTACTGAAAAGACATCACTGATCTTAGGATGGACTTATTGCTATGTTTAAAGTTATAAGTATAATGTGCCTTACAGAAATAGATAAATGAAGTCAACATTTGAAAGGCATATCAGGTAAAAGATAGCTTCAGCATTCATGAATGAATGAACATGTAAGCAATGAAATCTTGCAGCACAAAGAACCTAAATAGGCCCATTAGACTGAAGCATACAACTTGTAGAAGGCTGATCAATTGAATCTTGTTTGGGAAACAGACAATGAAAAAACTTGTTGGACAGTTAAGCAAAGCAGTAGACATGTTATTAAGTATCTACAAGGTTTAATCTGTATGCCATAGTTTATAGATGGTGCAAGATATAGTAAGATCACTTGTCCCTTTTATTCTCACCTCTTAGTTGTATACAGTAAGACATGTATCACAGGATGTGTTTTAAATATTTTGTGTGTTGTGATTTGCAGTAATAAATACAAAGCAGGCTTTCAGGTCAGTATAAATCGGAAGCAAAGATAATGTTTATTCCTTCAACATCCCTAGATATAAATGAACCAACAACTCTCTCTCTGTCACACATATAAACAAACAAAGATTGGTTCTCGAGAACAAAATATGCCGCTACATTATAAACAGAATAACAATAAGCGAAACACATTGTCAAACCATCTACGCATTTTGCATATCTGTCTGGAACCTTTCATAGTTCTTCAGAAATTAGTGGAACTTGGATGTCTCTGGATTTTCAGATGAGATTATGGCTTAGTTTCTGCAAAGATAGTTCTTTGCCCATAAAAACAGTTAATCCCTTTCCCACTGCTTGTGTTGACTGGTTGTTAAGCTCCTCATATTGTGATTGAAGTAATAGCATCCATTATCCTAAAGGGTTTCAAACTGATTGTTTCTCTTTTGTTCTTGAGATAATAAGTTTTATTATCAGTAGCCATTTCCAGTCACATGATCAATATATTGATTGATCATCTGAAAAGTTTTGAAATTAGAAGCCATTGGGTTGACAGCCAAAAGGCACTTAGCTTTTCCAGGCTTTATCTTTCCTTAGCCAATTGAAAATTGTTTGTTAGTTATCGTTTACTTGAAATAAATAAATCAATTATTGGTAGATTTCAATTGAAAAAGAAAATACTGCCGCAAATGATGGAAATTTTCAAATTTATCCAAAAATTGTTAAAAAGCAACTGACATATCAGGAGGATAGCAAATATGAGATGATAATCAGTTTTCGATATTAAGTTGCATTTTTGGCAATAAAACTATATATGTCTTTAAAAAGTATTAATATTCTGATGCACAGGGACAGAAATAAACTCTGCAGAAGAGTCTTCATCCCTTTCCCTGAAGATGATTTTTAGTAAAGTCTGGTCTGCCTACTCAACTTGCTACAATTGTTATGTGGTTGATAATTAAAACGTCATTTCAGTCATTTAATTATTCCCCAAAAGCTACAATGAACATTGCAAGTAATAGATATCTGTTCCTACAATAATCGGCCACTTACAGACAAAACATTTAATAAGTCTAAATGTACACTTTTAAATTATGATAAGTACGACAAATACTGTATAAAATGGCATACAACTACCAGGACAGCAATGCCATTTACTCAAGTTTGTCAGAGCTAACTTATGTTTTCATCAATTGATCAAGCTGCAGCTAACTTCCAACAAGCCTGTAGATGTTCCTTTAATCAGATCCAAATAGCACAATAACCTTGAAAGTGATAGTCACATAACTCCATTCTAAAACATTCTTACTTGCTTCAGAGCAAAACGCTTTAATGTAGCCATTCAGCAATAATATCCCTGTAAAATAAAACCATTCACTTTTTTAAAATTCAGAGTTTTCGATTATATGGTCCATTTCAGAACAAGCTGTAAACACTGTCACCTGAATCAGTGACAGGAAATTGGTAAAAATCTGTATATTCGAATGCACATGAATTTACATTGATTTAAAGGACGAAAGTTCCAGTCGGTGAACTCGCAATAAGGCGTAACATTAGTGGTACCATATAATGAATATTTATTGGGGAAAAGGTATAGACAATAAATGGAATTTGCCACTTATTATTCTCTTTGGGCAAAATAATCTTGTATCTAACAGCATCCATTGCTTCATCCCAAACTCTTGCAGTATTATATGAGAGAACATATAGAATTGATAATGAATTGTGCACTCTGCATGAATGAAGCCAGAACACTAAAATGTAAAATACTTGCAAATGTGCAACACGTTTCATGAGCTCAGGATTTTCAAAGCATTTTACAATCAATCAACTAATTTTGAAGTAATTGATATAACAGCAATGTAAGAACACCCACATAATCTCTCTTATTGCTGTCAATTGAATGACAAATGTTGACCAGCGTCCTGAAGGTAACACCCTACTCTTCTTCAGAATGATGCCAGGGAATTTATTGCGTATAAAAACCGAAAGAGCTGCAGATGCTATAAGTCAGGAACAAAAACAGAAGTTGCTGGAAAAGCTCAGCAGGTCTGGCAGCATCTGTGAAGAAAAAATCTGAGTTAACATTTTAGGTCCGGTGACCCTTCCCCAGAACATTATATATGATGTATATCTGAGACACGCAGACGCAGTTTCATGCTAACACCTCATTTGAAAGATGGTACCACTGACTGTATTGTATTCCCTCAATATTTCCATTCTGGATTTTGATTTCAAAGTGTTGGAATGGGATGTGAACCTACTGTCTTCTGAATGATAAGTTGAAGTGCAATTCACTGAGCTACATTGAACAGGCAATAATGTAAGGTTAGCATAATTATATAACATGGTAGAAAATTGTCAAAATTAGCAGGAAAAGGTCTCTAGCATATGTTTATGCAAGCTTGCTGGCGACTTGAAAGGTTGACTTTTTTTTTTGAGGAAGCGTATCTTACTGTGAGAGATAGTACAAAAGTAGACTTTAATCGTCAAGAATAACTCAGGAACCACAAAAATGTAATAGCTTAGCTCTGGCCAGATCTGCAAGAGTTAATATTTGATTAATGACAATATATACCACCCTCTGTAATGATATCAGGAGTATTTGGGTGAGATTAAAATAGGATCTTGTGGGAGATGGACCTAAGCCATGTTCTCCCATCAAACCCTGTAGCAACGGCAGTAAAAGTTCATTCTTTAGAACCTGTAAATAATTTCAGGATGCAATAAACTGCATCTTGTTTATATCAGGCACACATATACATACATGCATACGTACACACCCACATACACACACACATATACATACATGCATACGTACACACACACACACACACACATACGTACACACACACACACAGACACACACACACACACACACACACAGACACAGCAGTATAGCATGACTAAATCTTCGAAATAAAGCAAATGGGCATACTTTATTGCAAGGACAAAATGCGTGACATATTACTTCAGGTATACTGCACTGAATCATGTGTATTTAAAAGAACAATCACAGTGAAGAATGATTCCTGTGTCCCAACTCCACACTAACAATCAAGACATCCATCTGGGAGGTCTTCGTCAGGCGATCAATGACAATCCTGCATTCAGAGCCTGCTTCAATTACAGACAATGGATATGTTTCTGAAGGCAAGGGCACAATCAGAGAGATGTCCGTCTTTGAAAAACAACAACATCACGAGCACAAATGGGTGCTGCTACTGCAAGATGGGCACTATGAGAGCATCTAAATCTTGATGTGCCTGCTCAAGTGGTTAACAGTTTCTAAAAATGAGCTCTGAGTATGGGTGCAAGACTATTCAATGGAGGGGAAAGATTTCACAGTTTAGCCTTCAGTCACATCTGTGGTCTACTGTTTTAGGCTGTTCCAATTGGGCTTTGAGGAGAGGTCCACCTGGTTCACATCTGGAGCCAGAAGTATAGTGTCTCGCTGTTCCAACATTTATTTTTCCAAAGTTCCCTCGCAGGACTGGGAAGATTCTGTTTATTATGAACAAGCAGTCTGGGACTCACGCCTCAAAGAGACAGCTCTTGCTCACCCAAAAGAATAAACCCTACCTCAAAAAGAAAGTCATCTGAAGCAGTGAAGAAAGGCTAATTCATGTTACTTTTAAGATTATATTTCCTCACTACAAATTGAGGCTTGAGTGCAATTTCAGAGCCAAAAGCCTCCAGCATCACTGTGTCTTCAGGCAAATGAGAGAATCATTCAAAGTTTTCAAACATTGTCTTAAGAACCATATGAACCTATCTCTGCTTCATCCTTCTGGGAATGGGCGGTTTTTACATTCACCTTTCAAGTGTTTTGGAAATAAATGTTTATACTTTCCTCTGATCTATCTAACTGCACATCGGACTAAAGATTAGAGTCATACATACTGCATAGGGAAAGGGTTATATGCAGAGTCAGCCAAATGTGAAGGGAACCCGGATCCTATAAATTCATAACAGATGGAGTATCATTAAAGAAGAACAGAAGCCAATCAGGTAACAGTACTATATTCCAATAATGCATAAAACACACATATAAATAAGCTTGACTAATGAAAGTATGGAGGACTATCAGGACAACAATGAACATGCTTAAAAACATACAAGATTCCAACAAATCATTGAGAACTGCAACTTATGAAGTCTTACTCTCTGGGAAATTATACAAAGACAGGATCCAGGAGAATTGTCAAATCACCTGTGTTTTTCAGACTTTCAGAATTTTAAACTGAAATTTGTTAGTGTGTAGGAAAGCTCGCAACTCCTTAATGTGTACATATTGTCAGTGTTGGTGTAAGGAATTTTGTCTTGTAAAAAGGGAATGCTTTATTATTATTATAAGAGCTTGATAGCTTGAAATGCTAGTGAGACAGAGACTGTGAAATAAACCACATGACCAACTGCCATGTGCTGTTCAGCAATAATCATGTTAGCAGGAGGTTGATTACATAGGTATCCGTAACTATAAGTTGTAATCTGAGTAACTAATAAACCCGTTTGAGTTTTTCAACTAAACTGCATTCACGCTACATCCATGTAACTTAAGGACAACACGTAAAAAACCTAATATTCAGGACTGAGATTTGTTAACCTATTAGTAATTTAGGGCATTTCCCTCTGAAGGAGCTTGTTAGCTTTTGCTGGTTAGCATCTTTGACCTTTTGATGAAGTTGAGGGCAAGACACATATTCTACTGAAGACTATGAATTCCTGATGGTGAAGTGTGCAGAGATTCTCTACTTTTTGGTGTTCCCGAGTAGCTCGTAGCAGACCTCTGATCTGAAATGCTATGCCTGCGGGATCATGGAGTTACAACGTTGTCAGTTACATCAACTTTTTCTCAACAATCGCTGACTATCTGACAAGATAGTGACACTCCTTCTGATATCTAACTTGAAATTTGTGACATGCGCATTTACATAAGTATCAACTTACCAAAAAACTAAGTCTGTATCCCTTTTTTGACTTAGGAATATTTTGCATATTAGGAATATTTTTCTACTGTAGCCTGTTGTACCACATTGACCTCTTTGTACGGGAAGCTGTTTAATTTCTTGCTTTTCTGAAAATATGCCCTACTGTGCATTTTCTGCAAGTAACCTATTATGTGAGAGAAAAGCGTTCACTTTTAATACAGGGGCTGCCTGTCCCTGAGAGGATCCTTAAAGTTGACAAGGGCACTTTGTGTCTGGTGTCTCACCTGCTCACTGCTTGGTTTCTCATGAACGTCATTTTTGGTTTTGTACCTGAGGAACTGAATGGTTTTGCTGATCTCATGTGCCAATATTTATCTTCTTTTTGATAGATCGATCTGAGTTACTTCCAGACATTTGAATTTCTCACCATATGAATGGCTTTATATCAAGTCAATCTTTTTTTGTTTGAAATAAATCTGAAAAGACTCACTAGTAATTCCAACAATATTCTGCCTCATATGAATCCTGAAGTTACGTCATTGTAGCCACATTTTCTTTCCTTCCAGTAGACCAGGGTCATTAGGCTTTCAACATGCCCCTGTGAAACTTTACCTCTGGTCTTGTGATGATCTCAACCTTGAAATTTCTGTTTAACCTTCTTATCTGATCCCTGAATTTCTTTGCCTCATGGTGCCAATCTGTTATGGAGATGTTCTGAGCTCTACGCACTTGCCTCACTTTTCACTTTCCCAGCCAGTACTACTGCACCATTTTTAAAGAAGAGGTTTATCTCAGTAGCCAGTGATTTCAATTTTAGTCATAGAACATCCAATAGCCATTCATTCTCCAGCTGAATCTGTAACAAATAATTGCTCCTACACACCACCACCACCATACACTGCAGTATATACAGGCGTTGCGGGAACTAATTATACTTCACCATTGAGTTCCTGACACTCCTGCCACAGTTCATTTCTTAGCACATCTGAAATTCTTTTCCGATTGACTGGATGTCTTACTTGTTGAATCTTGCCACAGGGTTCCTTCTGTGGTGCTCCACAATCTCTAGCTCTTCCCTGCTGCTAGCTGGCTAAGTGGGCAAGAGATTTAACATGAGTCTGAAGATCTCACACTGCTGCCCACCACGTTTATAAAGTAGCTAAGTGAAATCTATGCCGCTGCTAACCGTGTTGTATGTACAGTCAAATCGAGCTGCACCGCACCATGTAGCGAGTTTTCTTCCGCTATGATTTTAAAGTGAATGAATCTACAGGACCTGCTTGGTCTGGTGTAGTTAATCAAAATCACTTACTGGTCCTTCTAGAAGAGGTCCTTGTATTGAATGAGTAGCTTATTGAACGTTAATAACTTGTTACACGTTACAGAGATATGATTAATATTGTTAGAGATTCTGAGGAGGATCTGGATGTTAGGACTCAGTTCTTTGATATCTAAGCAGTTATCGTTATAGTAATGGTGCTTAAAGCACTCCTCAGTATTAACCGTTTTCAGGTATTAACACCCTTATACAACAGGGATGAAGATATCTTTAGTTACCAACGTTTAATAAAGAGCATTAATAGGGCCTGTCATTTGAAAATAAATAGTTAGGCCAAATCAGTAAATGATACTAAAACCATTACTTATCATTTTGATTCTTCTGGTGAACAAACAGCATTCCTTCACTAAATAAAAATCGAAAGAACTGCGGATGCATGGGAGCCTCCGAAATGTCCAACTTTTTCCTCAACCGAGGATTCCACAGCTCTGTTGTCGTCAGGACCCTCAACCAGGTCCGATCCATCTCTCGTGCTTCTGCCCTCACCCCTTCTGTTCTGTTCCGCAACAGCGCTATGGTTCCCCTTGTCCTTACTTACCATCCCACCAGCATCCACATCCAGAAGATCATCAGGCGCCATTTCCGCCACCTCCAGCAAGATGCCACATATTCCCCTCCCTTGTCCATCTTCCGCAGGGACTGTTCCCTCTGGGACATCCTGGTCCACACTTCCTTCACCCCCAAAACCCCCCACAGCCAGAAGACACCTTCTCCTATAACCAGCGAAGGTGCAACTCCTTCCAATTTACCTCCTCCCTCCCCAGTATCCAAAGGCCAAAACATACCTTCCAGGGGAAGCAACACTTCACCTGCACTTCCCAGAATCTAGTCTACTGTATTCGCTGCTCTCAATGTGGTCTCCTCTACATTGGGGAAACGAAGTGTAGACTTGGTGACCGCTTTGCAGAACATCTATGTTCTGCTAGCGAAAAAGACCCTGAACTACCTGTTGTCTGCCACGCACCACCCTGCTCCCTGGCCAACATGTCTGTCTCTGGCTTGCTGCAGTGTTCCAGTGAAGCCCAACGCAAGCTGGAAAAACAACACCTCATTTTTCGCTTGGGGACCCTGCAGCCCTCTGGACTCAATATCGAGTTCAATAATTTTAGGGCCTAAAATCTCCCATGTCCCAGCCCCCTACCCCACACACCAGGCCTTGTTATCAAATAGCCTGCCATTACACACTACCTGTTGTTAGTCGCTAATAGTCTCCATTAACAACTATTCATCCTCCCAGCCTGATTGTTATCAACTCTTTGTTTGTCCTACTGTCTCTTTCTCTCTTTGGGCTCTATCCTATTGTTTACTCCCTACCCCACCCCCTCCCCTTTCTTCTGCGTATAAACTGACATTTTCCCAGCCACCACCAGTTCTGAGGAAGGGTCAGCAGACCCGAAACATTAACTCTGTTTTTTCCTGCACAGATGCTGCCAGACCTGCTGAGCTTTTCCAGCAACTTTGTTAGCATTCCCTCACTGTTGTATTTCCTAACAAGACAATTGGCAGAGACCACACTGAATGTCAGATGGGGAAGAACTCACACCACTTTTTGAACAGCAGTCCCATGGCATTGAAATGGTCAGTATTACAGAGCTGAATTTTGCAGTCTTGATTCTGTTCTATCTCCAAAAAACATTTGTTTTGCAATTAAACGGCACTTTTCTCATTATGGGAATTATGGGGAAATGTTGACAGGTTTGGAAGACTGATTATCAATCCTTCTCTTGTGACCAAAATGTCTTGGGGTGAGATTTGAGCCTAAAGCTTCTGGCTCAGAGACAGGGACACGACTGCCTGAGACATGAGACCTCCATGCTTACCTGTATAGATATTTTCTAACCAACATATTCAAAAATATTATTATGGACCATTAGAGCAGGCAGGATTTGAATCCATGCCTCCCAGCACAGAGGTAGGGCACTACCACCGTGTCTCAAGAATCCGTTTCTTGCCCAAATCATCGATAAATGGCTTCAAAGTATAATAACAGCCCAGATTTTTAAGTTGGTTACTGAACATACCTAATTAGGATTCATTTATGAAGACTGTTATCACAGAATTTGCTTGGTCTTGATTGGAAACTGATTTCTTTTATTTATTGTTATCATCTGAAGCAAGACATTTCTCATCTCTGGTGCTCTCAATTTAATGATCATGCCTAATAAAAGGACATTTACAGACATGACAGTTTTAACATCCTCAGGAAATTCCAAGCATTTCACAACTAATTAATCACATAATTTTCAAGTACAATTATCATTGTTTTGTGGACAAATATAGCAACTGGTTTGTACTGAACAAGAGCTAACAGAAACGAGATGAATGTTCATTTCCTGGGTGCTGTGACACTGAGAACTAATTGTTGGCCAGGGCATACTTGTTTTCTTTGGATAGAGACATAGGCCGTTACATGTCCACCTGAACCAATAAATGAGGAGTCATTTCAATGTGTAATCCAAAACACGGCCTCATTGGCAATTCAGATTTGTAATAGAGCTGAAATATCTTGCCTAAGTTATGGGAACATAGAAATGTAGGAATGAGTGAGCGTTTCAGCTCTTTGAGCCTATTCTGCTATACAGCTAGTTTATGGCTGATCTGTACATATTAATCTTGTTTTCATTATAGCCATCGCTCCCACACTCAACAAAATCCCATCAACTTCACTTCAGTTGCCTCAGCATCCACTCCTTTCTATTGTTAGGTCCTTGAATGGGGCTGAAGCCCATAACATCCTGATTCAAATGTGAAGGCTGTACACTGAAATTACTTCTTTGCTCCTGACGTATTTCAGCAATTGAGATCTGTTATTAATTATCTTCAAATGAGTGAGATTTTAGTCACAGATTCACCTCTGTTTTTCACTGATCTCTTTAATATTCCATTGAAGACAGGGTAACCAAAATGGCAAACAATATTCCAAATATGTCCAATGGTGTGCTGTTAAGGAGGTTAAACAGCTTTAGAAAACATGATGAAAGTAATATAATCATGCTTTTCACATTTGTTAACTGAAAATGCCAGAAAAATCTCAAACCTTCTGGAAAGGAGTTTATTTGAAACAAAGAGATATTTTGCACTTACATTGAGGAAATCATTTTCTATAGATCTACGGTACAATCTGCAATGAGTGTCAATTATAGAGCTATTTACCAGCGAGAAAACCATAAATTTGCAGCCTTGGTAATTACTCTCATTTAGACAATTCATATGGTAATTACAGCAAAATGAGGTAAAATTTGCGAGAGTGTTGAAACTGAACACTTACACAAACCATCACCAAAAATTAATGCAATTATTTTGGGCTACAGAACCTAAAGAAAACTCTCCTGTAAAGAACAACTGAACAGAAATGAAAAATTATTTATGAGTCATTGTATAATTTAGTTCAAAGTAGTTTTCACAAGCCAAAATGTACATCTAACAAGCAGATACACAAGTATAATTTTGTTTCATAACAGTCATGCTTGATGTGAAAGAATTCTGCAGCATCTTCAATAACACAAAATAAAGGATGGTGCAACATTATTGTGACAAATTGCAAATATTCTACTCCAACAGCTTGCATATATAAAACACCTTTAATGTGATACAAGGTTCCTTGTAATTATCACAAAAATCCATACATTTTAAAAGATTAGATTAAATTTAAAAATACTTCAGGGCTGGATTTTGTAGGAGATCAAAAGCATCAGAATGAAACGAGCAGATTGCACCGCAGCAAAAGTCATTCCTGGAACCAAATGCGGGTGTTTGAATTTCTTGTGCTGCCTCATTTGCTTGAAGGTGTACTGCAGTTGGAATTGCAAATGGTGCTTCTTGCTAACAGTCAGGACATTAGGAAGGTGCTGGCAAGCCTTGTGTCACATGACCTGTTTGAGAACGTGGGAGGAAGATTTCTTTTGAGTAGGGGTAGTGATCCTTTTTGGTCTCTGGTGAGTTCTTTTTTAACTTTTCCATCTAAAGTTCTTTTCCAGCTGTCAAAAACCAGGTTAAAACTGGAGCCGAATCTTTGGGTACCTTCCTTTGAGAGCAATAGTCCAAAAGTGCTTCAGCAATTCATAAAATGAGAGAAGAGGTACTCTTTCTGTTTCCGCGCACATCCGGACATTCAACTCGTGGAGGCATTTACTATTGAAGAATCTGGCTGACTGGTCCATCATTGTCCTGAGAGGAGAGCTACCTGGAATAAAATTGATGCTACACCTTTGCCACTGGTTGAGCAGTTGAGCAAGATTGTTTGTCTTTTATAAAAGTTGACCAGTGCCTCCATCAGCTCTCTTTGACTGTCACATCAGGTTCAATCTGGCATGCCCTAGATATAGCATATTTCCCTTATCCACTCATTAAAAATTCCAAATTGCCTCAGTGAAACTTTTCAATTTACCATACAACAGTCAATTAGATCATCACATTGCAAGTTCCAGACGCCTTCTTCCTACCCTCCCATTTAAAACTGCTTCACATTGCAAAGGCTGCAAAATACGGTGTTGCCCAATGGAAGGTGATTTTCAGATCACTTTTATACCTATGCTGCCCTGATTAGCAATTGATAATCTAAATTTGCTGTTCGCAAGAGCAAGTCAGAGGCTGGGAGTTCTGAGGAGGCAACTCATCTTTGAACATCTCAACACCTCTCCACTATCTGTAAGGTATACATCAGGATTGTGATCGAATTGTCTATAATTCCTGGATGAGTGCAACTCCAATAAAACCAAAGAGACTTCAGTAAAACTCAAGAGACTTGACATTATTCAGGATAAGGAAGTTCATTCGATCAGCACTTTACGCACCACCTTAAATATTCACTCCTTCCAGGACGTGTATACGGTATGTACCATATACAACATATCATCATGTTTGGAAAGTTATTCCTGCACTCCAATGTCACTGAGTTAAAATGGTGGAACTCCCTAATGCTACTTCAACTGCAGCTTTTCAAGGAGATGGCTCACCATTATCTTGTCAAGGACAACCAGGGATGGGCAATAAATGTTGACATCCTATTGATTAACTTTTAAAAGAAAAGGCATCTAAAATGTCTATTGGGTCACTCAAGGCTGGAAACCTATGCATGCTTTTCTCTAAATTTAATTACTTTAATGTTTTATTTATGTGTAAAACCTTCTCAATTGCAGCCATTTTCCACAGTGCTAAGTCTAGTACGTCATAACTGGCATTGGGTAATCTGAATACATAGCTAGTTTAATACATAACAAACAAGTGAGCACACTCTGAAATTTAGGGGCAGACCACTCAGGAGAAATATTAGGAAATATTCTGATGCATGAAAGGTGGTAGATGTTTGAACTTCTCTTCTACAAATGGCAGTGGATGCTCGGTCAGTTGTTAATTTCAAATCTGAGATAGATATTTTTGTTAAGCAAAGGTATAAAGGGGTATGGGCCAAAGGCAGGTATGTGGAGTTAGACTACAGATAAGCCAAGATCTCATTAATTGGTGGAAAAGGCTCAAGGGGCTGAATGGCCTACCCCTGTTTCTATGTTTCTAAAATGTCCCATTGTCTTTCATGTGAATAATCGTCAAACAAAATTTGACACCAAACCACACGAATGGTACTAAGACAGCAGTCTAAAAGCTCAGTCAGAAATGAAGGTTTTAAGATGCACTTTAAATGGGAAAAAACAAACAGCACTCAATTTATTTTGGGGAAGTGAAAAACCAAAATGTTTGCAAAAATAGGAAAATGGTATCTGGCAAGTCAGATGTCATCTGGAGCTCAACAAATACAACTTAAAAAGAAACTCCCACCACAAGCATAAAGAAAAGCGAAAGGTAAATGAGGATAATAAAAAACAAATGCTGGACTTTTCGTATATTTAATGCAACCTACGGCACTGTCCCAGTCACACCACTGAAGACAAGTACTAATTGGGTTTAAACCCAGAAAATCCATCCTATTTTGTTATAGAGTCATAGCACAGAAACAGACCCTTCAGTCCCACCAGATATTTCAATTTGATCTAGCCCCATCTGCCACCATATCTCTCAAAACCCTTCCTATTCATGTACCCATCTAGATGTCATTTAAATGTCATAATTGTACCAGCCTTCACCACCTCCTCTGGCAGCTAATTCCAGACATGCACTACTCTCTGCATGAAAAAGTTATTCCTCCGGTCCTTTTTAAATCTTTCCCCTCTCACTTTAACCTACGTTCTCCAGTTTTGGGCTGCCCCACCCTGGGAAAAGACCTTAGCTATTCACCTTACCCATGCCCCTCATGATTTTATGAACCTTTGTAATGTCACCCCTCAGCCTCCAATATTCCAGGGAAAAATGTCGCAGCCTATTCAGCCTCTCCATATAACTCAAATTCTTCAGTCCCAGTAACATCCTTATAAATCTATTCTGCACCCTCTCAAGTTTAACAACATCCTTCCTATATAAGGGTGACCAAAATTGCATGCAGTATTCTATAGGTAGCCTCACCAATGTCCTGTACAGCCGTAACATGACCTCCCAACTCCTGTACTCAATGTTCTGACCAATGAAGCCAAGCGTGTCAAACACTTTCTTCACCACCCTGACAATTTGCACCTCCACTTTCAAGGAACTATGCACCTGCACCCCTAGGTCTCCTTATTAGGCAACACTCCCCAGGGCCCTTCCATTCACTGTACAAGTCCAGCCCAGGTCTACCTTACCAAAATGCAACACCTAATAGTTATCTAAATTAAACTCCATCTGCCACTCCTCAGCCCATCTGATCAAGGTTCCATTGCACTCTGAGATAATCTTCTTCACTGTCCACTACACCACCTATTTTGGTGTCATCGACAAACTTACTAACGATGTCTCCTATGTTCACATCCAAATCATATATATTAATGACAAAAAACATGGATTCAGCACTGGTCCTTGTGGCACACTGCTGGCCACAGGCCTTCAGTCCAAAGAGCAATGCTTGATTTGAAAAAAATTGCAGATTCATCTTTATAAAACAAGCCTTTATTGTTCCAATTATGCACTGGTCTCCTAGCCTAATAGCAAGGACCTCTGCTGTGAGGTCCAGAGGTTTCAGTGCTACACTTAATGGGAACCTATTCACACTATGATGACCAGACGAGAAGGGTGAACCTGTTTACTCTTTTCAACATTTTCAGTCAGTTGCAACAGGGCTTTAATTTAGTTTCAGCATAAGGCTACATTGCTGTCCGCTTAAAATGTGGGTAACTTTTTTTTACTGTAGCAGTAAGCAGCCAATCTTGAACTACGAAAGAATAATTTTGTTACCTGTTATCCTGAAGAAAAATAATAAATTTGGCACATCACTTTGTTCAGTCACTTGTGTCCTCACATGCATACACATATGCAAAGATAAAATGGTTTACTTTCTAGTACAAAAGAAATAATCAATAATAAACAGAGTCCTTTGAATTTCCTTGAAGTTTAATACTTTAATCTGGAACCATGAATGGTTAGTTGGGACCTTCGAACTTCAGCAGCAGTTAGTAATGCAGTTATATTTTAAGTTCTCAGTTTCCTAATATTTCTTTCCAGTGAGTACAATAATGAGGAGGTTTTGTTCCCATGAGATGGAAAGACAGTCTTCCATAGCCTGCTTTCAGTTCTGCAGTCAAAAGTCTATCTTCTTTCTTCTGTCAACAAATAGCAGTTGTTTGTATTTTTCATGTCTGCGGACGTTTTTTTTAGGTTGAATAATTACAGGTGAGTTTCCATCTCCAATGTTTGAAGGTTCCCATAATGGTGTAAATCACATTAGGAGTTATGGTGTGGTAGGGATGGGCAGCTGGTGGTTGACTAGTTTTATTGCATTCTGATAAAACATTAACTTCAGGTCAACTGCCTTTTATTTGATCCACTCTGGTTTTATGAAACTTGGACAACCTATGTGTGCCAGATGATACTGTGGCCATTGTAAAGCATTTAATATTGTTTTTTAAGAAGTTCCAAGTATCGTGGTGTTTGGTGGCACCATGGTAATGTCCCTACGTCTGGACCAAGTGCCCCAGGATCAAGTCCCATCTGCTCCAGAGATATGTAATAACATCCCTGAGCTTATTGGTTAGAAAATATCTAAAATCAAACAACATAATTCAAAGATCAATGGCCACATCCTTTGTTGCTGTGAGAGGACCTACATTGCAATAGCAAGTTACTATTAACTGAAAAATTTCATACTTTTACCTTCACTTGAAGCAAGGAGTTGGACTGGACAAGTATTACCAAAAGAAAATCAATTGTATGGAATTACGGTATTTTATTAACATCAACTCGACAACTTTTTGAACAAGAAAGCATGTGATTATTTCAACATCCTTAACTGCTAAAATTATAATTTCTTCACTTATAAACTGACCAGGGAAGAAAAGACCAAAAAAAGGACAGGGATGGGGTCAGCACAATTTGCCACACTTTTCTGTAGAGATCCCAAAGGTTAATGTTTCTTTCAGCCAAGATCCCAAGTATATCTTTTTTAAATCATTCGTCTCTTCTGTTAATTAGTTATCGATTTAAATCGTTTTCAGAAGATCATGAGATTTCTAGAACGTGTGAACGTATTTTAGTGAAAACAGTTGAGGAATTCAACTTTTTCTTATTCAGAATGAGTTCAGTCATGCACATTCCACTTTAACTGATGCAGAGATATTATCTTCTCAGGAGAGGAACAAAAGTGGTTGTTTCAAAAGAATTTAAAACAGTGCCAAAAAAGAAACACATTGTTTGAAATGAAAGGACTTTGTTTTCACTTTGGCTCCTGTTAGTATTATCTAAAGGAGACACTGCCTTGCAAAACATATCATGAATTTGTAAACCTTCCTTTCACAGCCCAACAATGTTGCATTTACGAAAATGGGTCAATTGAAGTTAAAGTGACATCACTTCAATAAAAGCAAAGTATTTGTCCCTGTGTTAAATAACCACTTGCTAACTTGTTAATCCGGTATATTTCACAATATTCACCGCGTCTTAGTGTAACATTCCACAGTTTGATACTTCTGAAATTCGGTAATCTTCTTAAAATTTAAAGGAAAGATGTCAGCTAATTCCCATTAAAGATTATAAAATCATGGTGCGCCATGAACCTCCATTCATTCATTATGCTGCAGTCAGCACCACGAATTCATGTTGCTTGCAGCTTCACATGATTGTTACACGCAACCACCTATAGTCTCATTGTTCAATGATTGCGCAGAGACCTTATATAGTGAACTCCTCATGCTAGTAAAAGGCAGTCTGTAGTTCTTAAAATGTGTGTTGTGGCTACAGGTAGTTTGTGCTTTAGCAATCACATAAAGAGCATAGATTCAGTTTTCAGGTGATTCTCTAAAAATACATGTAACCACAATGCACTTTGCTTTTAAGTTTTCATATGTTTCGTTTCACTTGCACTCACTACCCTCACTTATTTAGTACTCTTGCAAGCCTCACACTGAAGCCTGCAACTCAACTCTGACAGCCGAATCAATCCTTTCTTGCAGGAGAATGTGCTACAAAGAGAAGACGATAGCAAAATACTGAAGACAGGCAATTGCAACAGTAGGCTTTAGCCCCTGTGAAGGAGACACTACTGGATAACTTGGGAATGAGCAGCACTGAGATCAAGGACACTGTTGGGATTTAAATGATCAATGATAAAAGTATCCTTATAACAAATCTTTCTCCTCTCAACAGGGAAGGTGATGGCCTAGTTGTATCATCACTGGACTGTTATTTGAGAGACCCACGTAAACTGGGCTTCTGGGTTTGAATCCCACCAGGACAGATTGTGGAATTTGAATTCAATGTTGGAAAAATCTGGAATTGCGAGTCTAATGATGACCACAAATCCATTGTTGATTGTTGCAAAAAGCCATCTAGTTCACTCATGTTCTTTAGGGAAGGAAACAGCCATCCTTACCTGGTCTGGCCTATATGTGACTCCAGGCCCACAGCAATGTGGTTGACTGTTAACTGCCCTCTGGGCGAGTAGGGAGTAGCCAGCGATGCCCTCATCCCATGAGTGAAAAATAAAGAAAGCTTCTTCCCTTATTCCTCAATCTCTTTTGACTCATTAACTGCAGATGGCAAAAGCATAAACTTCCTGCTTGCCTCCCTTGTCACAACTCAACCCTTTTCACCTTTCCATCTCAAACATCTAAGAGCTGAAATTTACTCAGTCAGTGAAGGAAGAAGAAGAAGACTACAGACCACAATAGCAAGATACTTGGAGCAATTTCTTAACTCAGAGAGAAATTGAAATGCAGAACTTGGTACTGTAAGCAGTGGTTGAGGCAAATAGCTTAGATGCTTTCAAAATGAAACTAGATAACCTTGTGAGGGACAAAGAGAGAGAAAGATAAGCTGAAAGACTAAGATGAAGCAGATGGAATGAATTGGGGCTCATCTGAAATTTCTTAATCAACAAGGGCTCTTTGGGCTGAGTCTCCTGTTTCTGAATGATGGTAGAATTTCATGATTGCATATAAGGTGTAGGCAATTGCAACGACAAAACAAAATTAGAAATTCTACTGTAACTTTATAATACAAAAGTACCTATAATAACTATATGCCTCTGACTCATGTATTTAAATTTGAACGTTGTAAAACTGTATAACTGTATTCAGTAATTTAACTGATCATGGCTGTGCAGCCTCCTTGAAAGAATTCCCAGTTGGTCCCACTTCCCTGCTCTTTCTCCATAACGTTGTCATTTTCTATTCTTCGCAGTAAAATCGTCCTTTTTGGAAACTCTCAATGTGCTTGTAGAATTTGGCAATGTCCGCGAAAATTATGAACGTGTCAGAAAGTTTCCGGCACTATCATTAAATAGTTTGTCTATATGCATTGTGGTAATGCCTTCATCTTCATGGCGGTGATTTCACAATCAGATATCACGTATATGCCATCAGGGAACTCAAAGGTAATGACAGCATCTGCAGTGATAGCTGTGTTCAAATGTTGCATATACTAGTGCATTATAAAATTAAGGTTTTTGTACAAAGTGATCATTGAAATATTTAGAAAATGAGAATCACAAAGGAATAGGTTAGAAGAGTATTATAAAAGGGCTAGGTGTATGGCAGATAGAGTTGGAGCCTGTCAGAATACAGAAATAATTGCCATTGGTTTAAATGAAAGAGAAAGGCTAGCTGACTTTTTTAGAAAGGGTGAAGTATTCTATTGCCATTTTATTACAAGAATAATGTCACAGCATTGAACACACTCAAGGCCATTGTTATTGTAAGTAATATTACAATGAAATCAATGTCGGCTTTTCAGATAGTTTTCTCCCCTTAAGAGCCTCTGTGACAGGAAAATATGATTTAATAAAATTGTGAAGCTTGATCTGAGTTGTGATACGTTCAGATGATAAGATAGTTTTATTTTTTGACTAGGGCCAATTATCAGATTTTGTACTGCCAGTATGGAATTTCAGCAGTCAACTGCACAAACCATGAAATACTACCCTTCGTTTGTACATTGATTAAGATCAGCAGACAGAAAATTGAGAATTCTGCACCTACAAATTCCCAGTAAGTACAGCCAGCACATGAGGTTCCCTTTCAGCAGTGCAAGTCCTGGAGAGAAAAGTAGTTTAAACGTGTATCCTCTCTTAGTAAATGCAACAAGCATTAAAACAGCTGAGCTTATCTGGTAAGCATGAACGCAGCAGGTCTGTGCTTGAAGTGTCACTATCTGAACAAAGCAAGCTTTGCCTGTATGAGGCACAAAGATTTGTTACACTAAAATGAGCCATGCATTCTGAGCTAACTGGATAATAAGGCCAAAAGAAAGTACATCATGCACAGCACAGGAGACCAATCAGCCTATTGTGTGTGTACCACCAGTCTAAATGAGAAATTCTCCCTTACGTCATTCCCTACTTTCTCCCTGTAAACCAGCACAATCTTCCTTTTCAGGCAATAATCCACGTCCCACTTGAATGCCTCCACTTAACTCTTGAGTAGTACGTTACAGATCCTAATAATTCATTGAGTGAAAATGTTTATCCTCATGTGTCCTTTGCTGCTTTTGCTATTTATCTTTTCATTAACATCCTTGCTGGTTTTACATCATTTTTGTTTTATTCTTTTATCAATATTGGTTTTGGAGCTGTGTACTGGGAACTGTGGGTTAAAAGCGACTTTCAGGCTATGGGTAACAGTAGTGTTAAAAGGAAAGCAGACCAAACAAGCGTCTTCTTTATTCATAAGGCAAAGCCTGGAAGTTAATTGCAGATCAGTTCCTGATCAAAAGATTCTGCAGATGCTTTGTCACTGGCGACGAGCCTTATGTTTAAACAGATAGCAGAAGTTGGCTATTGATGAAGTTGGTATCTCGGAATTGGTTCCAACAAGTTTGTAAAAGACCTTATGCACAAGCAGACAGCAAATGTTGAGTGGTAGTTGAGACCTCAGGGAGGAGACAGTCAGTCTGTGAAAGAATGGCCAGGGTTTACATTGTGTTTTGAATTGTGTGTTCTGTGAAAGAGAGCCTGGCTACTGATGTTGCAGCATGAAGATTTGAAATCTCCCTCCCTAATCTGTTATCAATAGCTCTTAGAATTTTGGAGAATAGAAAACTAAATTGCAAGTATAACTGCCTGATGAACTGTAAGGCTGACTCTGATCGACATCTTTAGAAAATCAACAAAGATGCAATCATTCAACAATGGTGAATCAGTGCATCATGAAAACCATTTCAGTAATCTGGCCAGTTTTGTGATTCTCTTTTATTTATCCCTTAACTGAATTTATTTGTCTGTTTGTCTTCTGTGTGAATGTAGCTTAAAACAAGGGTTTTTGCGGTTTATAGCAGAGACCACACATGGATTACTTTATTGTTTAATTTTGTTCTTGGACAATTATTGTATTGTAAATCAATTACTACATCTTTTGTTTAAGCAATTAACTGGTATCTGGAATTGATTATTTACAGAGTGAAGGGTTGGTTGTACAAAAATCTGGTTAAGAACCATTGGGGTCAATGTTGAGGGTCTTTGAAGGTTTTAATTATACTGTGTTACACGTACAGAGGTAGAAAAGCTGATTTGACTCAACCTTTGTTTCCATGCCGGAACACTTTTCCCAATGTCCTCTAATTGTCAACTCTTCTACCAGTGGAAATGTCATTTCTGTGTGTCCAGTTACCTCATGATTTTGAATGTCTGTATCAAATCTGTACTCATCTCTTCTCCAGAGAAAATAGTTTCAACTTCTCCAGACTTTCTCTATAACATTCTGCACATCTCAAACCATTCTCATGAATCTTTTCTGCACCCTCTCTAATGCCTTCATATCTTTATATTCCACCTGAGGCAAAGTTTAACATAACTTCCTTGATCTTGTACTTCAAGGCCCTATTAATAAAGCCAATGATAGTTTATGTTTTATTTAACGATCTCTCTCAAACTGCCTTGCCACATGCTCTGACCTATGCACTTATACATCTTGGCTTTTTTGTTCCTGCATGCCCTTTCATATTGACTATTTATGTTATATTGCCTGTCCATATTCCTGCCAAAATGAATCCCTTCTTCTATCAGTCTGTTAGTTACTGGTTAAAGGTAACTGCTTACAGTAACTTGATTAAGTTTTTTGAAGAGGTGACAAAGAAGATTGGTAAAGGCACAGCAGGAGACATTGTCTATAGTCAAATTCAATTTGATTCAAATTGATTTGATTTATTGTGGTCATGTGTACCGAAGTTCAGTGAAAAGCTTTGTCTGCGAGCACTACAGGCAGATCACAGTAAGCAAGGACATACAGAGCATATAGCAATTAGCTAGAGTGAGGCAGACAGATTACACTGCATAGGAGGTGCACGAAGCAAGATCGACATTAACAAGATCAACGTTATTTTGAGTTAGAGAGTCCATTCATCAGTTTAATAACAGCAGAAAAGAAGCTGATCTTGAACCTGTTGGTGCTCGTGTTCAAGCTTTTTATCCTCTGCCTGATGGAAGAGATCGTAGGAAAGCATGACAGGGTTGGAGGGGTCTTTAATGATGTTGGCAGCCTTTCCGCAGCAATGAGAAATGTAAATGGAGTCCATGGATGGGAGGTTGGCTTCCGTGTTAGTCTGGAGTGTGCACACGACTTTCTGTAGTTTCTTGCAGCCCTGGGCAGAGCAGTTGCTGTACCAGGCCGTTATGCACCTGGTTAATATGCTTTCTATGGTGCATCTGTAAAAGTTGGTGACGTGTCCTTATGGACATAACCAAATTTCCTAAGCTGCATGAGGAAAAAGAGGCATTGTTGTGCCTTCTTGACCGTCACATCTACGTGGGAAGTCCAGGACGGGTTGTCGGTTATCTTCACTCCTAGGAACTTGATGCTCTCAAACGTCCACTCTGTTGATGTAGATGGGGGCATGTTCTGCTCCTTTCTTTCTGATGTCAATGATCAAAATGGACTTCAGTAAAATGTTCAATAAGGCTTTGCAAGGTAGCCTGTTTAGTAAGGTTAGATCACATGGGATCCAGGGGGAGTTGTCATTTAGATACAAAATTGGCTTGAAGGTAGGAGACCTACCTACAGTAAATGGTAGGGCCTTTGGGAACATTGCCAATCAGAGCCCTAGTAGTGCAGGTGCATAGTTCCTTGAAATTGGAGTCACAGGTAGAAAGGGTGGTGAAGAAGGCATTTTGCATGCTTGCCTTCACAGGTCAGAATATAGAATATAGAAGTTGCAATGACATTTCGCGGCTGTACAGGACATTTTTTAGGTCACTTTTGGAATATTCCATACAATTCTGGTCGCTATTCTATAGGAATGATGTTGTTAAACTTGAGAGGGTGCGGAAAAGATTTACAAGGATGTTGTTAGGACTGGAGGGTTTGAGCTATAGGGAGAGACTGAATAGCCTGGGTCTTCTTTCTCTGAAACATCGGAGACTGAAGGGTGACCTTATGGTGGGTTATAAAATCATGAGCAACAGGGATAGGGTGAATAGCAAAGGTCTTTTTCCTCGGGTGGGGGCGTCCAAGATTTAAAAAGGACCTGAGGGGTAACTTTTTCACGCAGAGTGAGGTGTGTCTGGAATGAGCTGCCAGAGGAAGTTGTAAAGGCTGGTACAATTTCAACATTTAAAAGGCATCTGGATGGGTACATGAACAGGAAGGGTTTTGATGGGTATATATGGGTCAAATGCTGGCAAAAGGGACTAGGTCAGATTGGGTGTCTGGTGGGCCTGGATGAAGTGGACCGAAGGGTCTGCTTCCATGCTGTATGACTCTGTGACTCCATAACTGGTGACAGAAAATAACTGGCTTTCTACAGGCATCATGTCTATTTTTGCAAAGACAGATGCACACCACCTGCCCTACTAACAGTCTGAAAGCTTTCTCATTGTTGTTCAGACTCACAGCTTGTCAGATATCCAGGAACTAATCAGAGAGTTGTCCACAGGGTTGATGACCTTTGGCATCCACAATTGGTCACCATTATACAAACCAATCAACCAATTCTGATAGTCAAATCTACCTTTTCATACAGCTTCTGGTGTCAAGCCATCAACAAACAGTTTCCCCTTGCTTGAACAAGGCAGCAGTGTATACACCACATGAGTTTTAGAAAATTGTTTTCAAAATTGCAGCAATTACTTCCACAGCCCTTTATTTTAAAACAGCCCATTATCCACTTAAGATAACAAGGTGTAGAGCTGGATGAACACAACAGGCCAGGCAGCATCAGAGGAGCAGGAAAGCTGATGTTTCGGGTCTA
>NC_063345.1:54141756-54157154 GCF_021869965.1 Rhincodon typus
AGCAGGAAGGCTGACGTTTCAGGTCTAAGAAGGGTCCAGACCCGAAACATCAGCTTTCCTGTTCCTCTGATGCTGCTTGGCCTGTTGTGTTCATCCAGCTCTGCACCTTGTTATCTCAGATTTTCCAGCATCAGCAGTTCCTACTATCCCTTTATCCACTTAAGTCCACAATCAAAAATACAGAAAATAAAATGAAATACCCTTACATTATTTGAATGGCCAATTAAATATTGAAAAGTGACTCTGAGTCAAAAACATAATGCTTGTTGAAATAACCCTATGTGTTATCATTATAGCATTATAATGGCTTGACTGCTTCCACAACTTGTCAAAACACAATGGGAGCAGAAGAGATGGGAAGGGTTGTAATTCACAGTTTGATTGATATTACCAAGTGGTTGTTTTTGAAGTTGGGGTGTGAACATATATACTTGTTTTTCTTACATAATAAATTACGTAATTGAAGGACTTTAAATGCATTGAATAGGTTTTTTTGTTTTACATGGTGAAGTCTTTAATAGATGCTTAGAACTCATCTCAGCATGTTTCCTGTAGTCTTCCCATTGCAACTATTAATTAGCATGGAGTGTATAAATGCAAATTAAACTGAGGGTGGACATGGGGTTCATTTTATGCAATGACATGGCACTAATCTCACGGTGAAATAGAGAGTTTAAGGAGCCATAGAAATGAATAGATCAGCTTACATCATTGAGATGACTTAGTACTAATTTGGCTGTGGAGTTTTGAGGAGTCATGGGATAAATGAGAAATTTTGGTTATCTTGTAAGATCCATTGATGGAGGTGCATATGTTAGCACAGAGAGTATGAAGGGTGATTAAGGGTGGTCAGAAGCCCATGCTGGCATAGGTTGATATTTTTGAGCATGGTAAGTGGATAGGGGTTTGAGGGAGTGTAAGGAGTGAAGGCTGGAGGATCAGAGATTCAACAACATACTGGTACAAATTCCCAGAGATTTAAAGACAGCCTATCAACCAGCTCACCTCAGCAATCAGCAGCCCTTGTAGCCACCACTGATCTACATCCAAGGATGGTAGACCTGAATCTATTGTGACCCACTGGCCAGAACAAAGATAATGCAATTCAGGGCAATTTTTTTAAGTTAGTGTGGTGAATCGGATATGGTCCCAACTCTGTGCACCTACCTTGGCAGTGAAAAGTAGGTCTGTCACTCAGCCCATTTCATACCAATGTCATTACAGTCCCTTTTATTCCACGAGCAACTTGTATTCATCATCATTGCTTCTCTGGACAACTTCTGGATTAGGATATGCATAATTAAACAGGAAAAATCCCAATGTTGCTGTCAGTTCCTCCAAATAACATTGACTTAACATTCAGCCAACTGAAAGGACAGACATGTTGGGTTTAATAGCTTAATTAAAGACACCAATCCAAAGTGCAGCATTACCTCATTCCGGCTCTGAAATATTTGGTTTGGTTTCCAAAGTGTGATTTGAATCCACAGTCTTCTAACTCAGAAGCAAAAGAGTTACCTTCAATTCCATGACCACTTTGAAGATCTATCCGCTGCCCTTGAGATAAATGGAGATTACACTAATTTTTGAAAATATAATTCAAGATGTACATGTGCAATTTCAACACGATAGTCCTTGGTTTATTCAAACCCTTTAATGGGGTAAGCACTGATTTTTACAGCTTTGATGGCTTCAACATGACATTATAATACTAGGTTCAAAAACAATATATGATTTACTTGGCTGCTTTCACACAATTCATGGGAAAATTGGAGAACATGAATACTTCTTAAATATATTGTCCTTGAATTAGTTCTCCATTTGAGACAATAAAACTTTGCAATCAAATTAAATGCCATCCATGGCAATGACATTTATGATTTTGAAAATCATAAACATAGCTTGTTGCCAGAATCAGACATCAAGCTGTTAATTAATCATATACAGACTATTAATTTCTTGTCCACTAGTCCATCAGAGACATACATTGGATTCTCCTCTGGCATTCACAAGCCCTTGATTTTTCCATTCATTAAAGTGAACAGATGGAGATACACAGGGTTCCAGGTACAGAAATTGAAAATTGCATTTAGGAAATATAACTCACTTTCATCTTTACATCTCCATTTTCTGTCAGAACTCTCAACAGTTTTCATTATTTGATTCTATGAGAACAGCCATAAGTGAACATCCTTTAGTCTGTAGGAGCAGCATGTTACAGGACTCTGAGCAAGGGAACCTGACTGGCATTGAAGCATTTTGGCTCTGGAGGGGGTGGCTCAGTGGTTAGCACCACTGCCTCACAGCACCAGGGACCCAGGTTCAAATCCAGCCTCAGGAGACTGTCTGTGTGGAGTTTGCACATTCTCCCCATGTCTGTGTGGGTTTCCTCTGGGAGCTCCGGTTTCCTCCCACAGTCCAAAGATGTGCAGGTTAAGTGGATTGGCCATGCTAAATTGCCTGTAGTGTTCAGGGATGTGTCGATTAGGTAGGTTAGCTGTGGGAACTGCAGGGATAGGGTGGGGGGGTGGGTGAGTCTGGGTAGGATGATCTTCTGAGAGATGGTGTGAAATTGTTGGGCTGAATGGCCTACTTCCACACTGTAGGGATTCTATGATTCTATGACTGGTCGGGTGACCCCAGGGCCCCTTGTTTCTGGATGGGCCTGATGTGGCAAGAGTCTTTTTGTCAGTTGCAAGTGGAGCATCCTGGTGGAGAACATCAAAAGATTAGGATGGAGACAAGGGGGTTGAGGGTGGAGGGCTCAACCACTTCTGGAGTATCCTGAGCAGAGATATCTTGAGGTATTTGTGTGGTTACTCCTCCAACCGGGGTGATTCCTGGCACTGCCCTGTTTTCTTGTGACGAAGGGGCACCAGTAGTGTCTATCAAGATCACCATCCCCCATGGCATTATATTTTCACCCATGAGAACCAGTGGCTGAGGTGATAGATGGACAGTGTGTACTTCTCTCCAGCAGACCCTGAGGGTGCCAGTGGTGTGCAATCAATGAGACTGTCAGTGAAGTTACTGTAAGAGCTGCAATGGAATGAAGAGTGATACTTACTCAGTTGTTGGGACATGGATGTCTTGGCATCCCTACAGGAGTTGTCCTGGTCTTCTCTTGCTAGGGACAGGATTCTCTTCCCATAGAGGTGAAGAGCTAAATGTTTCAGCATTCCCTCTATCTGTACTGGCTCTCCCTCCCTGGTATGGGCTATCTTCCCATGCAATGAGAGAAATGGAGGGATTGAGTGAGGTGAAAGTGAACGGCGCAGTTAGTGCAGGTGCTGGTCAGGGAAGATGAGAAGCTGGTCCCGAATGTGTGAGCAGGCAGCACAGAGACTATGCTGGCTTAGTGGTGTAGGAGGTTGGGGTTTGAATGTGGGTGAGGATATATGCTGCTTACAATGTTAAAACTTAACTGTATTAACTAAATAAATACTGTGGGCCAAATCTTACAGGGCATGAATGACATGAGTTCTAGTGAGATAGAATCGCAGGAGAATTCCAGCGAGGTCTGACTCGGCATCAAGACAACACACTGACTTAAGCAAGTTGCAGGTTTTGAGGTGCTCAGCATTGGTGAGGTACTTAGCGCGGGGTCTGTTTTTTGCTAACAACGTTAGTAACCGTGCATCTTGCCTTATTAATAAGAAACTTCCTCTTGTACCACCTATCGCAAACAAACTCAACACTGGGAATTCCCTGCATCCAAGTCAACTGGAAATTTCAGCTGGCTGTAAACAGCCTACAGGTTCCTCACCACACAACAGCACCTCAGGGCATGATCCATGACTACCAGCTGTACACAGCCCTTGTTCATCCGTTATTTCACCACCCCCTCAGGATCTTCATAAACTTCTCCAATCTACTTGGAGAATACTTAGGCAGCACAGACCTGTATTGCTGGGTGCACTAGCAACTAACATTAAAAGGCTACTGCAAGAATACTTTGTGCACAGGAGCTGGAGCCCAACTCACAGACTGTGTAAGGCTGTATATCACTCGTTCTCTTAGGACTCGCTCACTTAATGCTAACCTGCATTCTCTGGGCATTCATGCCTCGCCATGCTGTGGTATACCTGTTACTGCATTGGTGTTTCAGCCAGATTCTAAACACTCTCAGTATTGCCATATTGACCTGCTCTTTTGTGCCAGGCTGCTTTTCATGCTTGGCATTGGAGATTTGTCTTGAACAGGGGGCACATCTTGTTCTATGGCATGCTGACATGTCAGTCTAACACAGTGACACCAGAAAGTTGTCAGTCCAGTCAAGGGGAGGGATCCAGGGGCACAGCTTGTGCACATCCGGGAGTTTGTCCACAGTCGATCGTTTGCTTGAACCACTTATGATCAGGGGAAACGCCCAACTACAATCTGGAGAATGAGAAATAGTTTGTCCTGTGAGACCTCAGGAGCAGCGAGGGGGTATTGCACATCGACAGTCTCAGACCTGTAAAGATAGTGCTCGGGGGGCTGTTGGTCCTGTTTAAAAGCTACTCGTTGAAATTGGTCAGAGGTCTGAGATGAAAACTATGCTTGTGGCTACTGTATTAATCATTCAGGAGGGAGTAAAGGGATCACTGCTGAAGGGAGGGGAGCAGTCAATTTCAGAGCTGGGAATAGAGGTATAGTGAAGGAGGTAAGAGATATTTTTTAACCGAGGTTAAATGTAACCATAATGGTGTAAAATGTATAAATATCTATGTTGCACTTTAGTGGGTGGAGTGCCTCTGAGACTTGGAGGCCTTTCCTGCATGCAACTTGAATAAATTTGCCTTGTTACAATCTACCCAAGTCTGAAGCTCAATTTTACGTGATCCTCCAGCATATTGTATTGAGTTGTTGGATGAGGGTGATGATTGGATGGATACTTATGTTTTAAGTAGGTAGATGGATCAGCATCGAAAGGGATGGTAATCTATGGTAGGTGAGATTATTCGCAATCACTCCAATGTGGTAACCACAGTGAGAGTGCAGAAGGGCAGGTGGGTACCAATGAGATGTAATGCTGGGGTTCAGAGAGGTAAAGTTCAGTGCAGTGTGTCTCCACCCGGTGGGAAATAGATAGAACCAGCCTGTCAATGTGATTTGAAGTAAAAGGGAGCATGGAGACTATGTGGGTGTATCTAGTGACAAGGTAGATCCCAATACTGACAATGTCTTCTCTGAGCTACATTTGCTGCCATTACTTGATGTTGTCTCAATGTAAAATGCAACAGGAAATGGCTGGGAGGGAAAAGGTGTTCTGAAATTATAACCTTGGCACTGAGCCTCCACTCCAGGAATCTTAATATTTCATTTTTCCTTTTTTTAAGATTCGGAACAATTATTCTTAACAATTCTTAACGCGCAAATTTTGAGGCTCACCCTTAAACAATGAATTATTAAAAAAAGGATGATCAGTAAATCAAATCCTATGTTTTTGAAGCAGGGTCACCGGACCCAAAACATTAACTCTGATTTTTTCTTCACAGATGCTTCCAGACCTGCTGAGCTTTTCCAGCAACTTCTCTTTTTGTTCTACATTTTTGGCTACTGCTAAAGCTGGTCTCTTCTGACCTCTTGCTCGGGGTTAGTAGTCATCCTGCAACTGCATCAGTCTCTCTAGCACTATAACAGGCAGAAAAGGTAAAGCCTGAAGCTCAAGCCCTGAGCACTTAATATTCCATGATTTTTTATCAGAATAATTTACATTTTCATGCATTATATTGTCAACATAATTTACAAGTCTATACAACAAGATGAATAAGAAAAAAAACAGAATGGCACAGCAATTTGTAAAAGGTACTCCATCATTTGTTATTTGCCATTTGTAAATTGACAGAACATAAATGTATCAAATATAAATTATTGGAGGAAGCAGTTTTTTTCATTAACTAACATTTTGCATCTGGTAAACCAACATAATTTGTTGATATATACTGATGACACCAAGGTTTACCTCCACCACCTCTTTCAACTACTCCATCTGTATATTCCCTGTAGACAGGAAAGCTACTGGTCTGACATCCAGCTTTACATGATCCATAATTTCCCTCAGTTAAATTTTTGGTGGCAAAAGTTGTTTACTTTGATTCCCACCTCAAATTGTGATACTTTTTCACTGACCTCCATCCTTCCTCGAGATTGCATTGGGCAGATGGCCATTAATTCTAATCATAGTAGAACAGAGAAACCTAAGGGTGCAGGTACATAATTCTTTGAAGTTTGTGTCAAATACAGACTGAGTGGTTAAAAAGGTGTTTGGCATGCTTGCCTTCATTGCTCAATCCATTGCGTATAGGAGTTGGGAAGTCATGTTGAGGTTGTGCAGGACATTAGTGAGAAGGTTCTGGTCTCTCACCTATGGAAAGGATATTATTAAGATGGAAAGGGTTCAGAAGAGATTTACCAGGATGTTGCTGGGTATGGAAGGTTTGAGATATAAAGAAAGGCTGGTTAGGCTGAGACTTTTCACTGGAGCATAGGAGATTGAGAGGCGACCTGATAGAAGTTTATAAAATAATGAGAGGTGTAGATAGAGTTAATGACAGTTGTCTTCTCCCTCGGATGAGGGATTTCAAGACTGGGACATATTCTTAAGGTGAGGGGAGAGATTGAAAAGACATGAGGGGCATTTTTTTTTACACAGAGGGAGGTTCACGTATGGAATGAACTTCCTAAGGAAATGGTAAATATGGGTACAATTACAGTGCTTAAAAGACATTTCGATAAGTACATGAATATGAAAGGTTTGGAGAGATATGTGCCAGCAGCAGGCAGGTGGGACAAGTTTAATTTGTGATTATGTTCAGCATAGACTGGTTGGAATGAAGGTTCTGTTTCTTTGCTGTATGACACTATATAAGCCAGACCCCAACATTAAATCTGCTGTGTAAATCTAACACTGCTATTAAATGGGAGGTTTAAGACAATCAATATGTTTTAGAAGCTAGAAATTTGTCAATATGCTACCCACAGGCTACTGACATGCTGAAGATGCCAAAGATGGGATGGCTATTTCGTATCTATTGGGGCTTGGCATGTTGAATACAATCTTTATATTTTTGAATAGTCCTCAGCCTTTATGTATATTCATAGAATTCCCTATTAGTGCAGACAATTCACAGTCACTAACACAGTGAGTGTCCTGCAAGTTATGGTTCTCCTGTTGGAGTTATGAGTATTTGAACGACTAGTGCAAAACAATAATAGCAATTCAGATGTGATTTTTTTTTAAAAGAGAATCAACTGCTATGTCATTATGCAAATAGTAATGTTCCAGAATATTTACTGTTAATTATTAACAATATTAATTACTGTTACTTCACATTGACTACACATTGAATACAATTTTAATCCTTTTTCCTTAGTTCTCTGTCCATTGCTAAGCCCAACCCAAACTAATGCAACACTCACTACAGTTGTGACAAGGAGGCAGATCTTGTATCTAACTCAGCCACAACAGAAGCTCTACCCCATATGCTGATATGTATTTGATCCATGCTGACTGTTCAGCCAACCATCACACCCTCCAAAGAGTTCAAGTCTCTTCAGTAACATATTTTCACATCTATGCGGTGGTCCTGAGCTAAGCGATGCTAGGGGCTCCCAATATTCTTTCCAGCATATCGAAGAACAGGAATCACTCCCATTCTTAGTGCCTCCCTCAACCTGATTGTCTGGATTATGTACACATACTTTCCTTGGTCATCAAATCCTGGATGATAAGCACCAGAAGTTAAAATGTTGATTAGGCAAAGTATACCCTCCTGGTTAGAGTGTTTTTTTTCCCAACTCCAATCTATTGATTTATTATTCGCCATATAAATGGGCCCACTCAAATTCTCAGCTGGTTACCTTAAATTAAAGTAGCACCATTACCATGTCCACTTAGCCTCAGACATCCCTGCCAGAGCCTGCTAGATAATAATAGATTTCGCTTTTCTCTATCAAAATAAATTAATATCTACAATAATTATGAAAAACAAACAAAAGATACAAAATTGCAACATTTTGTGCAAGCTTCTTTATTTTAGTAGACTCTGAAGTTCTAAACATCATTTTCACCATATTTCTAACAGTTTCTTTGAGCTTGATCCTTTTCTCAAAAAGAAATCAGATAGCTGAGAGCTGTTATTGATTCATTTCAATTTAATGATTTCTCTATTTCCCATACTTGTTTTAAAACTGCAATACTGATCCTCAGTCTTTTCGCACTCGGGTATTTTTTGAATATGTATTATCATAGAGTAACTTATTCTCTATGTAGTGCTTAATGCGTAATGCTGCTGAATCTCTTTTTGGAATTCTTCCAATATTTTCATGATAAAAATGCCATATTGATCACTTCAGTAAGAGTAAGAGTTTTTGTGGCTAAAGTGCTTTTTATTACTCTTCTGATCGTTATCATTCCCCAAGATACATTTACCTCTCTCTCCCAAAAGAAAAATTATAAACCCTCTTCCATACGAGAATCCATCAAGAGATTTGCAGAAGAACCATCACTAAATTCAATAATTTTTATGCTTCTGGCATCTCACAATGACGGAAATTTAAAGACATAATATTTCATTTTTAATTTTTTTAATGCTTTATTTGCCCAAATAACATCTCCCACCTTGGCGTTTTCACGATCGTAATTGACTCTAAGACGTCAAAACCAGCATCTGTTCTTGTTTGGATGCCTAGTCAATTCACATTTCCACTTAGATTTTGCAATTCTTCCATTTCAGTTTTTGATGCCTCTGTGTTTTGGCATAAGGCCCAGTCTTGACAAACTGCAATAGGCAAATTGCTGATGTCAAGTGAAAGTTAATCCATTCTGCCTGGTTGCCAATCTCCAATGTTCCACAAAGCTCCACAAACCTGATTTCCAATTTTGAATCCTGTTTTAAGTCCATTAATGACAAAGTTTTAAAATTCACTGCTCCCACTCCATGAAAATATATCTATATCCACATTTAGGAACCTGAAATTTTCTTCCCCAACCCCCAACATGGTGCCAAAACATGGCACGATCTGTTTTTAATGACAGCTCAGTTTTAATAAGACAGATGTTACTGAGACAAACCAAAATCTGGAGGCATTATTTAAGCCATGTGCACATTTGTTTAACTTGCAAGATGTTCCCACTGAGGCTGATGCCTCTTTGCAAAAGTGAACAAACAGTTACATTCTGAACCAATCCCTCCACAGAAGTACAGCCTTAATATCAATTGACCTACATTCCCAAGTATTTGATACTAACAATACCAAGAAAATCTTCAAAATTGTTTTTTTTTTCAGTAATCAGTGAATCCACTGTTACATCCTGATTCTACAGTTTTTCTTCAAGACCTTGAGCCTCTAGCCTGACTTTAACCCCATTAGAAGACATCCTTGCATGCACTCCAAATTCTCTCCAGCTTTGTTCTTTTTTGTGCTGTTTGGTTGCGCTTATTTATTTGTCTTTTAATTTGTTCATAGCCACCAAGACTTCACAATAACAAAGCTTCGGTCCTGATGGTTATATTTCAAAGACTGACCACATTTCTTAAAGATTTTAGTGTGTTATCACCTAGAAAACAGAAACTACAACTCTCAAGTTTCTCACACTCCTTTGATGAAGTCACTGAACTCAAAAAGTTAACTTGGGCTTTCTCTGCACAGATGGTGCCAGACCTGCTGAGTTCCTCCAGCAATTTCTGTTTCTTGTTCCAGATCTCCAGCATCCACAGTTCCTTTTTTTGGTTCTAAAATTCCTTAACCTTTTCCGATCCTTATCATTCAGAGAGATTAGGCAACATTTTAGCCGGTCTATTCCACCCACTGCATCCACTTTAAACACCACATAAGTGAAAAACTTTGCCACCAACACATTTATCACTGGGCTGAAATGTCTTGTGACCAGTACCTTGCCCTCTCCATGATTCATACCTCCATCGTCTTCCTCTGAAACTCCCATTTCATGTTTAGTTTCAAATAGTCTGTTACGTCATTTGTGACAGTTCCACACATAATGGTAATTTGAATCATAACTGAGACATTGATGGACTATACCCCCTTCATTTCTGGGGTGCATTCTTTTACTATAAATAGCAAATTCTCTTGCTTCTCAAGTCTGTCAAAAACATTTCTGCCTTCATTGTTTTTGTAGTTACAACCTCTATCTAGATCACCTCAGCAGTCTGTTAACCATGCATACTCCACTTTTTGTCATATGGCCCCAGTTGCTCCATATATATTGCTGGAAAGGAATGCATTCCAAGGGATTTATCTTAGTGTTTCTGACATTTAACCTAGAAATGCATGTTGATCTGTATCCTTAACTCCCATCAAAACTGGATATTTGTCTAAACTCTATACTTTAGCACAGTCTAATAATTTACTGCCAGCCCAGATTGGTCAATTTCCAGATAGAATTTCTGTAGACTTGTACACAATCCACTGAATTCCATTGCGTAATCTTTTATGGAACTACCTTCATACACTCCCATTTTTTAAAAAATTGACCATGATTGAAAAGCAGTTAGTAGATCAAATTTTGATCAATTTTATCCTTGCAAGTTAATAACTTGGCAAAAACTTAATCTGTGTTCAAATTATCAGTTTCCAATTCTTATTATTCTTTTGTATGGTAGCAAAAGTGCTAAGACCATATTTTGGAATAATACAGGTCTACATGATTAGTTCATTCTTCTGCTAGTCATAAAGTATGCACTCAGTAAACAGCAGTTGATAATCATACCAAAATGTGTTGGGTTTTGGTTCAACCGTAACTCTTAAGCTTTGATAAAATCACTCTTTTGCTAGAATAATGCTTAGTTTGCAGTCCTTGACTTCGAAACAGCTAAAATATCCTCTGTCACCACTGATATACAAGAGAAGTTCAAATATTGAATAAACAGAATCAAGTTTTTTTGTCAGTTTTATTCAAACTCACACACCATTAATTCCAACTCCACTAATTGCTTGACTCCCAGATTGATGTACCCCACTAAGTTCTCCCACAGTTACCTTCACCAAACAGAAAACCATGATGTGTTCTAGAGTCCCACTTGGCCTCAGACATCTCTGCCAGATCCTACTGGATAATTACTCCAGAATGGGACTCAACCCTAGTGGTTCTGACTCAGAGGCCAGGACTGTGCTTTAAGACTTCCTTGCAGTGTTTATACCGAAGGGTAAGTTAATTACAATAATTTAGACAATTTACAGAAAGATGATCTTGTTTGATAATCAGACTTGCCCATATTCAACTTAAGTGGGTGGATGAGATGAACGAGAAGAGTAATATGCTAATTTTTCAACATATATAGTGATACGTCACCTGATTCCTCAGCAGCAAGTAATCTAATGTGCTTCCATCCATCCCTTGGTAACATGAATCAAAGCTCCCATAGGTGGTTTTTGCCAATTCTTTCAGTGATTGCCATCAGTGATTAATATCAGAAAAGTAGATTTCACCAGTGCAAAAACATGCAGTCATTGTTATTACAGTTGAGATATTATGATACTTTTCTATCCCAACATACTCAATAATGTAAGTACACATTACTGATCATCTGCAAAATGCTAAGCTGAGAGCTAATAAAAAAGAAAGTTAACTAATAATCTGGTAAAGTAAAACTAAAGGATATGAGAGTAAACACAGGCACAGATGATCAAAGGTTCCATTGTAACTGCTATTCTGTTGGCACCATGTAAATATCATCTGTGGAATTCAATCATTTATGGTTTAATATTGTAGATAATATCGATTTGGCATCTTAGGGTGCTGCTAATGATATTTCCGTAAAAATATCAAAGAGTTTAGGAAAAAGATCGTGGTATAGTTTTGCTTTTACGGGAGTTTAAATGTTTTCAGAGGTATCCGGAATAATTCAAGTCATGCATAGTTTGGTAGAAAATTCAGCTGCTTTTAAATTTATTATTTCTTCCTCTTTCCAAAAAGGTACAGTTTGGGGACTTGTCCTGTAGTGTCTAAGGATCTGTAGCTTAGGTGGATTAGCCACAATAAATGTAGGGTTATGGGGGTAGGGTGGGGGCCTACGTCTGGGTGGGATGGTCTTCAGAGGGTCGGTACAGACTTAATGTGTTGAATGGCCTCTTCTGCACTGCAGGGATTCTATGATTCGTACAATGCAACCATTGCTTGCCAAATCAGCAGTTATTGCCTGTCCCTAAATTGCCCTTCAGGAGATAAAGATGAGCTGCCTTCTTGAACCACTACAGTCCATGTGATATCAATACACGCTTAGCTGTTTTACAAGGGAATGCCAGGATTCTGATCCAGGATGTTACCAGGACCGGAGGGTTTGAGTTATAAGCAGAGGCTGGACACACTGAGACTTTTTTCCCTGGAGCATAGGAGTTTGAGGGATGACCTTATAGAGGTTTATAAAATCATGAGGAGTATTGATAAGGTGAACAGCAAAGGTCTTTTCCCGAGGGCAGAAGAGTTCAAAATTAGAAGGCATAATTTTAAGGTGAGAGGGGAAAGATTTAAAAGGGAACTGAGGGGCAACTTTTTCACATAAAGGATGGTTTGCATATGGAATGAACTACCAGAGGAAGTGGTGGATGCAGGTATAGTTCCAATATTTAAAAAGACATTTGGACAGGTACAAGAATAGGAAAGATTTAGACAGATATGAGCCAAATGCAAGCAAGTAGGAGCAGTTTAATTTGGGAAACCTGGTCAGCATGGATAAGTTGGAACGAAGGGTCTATTTCCATGCTGTATGACTATGACTCAGCAGAGAAAGGAAAAATGACATAGTTCCAAGTCAGGTTGTTATATGATTTGGAAGGGGCCTTAAGTGGTGGTGGCATTCTTATAGTGATAGGATTTGTGGTTTTAAAGGTAGTATTTAAATAGACCTTAGCTGAAAAGGGAAACCAGAAAGGAAATTAAGAAAGAAACTGTCCTTCCCAATATTTAAGGAAGTGAGAGCTGAAACAGATTGAAAACCAAATTATCTCAGGAATTGAAAATAGATATATATAAGGACACAGAGTTTTCTGAACTCAGTGATGATGAAAATTACAGATGTTCACCTATTCCCTTTGGTGGAAGGAAATTCTAAAGATGCAGAAACCTCTGTTTCATCATCTTTGTCTAAAATAGGCAAACTCTTAATTTTAAACTATGACCACTAGTTCTAGACTTTCCCACAAGAGAAAACCTTCTTCTCTTGAAGTCACCAATACCACAGATGCGGATCTTCAGCTAATTTAATTCACCCTGTGTGATATCAAGAAATGGCTGAAGACACTGGATACTGTAAAGGCTCTGATTCCTGTCAACAATCTGGCAATAGCTGTGTTCCACAACTAACCACACTTCCAGCCAAGCTATTCCCATACAGTTCAAAATACTGAGATCTACTCACAAACACCATAAGTTGAACATCCTGTTCCAAAAAAACAGAACAAATTTGACCTGACCAATTATCATCCTATTAATCTGCTCTCAGTCATCATTATGAACAACACTTCCTCAAAGGGAACTGCTCACTCGGTTTGGATTGCATCAGGAATGCCTTTGATATCCAGGTGATATTTGACCAACGTGGCAATGAGGAGAACATGCAAAATTGGAGCCAGTGGGAATCAGGGACAAAAAAATTCTCTGCTGATTGGAGTCATACTTGGAGCAAAGGAAGATGGTTTGTGTTGACAAAAGTCAATGATCTCACTGCAGGAGTTCATAGAAGTCATCATCATAGAATTGCTACAGTGTGGAAACAAGCTCTTCGGTCCAACAAGTCCACACCGACACCAGCCGTCAGAGCATACCACCCAGATCCATCCTGCATAACCCCTAACCTACACTTCCCTGAACGTTATGGGCAATTTAGCATGGCCAATCCACCTCGCCTGCACATTTTTTTGTTGGACTGTGGGAGGAAACCAGAGCACTTGGAGAAAACCCATGCAAACACAGGGAGGATGTGCAAACTGCACACAGACAGTTGCCTGAGGGTGGAATCAAACCTGCATCCCTGGTGCTGTGAGGCAGCAGTGCTAACCACTGTGCCACCATACCGCTATCAAAGACCGATCATCTTCTGCTGATTCACCAATGACTTTGCCTCTGTCATAATCTTAGTAGTGAAGATGTTCACTGATTATTACACCATGTTCAGCAATATTTATTGCTCCTCAGATCCTGAAGTAGCCCACGCCCAATGTAGCAAAAGCTGGACAGCATTCAGGTCTATGTTGATAATTGGCAAGTAACATTCTCGCCCAAGTTCCATGCAATGGCCAAATCCAACAAGAGAAAGTCCAAACACTTTGACATTCATAATCTCACTAGCAACATCCTGGGGATTATCACTGGCCAGAAACTAAACTTGATTAACCATTTGTACTGTGGCTACAAGAAAATGTCAAAGCATGGGAATTCTACCGCAAATGATTCAACTCTTGATACCTCAAAGCCTGTCCACTAGTTACAAGACACATGTCTGTTGTGTGATGGAATACTCTGCAATAGCCTGGATGAATGCAGCTACAATAGCACTTGAGAAGCTTGATACCATCCAAGACAAAGCAAGATCAGCGATATGTGGCTGATTTGCCTTACTTTGTTGTGTTTGTCTGGTGGAGGATTGCTCCCTGAAAGATGTGTGCTATATTTGCCTGACTCTAAGCTCGAAGCCCTTTATGCTGATAAATCTCCTTGTGATCTGTGCAATTATGACCACAGCACTGACATTGACCCTGTTTATTCAAGTGATTTGCTAAATTATTAATTACCTTTAGAATCAAAAATGGGTTTCAGCAGTTTGGTAACCTTAACAGCCAAGGGAAAATACCATCAATCTCACATCTGTTCAGTTTCTACTTTTAATTACTCAGTACCTTATAGTTCTAGTGTCCTGGTAAATTTGGATCCAATATCACCCTGTTCTAATTCCCATCCACAACGAATGCCACAGATTGTCTTTGCAAATCTGAAGTGGCCATTTACTGTGAATACAACACTCTGGGATTTTCTAATTAATACTGTGATGTTAAGCATTAATATCGATCATGAGTACTGGCAGACATGCCAAAGTGACATGAAACATGATTTGGCCATTTTACCAGGTATGATAATTTAATTCAAACCAGAGTTCTTTCAAGATTCTTCTTGTTATGTCATCTATCGGGAATGAGGATGAAAATAGTTACGAGGAATGCCGGACCAGCCACGATCCTGTTGAACCATGAAGTAGGTTTGAGGCCTACTTCACAGATGTTTTGAGGGCATCCCCAAAACAAACTGTATTATTCCAGCCAACAAGGTGCAAGGCTGGATGAACACAGCAGGCCAAGCAGCATCATAGGAGCAGAGAGGCTGACGTTTCGGGCCTAGACCCTTCATCAGAAAAGGGGGAGGGGAAGGGGGTTTTGAAATAAATAGGGAGAGAGTGGGAGGC
>NC_063345.1:54157554-54200443 GCF_021869965.1 Rhincodon typus
AACTCCCTACCTACACTCACCTTTCCTGGCCCCATCCCCGCCTCTTCGACCTGTTTGTTTCTTCTCCACCTATCCTCTCCTCCATCCCTCTTCTATCCGCCTCCCACTCTCTCCCTATTTATTTCAAAACCCCCTTCCCCTCCCCCTTTTCTGATGAAGGGTCTAGGCCCGAAACGTCAGCCTCTCTGCTCCTATGATGCTGCTTGGCCTGCTGTGTTCATCCAGCCTTGCACCTTGTTGTCTCGGATTCTCCAGCATCTGCAGTTCCTACTATCTCTGTATTATTCCAGCTGCAGGAACTGCATCTCACCCTTCAATTAGACACTTTACAGACTTCTGGACTCAACATTGAGTTCAACATCATCAGACTGGACACTCTCTATGATGCTGCTTGGCCTGCTGTGTTCATCCAGCCCTGCACCTTGTTGTCTCGGATTCTCCAGCATCTGCGGTTCCTACTATCTCTCACTCTCTCCCTCATTTTGTTTCCTTATTCTTTCCTTGTTTTGGTTGTCCATTTCAATTCACATATTTGTTCTTCCTTCACTTTCCTGCTCCATCTCCATTCCCATTAGACTTGGAGGATTTCTGTGACTTGATCTCCTGTTTTCCACAATGTCACAGACCTTTTCTTTTGTTCTTGATCCACTTCGATTTTTTGTCCAAAATCCATGACAGTTGTAACTTCTCCAGTTCTGATGCAAGATCACTGGCCTGATCACTTCAATTCTGTCTCTCTTTTGACATGGATGCTGCCTAAGCTGATGATCTTTTCAGCACTTTCTCGTTTTTTTTCATTTTCTGAGTCTGCACTGACAAAAAAGAGCTACTCTAAATCTATTCTAAATTCTAAGAGGAAGGGTCACTGGATCTGAAAATTAACTCTGATCCCTTGCCACAAATGCTGCCAGATCTGCTGAGCTTTTCCAGCAATTTCTGTTTTTGTTACAGAGTAGGAGATCCTGGTTTTCACTCTTTTCCTTGGTGCTGGTACATTGGAGGTGATGATGAATTTCAACAAAGTTGAAAATGCCATTCAACAGCTGAAAACCAATAAAGCCTCAAGATGACGAAATGCTGCAGAAATTCTAACAGTAGACATCTACTTCTGATATAGCTACACAAATCCATATTACTCATTTGGGAAAAGGAGTGCCTGTCAGATAATTTCAGAGATACTGTGAGGATGTCAACATTCAAGAAGACAGACATGTCTAATTATGGGAACAACAGAGGTATCTCCTTGCTGTCTGCCAGAAGAAAATAATTTCAAGGATTTGCCTTATCCCAGTGGCCATAGAACTTCTTCCAGAAGTGTAGTGTAGAGTTTTTCCATCAGGAAAAATGATCATTGTGGCACCACAGACATGATATACACTACATGACAAATTCAAGAGCAGTGCAACAAACAACACCAAAATGCTGAACATGGTCTTTATCAGCTTCTCAAAAGCCTTTCACTCAATCAGCTGTTAAGTCTTAGAGCATATCTTTCTCAAATTTGGGGACATTCAGAAATTTGTCACCAACCTCCACCTACTCTACAATGACATGCATGACATGATCCGCTGTTCAAACAGGACAGCATGCAGTTGTAAAATTGATAATGTTCAGCAATTTTCTGGCAGGTTGACAAATCTAGGGATATGTAAAAGTAATCATATCAATTTTTAAATATCGTTGTAAGCCTCAGTTGATTGATTGCTTTTGTGAGGTCAAATTCGCCAGTGTTAATTTGAATCTGGCAATTCTTTTTGTTAGTGAAGCACCACATAATTTCCACCCACATAAAGACTAATAATTACAGCTTAGAACAGACGATTAAAGCAAGCAAAAATTATAGTTTTGATCACAGATGATTGTCGGTAAGGAAGAAAAACAATTTACCACATTTAATTGGAGAAAAAGGTTAGAGTTCAAGAATAAAATAAGACCCCCTGCCAATATAAGAATATATTTTTACTCTGTTCCACTATTTGAGTGCTCATGGTACAGTTATCCAACAGGTTCATATAAAGACTGGTTCATATAAAGCTTCATGCTTCAGATCTTTTGCCTGACCATCTTTATCTCAAAAATTTCCTGATACGTTGATATGATGCAGGCTGAGCAAACACTTGCCAAAGCTTGCATTAGATGTTGAAGAATCCTGTCATTTCAGTACTTGCCTGCAGTTAAGTCTCCTCAAATATTTTCATGTTACTATCAACCACAATGATCAACATTATGATAACTTTTCTTCCATTGCATCTATTTTATAATGCATAACAACTACAAAAAAAAGTGAATGTTGTTTTTGTAAGGGCCAGTGACTGATGATGTTGCTACATTATTTCTTGTAGGTAAAGTGAATAAACAAGCACAAATTTATAATATTCTATGCCATGATGACAACTGCAAAAGATATATTGTTATGACCAGAGGGAAATAATAAATGTTTCATTTCTTAACTTGCATGTTCCACAAGACATGGAGTTATAATCAGTGCTGGTGAAGCTCAATACAAGCAGTTGTGATATATTCACAGTAATATTATATGAATTGATATTGACAGAATCCTGATGTCAAAACAAAGTGATTTAATATTCATTATAATAGTTTGTATAAAAAATTATGAAATACATCCTGATCACACAATCCTTTATCGACAAAGCTTTAGGATTCAAATACAAAATGGTGTATTAACGTTTAGAATTTTACCTGGGTTTAATAGATCTGCATTCAGTGTGGGAATGATGGCACTGGGAAAAGTCACTTTCTGGGAGTTCTCTCGAAATCATAAAAATTAGCAGAAATATTTAGTCATCTTTTGCAAGCACCCCACATGTCAGCTGAGGGTTATTAATTATCCATTTCATTTTGATAACAGTACTCCACACAAAATAAATTCATTTACTAAGATATAACATCAATGTTAAAGGGGATATATTGACCAGAATTTTATTGGCACCACAGCAACATGGAGATAAATAACATGTCAGGGTATTGTGTCAGGATGACGGTCTGACATAGACATATCACTGGGCACGTTTCCCAGTCATGGACTGAGTACTGAAATGACTCCTTGCCAAACTAAGGTGGGCAACCAAATAAAAAAAAAATGACCCAGTTAAGGGTGCCAGGCTGTTCGCATCTTGTCAGTCGCACAGAGTTCTCCCTGTGTCTTCCCTGGTAAGAGAATGGTATGGAACAGAATGGGGACCACTACAGAAACCGTGCTGTGGCCATCATAATTTCTTCAAAATGGTTTGTCCTTAGACGCTGGGCCGAACGAGTTTTTTTTAAAATCACTTATCTGTTGTCTGATTTAACAGCAACCACCTCTCTTGCTGAAGCTTCAGAATTATCAGCTCTCTGACTGCATGGGCTATTAGCATGGAGAACTTGCCTATCATTCTGAATTGGACAGCAGACTCAGTGGTAGCTAATAAAGAGGCTGCTTTTGGGAAGATTACAAAGCAGTTACATTACCCAACCATGTGGACACGAACTCACATATGGACTGAACATTAAGCATTTCCCCCTTCTGATAGAATTCCGTCAATTAAAGCTCTGAAAACCAAAATAAAACCTCCTCAAAAAGACGTAATTGTTTTTAATAATGGTGGAACTGAGCTGTAAAATAAACCCTGCATTATCCATTGCTTTATTAATTGAATACAATTAGTGAAACATAAATTCCTGTCAGTCAAAGAAATTATTCTGGAAAAAAAAAGCACAGTAATCAGTGACGTTAGACAACATGATTTCAAAACCTACAGTAGATCCTGGATGATGGATTCAAACAACAATAGGACCGATTGAAATTGAATTTCTGATGAAAACAATAGACCCTTCATTGAAGACACAAATAGAAAAATAGATTAGGTGGAGATAGTGGTAGGATATCCACAATTAATTTTCAGCTTCAAAATATGAAGTTATTTTGAGGCTGCTAATGGTGGCTCTTTCCCTTATTTGTAAAATTATTTCACCTTTATAAGTACATGTTGACATTTTTGAATCTGTAAGGAAGATTCATTAAAACTATTCAATATAGTCATGATCTTTCCTATATGCCACTGCTGCTTTTGAAGCTACTATGATTCAGGAGGCAAGCAAGATTATCCCATTCAACATATTCCAAAATACAATGTAAATTTCCAAAGAAAGACATGACTTTTAGTTTAAATTGACGTGAAACATTTGGGATATTAACTAATGCAAGCTTGTTTCACCTGGTTGTGAATGGTGTGAACGATTAAACAACCAATGAGAAGGCAACGCACCACAAACATCCACATCTTCAATTATACTGGAGACAAGTACATCAATGCAAAAGACAAGACTAAAACATTTTCCACATCATTACCAGAAATACAGAGTAGAAAATCTATCTAGACCTCATCTTAAAGTCCCCAACATTGGTTGTACTTTTCAGCCAATTTAATTCACTCTACAAGAAATGGCTGAAGTTATGGATGCAACAAATACCTTTATAGGACAACTGACTTGTTCTCCATAATTAGCCATATCCCAAGACAAACTGTTTTAGTACAGGTACAAAAGTGGAACTTACCTAACAATATGTAAAAGTGCACTGTTTTGGCTTCCCAATATGGCAGAACAAATCTAATCCTGTCAATTATTGTCCCATCAGTCTACTCTCAACCAGCCAGAAAGTGATGAAAAGTGTTATTGATTGTACTATGAGTGGAATTTATTCAGTAACAACTTACTCACCAATGCTAAGCTTGGGTTCAGCCAGAAACATCTATCACCTGATGTCATCAAACCTTGATCCAAATATGGATAAAAGAGCTAAATTCCTGAGATGAGGTGAGAGCCTACAACTAAAGCAATACATAAATGTTGCTGACTACCATCATGTAAGATTGATGCCATACAAGAATAGTTAGTTGCAATTGAATGATTATAATACATTTCAATTAACTATCATCAATTGACAGAATACACACACACCAGCACCGCAACTTTTTGTATAATGGTATCACTTCTCTAATTCTCCTAAAGCAATCATACTGTGGGTGTAGCCTGTGCTGCATAGATTGCATTAGTACAAGACGACAGCTAACCATCATCTTCTCAAGGGCATTTTGGGATGAGCAATAAATACCGGCCTTATCAATTGCACTCACATCTCAAAGACAGATTTAAAAATCTTTTAGAATTTCTTATTTTGTAAATTTGATCTCTTACTTCTTTGGGATCAGGAGTAACTGATATTTAATTTCCAGCTTGTTGGCTCTTAATCATTATTAAATTGAAATGGGTAGTCACTTCTCTTGAAGGCTCCCCGTTCATGATGGAGCTCAGGGCCTCTGCACAAATAGCACTAAAGTCGAATGGATCTGTCTTTGGCCCATGTTTCTGTCCAGCAAGGCTTCATTTTCAAAGCAGAACATCGCAAAAATAACCCTTTGTTGTTTGCCATTGTCTATATTAATATCCCCGACAAATTATACATTCTACAGAAATTCCCTGGCTGTCATAAATGACAAAGAAAAATAACTGAATCCAATTTATTTGTCAAGTCTGGTACTCTTTAATAATAAATTCTGTTTCAGGGCAGTAGGTAAACACTGGAAGACTGGAAGTATCTGAGTCAACAGAAATGGAAGTTTCCCACAGCTGGTTACATGGATTTATTGGTTATGAAAGAGGCTGTAAGATGGATTAGCAAGAAATCTGAATCAGAATTTCTGAGCATGAGCTATATTTTACATGACACATCTCAGTCAAACAAACAATTAACAATTTCTGTAACCTACCTAATCAATATTATTCTAGATGGCCAAATTGAAGTACATGTTTTGTCAGCATAATTGCTTTTATGATTAACTGTCAAAGAATGTTAGGTGTCTCAAGTTGATTTTACCATCATTCAGAACGTTCTGTTAAGAGCATAGAAAGTGGACATGTCTAGCATTAAAATGGGGATTATGCTGCAGCGAATGAGATGATGCAAATATTATTAATCCTGTGCCATTCAATTCTAAGGTGAGATTTTGCACCTTTATCCCAGCTTATTAAATTCATAAGTTCTGTTTCCTATCAGTGTGAGCCACTGCTCAGAATCAAACCATGTTATATCACAAAATGAAGGAAAAATAATCAACACATTAATCACCTCAGCCAGCCTTGAAGAGCTGCTGGTGCAAAAATGTGTTCAGAAAATGCCCAGTCACAAGTTACCTGTTCGATCAGTGAATGGTGAGTAGCTAGGATCATAAAAGCAGGTTTAAATTGGAAAGAATGAAAACACTTTAAAATTACCAGTTTATATTGAATGCAGAAGGAAATACATGTAAAAATAATTGCTTTACATTGCTGTGTGAAATGAGCATTCTTCCTTTTTGTTAAAAAGCATTTTGTGATATTTTAAGAAAACAGAGGGATCAAATGCAATGCATGAATATCATGGAAACAATATCCTAGGCATTCAGACTTCAAATACTGTCATCTGAACATAAATCTTTCCCTGCCCCCACCCTTATACTTCTTCCCTTTACTTGGACAGGAGCCCCCAGCACAAATCAGGCAGCTAATTCATACAAAGAAACCACCGATGTCTATCCCTCCTCCATCAAAGGTCAGACCACATTCCCCTCTTTTCAGAATTTCAGAGATCAAGCTGTGTTTGGAGATTCCGAAGTACATTTGTGAGGCTGAGAGTGACGCGGGTAGCATGTTTAAGGTGGTGGTAATGCCACAGCTTGGGGACTGGAGAAAGGACGGGAAAAAGAAAGGAGGAGAACACGCCCCCATCTACCTCGATGGAGCGGAGGTTGAGAGAGTTGAGAGCTCAAGTTCCCAGAAGTGATGATAATCGAAAACCTGTCCTGGAATTCCCATGTAGACGCAACGGTCAAGAAGGCACAGCAATGCCTTTTCTTTCTCAAGGGGCTTAGGAAATTCGGCATATCGGTAAGGACCCTCACTAATTTTTGCAGATGCACCATAGAAAGCCTGCTATCTAGGTGCATAATGGCCTGACATGGCAACTGCTCTGCCTAGGACCGTAAGAAGCTACATAAGGCTGTGTGCACAGCACAGAATATCACTGAAGCCAACCTTTTCCATCCATCTATGGACTCCATTTACACTTCTTGTTGCCACGGAAAGGCTGACAACAATCATCAAAGACCCCTCCCACCCTGATAATTCTCTACTACAACCTCTTCCATTAAGCAGAAGAATCAGAAAAAGCTTGAACACACACACCAACAGGTTCAAGAACAGCTTCTTCCTTGCCATTATTGGACTGATGAATGGACTCTCTAACTTCAAATAATGTTGATCTTGCTTTGCATGCCTCCCGTGCGGTGTAACCTGTATGCTTCACTCTGTCAAAGATTTTTTCACCCTATGATCTGTTTGTCTTTGCATACTATGATTTCCCTGTACTGCTTGCAAACAAAACTTTTCACTGTACTTAGATATATGTCGTAATAAATCAAATCGATCGATTGAATGGGTGACTGCCAGGCGCTTCAAGAGAAACAGGCAAGTAGTTTAGGAGTCCATGGGGGTTCCACTCACAAATCAGTTTTCCATTTTGAAAGCTGATGAAGTCACTGGTTCCACTCAACAGAGCTGGAACTGAGTTCCTTGTGGGGTGCTTTTGCTAGTATCATTGAAACGGCTTTAAACTAACTTGGCAAGGTTGTTGTAACAAAGACAGAACAGTGAAGGAGAATAACAGGGCTTGCAAAATATTCAGGGAAACAGCCAGCAGTAGCATAGAGAGTAGTAAATTAATTGGTGACGTTGGTGTAAGGGAGAAGGAAAGGAAGTCCAAAACAGAGTTAACACGCATTCAAGTAAATACATGGAGTATAGTACATAAGGTTAGAAAGTTATAGACTGTGGCATTCTGATGTTGTGGTGGTCAGGAAGACCTGGCTTGAGGAAGGGCAAGATTTGGGTGTTAAATATTCCTGACTGTAAATTGTTTAGGAAAGAAAGAAAATGAAAGAAAAGAGGAAGGGGAATTACAGTATTGGTTAAAAAGGGTATTGCATTGCTGGAGAAGGAAGATGTCTCAGAGGTTTGAAGGACAGAGTCATTTTGGTGAGAGCGACAGAATAGAAAGGGAACAATTACATATCGCCATCTATAAATTATCAACTAATGGAAAGAGTGCAGTGGAACAAATCTGAAATGAAATTACAGCGAAATATCAATATTATAGAGTAGTATAGGGGAAATAAGGGCAAGTGTTCCTAAAATTATATTTGAATGAGTTTCCTGCAGGAGTAGTATGCATCCAGTCCCAAAAGGATGGATGTATTGTTGGAACTGGTCCTTGGAAATGAAGAGGGCCAAGTGGATCAAGTGAGGAAACATTTAGGAAACAGTGATCATTGTATCATGAGGTTCAGGATGGTGTTGGAGAATGCCATGCAACAATCCAAAGTGAGAATAAAAAAACAATTGGCAGAGAACTGTCTTAAATAAGGCAAGAACAGTGCTGAGCAGGATTGATTAGAGTAAGAGGTTGCCACGAGGATGACTTAGTGGCATTATTGTTGGTCTGTTAATCCAGAGACCCAGGTATTGTTGCAGAGTCCCATGTTCAAATCCCACCGTTGCAGATGGTGGAATTAGAATTTAATAGATATCTGGAATTGAGAGACTAACGATGGCCATGAATCCATTGTCAATTGTTGGAAAAACCCACTTGGTTCATAATGTCCTTTAGGGAAGGAAAGTGCCATCCTTACCTGGTCTAGCCTGCATGTGACTCCAGACCCACAGCAAAGTGATTGACTCTTAACCGCCCTCTGGGCAATTAGGGATGGGCAATAAATCATGACAAATCAGCGATGCCCTCAACCCATGAGTGAATAAAAAGAAAACTGAACAATGGGCCACCTCCAAAGAGCAGATAGTTCAGGTACAATTGAAACGCAACTAATAGAAAAGGCAGAACAAATAAATTCAGAGTTCCCTGGGTGATAAAAAAGGGTAGAAATGAACATTTGGTATAGAATATGCTAATGACAGATGTAAGGCAGAAAATACAATTGAGATCCAACAGGAATAACAAAGCTTTAGAGGAAGCTGAAAAAGCAAATGAGAATAACAAAGAACAGTGAGAAAAGACTGTAGGAGCAAATTACTGAAGATGTTAGAAACTGTACTGAAAACAAAAATGCTGGAAATCACAGCAGGTCAGGCAGCATCTGTGGAGAGAGAGGAAGCTAATGTTTCAAGTTTCAGAGCTGATGAAGATTCATCTAGACTCGAAACTTTAGCTTGCTCTCTCTTCACAGATGTTTTCCAGCATTTTTGCTTTGAGTGAGAAAAGACTAGTGGCAAACTAGTGGGGAGATCATGTTATCTTAACTTTGAGCTTTTCGAAGGCCAAACAGGAAGGCTTGGTGAGAGCAATGCTGTTGATGTGGTATGCATAGCTTTCCAGATGGTGCTTGATACAGTTTAACATAACGTCATGATATAAAAGGAACAATAGCAACATGGATATAGCAAAATTACCTGAGTGATAGGAAAATGAGAGTAATGGTCAATGGCTACTTTTGTGGGCTGGAGGAAAATTTCTTATGGAATTCCCCAGGATCGTTTTTGTGGCACATGTTTTTTCTGATACGTATTGATGATCTGGATCTTGTTGCACAGGAGACAATTTCAAAGTTTTCAGATGATACTAAACTTAGATGAATCATGCCCTGTGAGGAGGGCAATGTGGAACTTCATAGGACATTGACAAGTTGGTGAAATAGGCAGATAGGCAGCAGATGAGGTTCAATACAGAGAGGTATGAGGTGATGTACTTTGGTCAGAAGAACATTGAAAGACAGGATAAAATGGGAATACCATTCTAAAGAGGGCTGCAGGAGCAGAGAGTTCTGAGTATATATGTACAAAGGTCATTATAGGTGACTGAACAATTGGAGAGACCAGTTAAAAAAGCATATAGTGTTGTAAGCTATTAATAAGGATATAGAGTACAAAAGCAAGCAATTTGTACAAGACTATTGTTAGATCTCTGCTGGAGTATCATATACAGTGACGAGTACCACATTATAATGGGTGGCATGGTGGCTCAGTGGTTAGCACTGCTGCCTTACAGCACCAGGGACCTGGGTTCAATTCCACCCTCGGGCGACTGTCTGTGTGAAGTTGGCACACTCCCCATGTCTGCATGGATTTCCTTTGGGTGCTCTGGTTTCCTCCCACAGTCCAAAGATGTGCAGGCTGGGTGGATTGGCCATGCTAAATTTCCTGTAGTGTTCAGGGATGGGTGGGATGTTCTGTGTGTCGGTGTGGACTTGTTGGGCTGCAGGGCCTGTTTCCACACTGTAGGGATTCTATGATCTATAGGAAAAATGTGAATGCTTTGAAGAGAGCCAAAGCAAGTTGCAAGACTGGTTCCAGGATTGAGAAACTTCAGTTATGTGGATAGATTGAGAAAGTTGGGACTGTTGTCCTGGAAAGAAGAGGCTGTCAAGATATTTGTTAGATGTTTTCAAAATAATGAAAGGGCTATATACAGTAGAGAGGGAAAAGCTGTTCTTGCTTGTAAAAGAAAAAAAGAACAAGTGGGCATAAATTTAAAGGGACGTGCAAACAAATCAAAGGTAATGCGAGAAAAAATTCTGTTTAAATAGGGAGTAGTTCAGATTTGCAACGCACTGGCTGGAAATGTCATGGAGACAGGTTCATTTGAGGCATTAAACAGTGCATTGAGTGATAATTTGAATATAAATAGTGTACAGGGACATGGGAGAAGACATGAGATGAGCACTAGATAATAGAACTGGCACAGGCACGATGGGCCATATGGCTTCTTTCTGCATTGTAATTATTTTCCGTTTCTTTGATGATTAGATTGAATATCAAGACCGGCTCAATGGGCTGAATAGCCTACTTGTTTTCCAATATTCCATATTCCTCTAATTTAGGTTTTAATCCAGCTCTGAGCACATTTGGAGAGTAAGAAGAATACTCTTAGAAGTCTGGCAGAATTTTTTGTGATGCACAAAGCACCTTAAATATCAAAATCTCTCAACTTAATCTTTAAATCTCCAATAACTTTATTAAATACGAATGAACCAATTTATTTCAGTGTTTTTGCAATCTGAACTTTTTGACTCAACCAGATATTAGGTCAGACGTTAAGAAAACAAAACGTATCTCTATGCATTTTTAAAATTGATCATGCTCCATAAGTCACCTTGCCATTGTTTCTTTTGGCTTTCCACCAGACCCTTTAACCATAGTGTAGGTCTAAGTAACTATATTTGAAAGAAAAGTACAGATCTAGTGTAGATTGTGTTTCTATATTGTAAAATGCATAACATGCCAGGTGCATGGGTACAAGTCTTGGCAGCCTTTAAATACTTTATTAAATTTCATGTTATCTCCCTCCTGCCTACTTTCAGTTTTGAAGATTGCAGTCATTGCCTCAGTTGCTTCAGGCAGAATGTTTCTTCGGGGCTTCGGGACCAAGTGGAAGTTACAAACTAGCACTTTCTGGGAAGCAGACCATTAGAATCATCTTTCCTAAGGCAGCCTCCTACTTGACCACCTCCACAATCATTATCCAATTAAAGAAAGCAAGTTGCCTCCCAATTGCTGCCAATCCAATCAGAAGGCCAAATTATAGTTTTGACAACCAAATAAGCCATTGACAATGCTGATCAATTTTGGAGGTCAGAGAGCATCTCAACTTGGAAATGGGCTCAGGGCTGTTGGAATAGATCGTAATCAAATGATGGGCAATTTGGTACAGCTGTCCGATTCATAAGACAATCCCTTCACTTGGATCACTGGGATGACATGGGTGGCCTCTCCTGCCCATAGCTCTCTCTTTGAATGATAAATTTGCTCTTGGCTGCCACCTCACAAGTGACGTCTTTACTGGGCAACAAAGTGTCAATGGAATCTTTAAAAATGTTCTAATTGGAGCCTTTACATTATTTAAATTAGGCGCTCACATGTTGCAGTGGACAACCAATCTGCATTCCTACCAATCCTGGGAGATGTTCCCATCTAGAAAGAATCTGGAAGCTTTCTCAATGTTAATTTGCCAGCAACTACACCTCCAAGTCCAGATTCCTGGCCCCCAGAAAGGTTCTGTCCTTTTCATCTCATTAACCATCATTCAAATTTGAACCTTTATTTCCAGTAATGGTTGGTATTACCCCCCTCCATTTTCATACAACAGAACAGGGGCACAAAGTCAGTTCAATGCTAGTCTGTGTGTGCACGCAGAAGAAAGTGTACCAGTCAATTAAGGTGCTCAAATGTGCCAGTCGACTGAACGCTCGAGGGTAAGAATCAGGATTTGAGCACTAGTGAAGTCACAGTCAAAGTACTATCCGTGAGTCACCCATGTGATGTAGGTAAAGGGCTCTCTCACTATGAGTACTGGAAGTTGTGATTGAAATTGTACTAACTTGGGGAACCTCAGGCAGGGTCTGGTCATGACACAAAGCAGAGTGTCTTTAAACTGTACATTATTAAAAAGCTCTTATTCCATGCTTATTGTGGGATTTACCGTTATTACCACCAGTTTTGGTTAACTAGATCTCCTTTTAACCAACTAAAACAACTTAATACCCAATCAAACACCTTTATTTCCAAACATATTTTCTTTCATCTTTGAAATCCTGCATTAATTTTCTACCATTCCTTTGATTCTAACTTTTAATAAGGTTGCCTGAACTTTAATTCCCTTGTATTCTTCACATGACATTTAGCTGGTAGTAGGCCATTTAGAACTGTCAGTTACAGAATCAGACACTATTGCGCCTGTGCACAGACTGTACACACTCGACTTTGCATCCATAATGCAGAGTGGTATTGGTTTCTGACATTCCCTCATCTGCATTGGGCATAATAAGCAATTCATATTCAAGAAGCAACTTCAGACACCTAGGAACTGCTCCTACAGGAAGCTATCCTCATCCCTGAAGGGAGACTACAACTTTTCTTTTTAAATCAGAAAACTTGAACTTGAGAAAATTCTTCGAGAAATATTTCTTACATTTGTGGTCACAACGCCCATTTATATCTTTATAAAATGTATTTTATACATTTTTCATGTGATATTGGTTTTGCCTTAAGTCCTTCCGTACTAATCATCACAGCTGCCAGTTAACAATCAATTTAATTCACTTCATTTGATGTCAAGAAACTGCTGAAAACACTGGATACTCCAAAAACGATGTTTACTGCTCACATAAAAACCGAAAGAACTGTGGATGCTGTTTTCCCTGTTAACATTCTGGTTATATTACTGAGAATTTCTGCTCCAGAACCAGTCACGCTCCTATCCAAGTTATTACATGCAGTTGCAACAACAGCATCTACCTGGTTATGTGGAAATTTGCCTCACGATCATGTCCACAAAAAATAGGACAAATCCCGACTAGCCAATTATGGCCCCATCATTCTACTCTTGCTCATCAGTAACGTAAAAGCTTAAACACACATATCAACAGGTTCAAAAGCAGCTTCTTCCCTGCTGTTATTAGACTTCTGAATGGACCTCTCAAATTGCAAATCTAATGTTGATCTCACTCTCTGTGCACCTTCTCTACAGCCATAACACCGTATTCCTTGCCCTGTTCTATCACCCTATGAACTTTGTATGGTATGATCTGCCTGTACTACACACAAAACAAAACTTTTCACTGTACCTAGGTACATGTGACAATAATAAATCAAATCAATTCAAATCAAATGATGGAAGATGTCATCAAAATGCTATCAAGCAGCACTTGCTCAGCAATAACCCGCTCACTGATGCTCAGTTGGGATTCCACCCAGAACACTCGGAGAAAAGAGCAGAACTACAGAGATGGAATGAGAGTGACAGACCTTGACATCAAGGCAGCATTTGGACCAAGTGTGGCATCAAAGAGCCCAGCAAAACTAGAGCCAATGGAAAACTCTCTGCTAGTTGGTATCATATTTAAAGGAAGGCGGCTATAGTTGGTGTGTGTCAATCATTTCTGTTCCAGGACATAACTGTAGTAGCTCCTGATTGGATTGCCCTAAGCCTAATCACCACTATCTATTTCAACAATGGCCTTCTCTCTATCGTAAGGTCAATGGGGGCGGTCGCTGATAGTTACAAAGTGTTCAGCACTATTCATGACTTGAGTCCTTGAGCAAATGCAGCAAGATCTGGACAACATTCAGGCTTAGACTTACAGCCTATTGAACTTTTCAACCTGTTAAAATTACGTTCTAAGACTGAGTAGGGCCACTGGCAAAGATGTGATTTTATAGGTATGTAGGCACATAATACTTCTAAGGCTCTGAACTATAAAACTTCTAAATATTAACCTGTCTTTTGTCTTTACAGGTGCTGGCATTGAGTATTATCTATTTTTTTGATTTTTTTTCCCAGTATATCGCATCTTTTTCCGTACACTTCTTGTTGCTGCCTGATTAGTTCTCTCACAGTTATTGCACTTTTATAAAAAGACAAGAGGGAAACAAGATTCTCCAAGTGACAGTGGCAAATCAGGTGGGAAAATACTGTTGTCCCATAGAAAGTGTAACGTGGTCAGATAATACCAAAGTAGCATGCAAGGGGAAACAAAGCAGAAGAAATAAATGCTTCAGTAATGACTTTACTGGAAGGTTTGGATCAATCTTAATATTGAACTGCAAACTGGTTTCCAGCAGCTCAGCATTAATGTACCCTGTGTGCTTGTTATTAAAAAAAGGCCAAAAGAAAAGTCCTGTACAAACATTGTCATTGCACGTACTCCTCCATAAACTTACTATTTTTAATGAATTAGTCACTTATACCAAAAATTGCTCTCTTCCACCCCCGCTTCCACTTCCACTTCCACAAGTTGGGTTTGTCTGGATTTACAACAGTGTGACCCAATACATTTACACAGTGTTATCTAATTAAAAACCTATCTGAATATGTCACGTGAAATGAATGGCTGTTGTTCTTTTACAGTGAGGATTTTACATTTCTTTAAATAAAAATTCTATCAAATGTTCCTGTGCTGCCATCTTGGAATTGTGAAAGCTCCCTTCACAATTGTAATTATTAAGCTTTTACAGTTTCCTGATAGTCTGAGAGGTGCATGAGCAATGCTTTCCGCACAGTGTAAAATGCCTGAGGCATCTTTCTGCATGTTTTTATTAAGTGTGTAAACATGTCAAAGAGTGCATTAAAAATGATCATCCTGATTTACAAATAAGCAAGAAAGTGCTGACTGGACAGCTGCATTCAAGTGTGTGAAAATTTAAACAAAACTTGCAAGTGCCATAATTTTGAAGTATTTGTGTGATTTTCCATCTCTACTCTTACCCACTCATGAGGAAATCAGCAGATAAGATTGCAAGAACTAAAAACCCCAAACTCTTCATTTTCAGAGTAAGGAGAAATTGTAATGCACTTGAAATTAGATGTTTGCAGCCAGGATAACACATGCTTGTCTTCATATCACATGAGCAGAGTTGATAGAACATGCAAAATTGGAAAATGAAATTCAAATGATTTATTATATTTCAGTCAATGTTACTATACAAGTTTAAGAAAAAAAAGATAAAAATTTATGAAGAGATGGTTATCACCATAGAATTATTTCAAATTATTCATTAAAACTTGAGAAAGGTTGATGAGGAAAAACGCCTAAAGGCTGTGACTTGACTATTTCAATGTTCTCAATACCAGCTTCATCCATTCATGCAAAACTGTGCTACAATGTCCTGGCTTGCAATAAATTGCTCCACCCTGGGTGGCTTATGATCTGGAATTCCCTCCCTAAGTCTGTCTGCTTCTCTACTTCTTTGCCCTACTTTAAGACCTTCCTTAAAATGTACCTCTTAATCAAGTTTTTATTGCCACCTATACTAATGTTTCCTTCTGTGTTTGTCAAATCTTGTTGCTCCTCTTTGTGACATTTTTAATTTCATGAAAGGCACTATGTGAGTGCAAATTATTTAATTGTTCTTGTTGATTTTAAAGGGCCAACTTTTTATTTTGCTGTGGATTAGATTTCCAACATGAACAGGTAATGTGATGAGAGTTACAATTTTTTTCTCCATCTGAATTTCCAATTACTCAATCATTCAGTGATTCTCTAAATGGACAGGAAATTGTTTCACTTGCTTATTGAATTGGTCACCATGCCAGACTTGCATGTGTAGGGAAAGGTTGAAGGAAGAGCGGAAAGAACTCAATTAGGGCACCATTCAGCTAGAGATGCTTCAGAGTCCTATATTATCATAAATCTGTTCATATATGCAATGGATAAAATCGTATTTATCCAGTGATGGGATTGCCTAACTGAGAACCAGCTATGTAAACAACCTCACTCCACTAAATCCAAAGTGCACTATATCCAACTTGCTATTTGAAAATAGCTAATTTTGACGGATTACCTGATAAGGATCGGGTTAAAGCTTGCGGAATGTGGTAAAGATTTACGCAGGACCTGTTGTGAGGAACAATTTCCATTCTATAATCAGTGCTCATGAGACACATGATGTAAAGCGCATTCCTTAGGCCCAATGCAAGTTGAACTCTAGCAATATTAAATTTGAATTAGAAAATGCCAAGAACATAAAATGTGAAGAGTAAGGTCATTCGTTTTACCGACATGACATTCAGAAGGAAAGTAAACAAAGTTAAGAACATGACATACAAAAAGTAAATTTTACATTGTGCATCTTGTAGAAACTAAAATTGGCAACAAAGATTCATTGTTAAAAGCATTAGAAATTGCAATTTTTAGCAAGATGCTTTTTCTTTTAAATGTGGATAGCATCCGTTTACACATGCTGTCTCAGCATACATGGCATTCTTTAGGTAAGAAAAGTGTGTGTTAAAAATTGCTGTTGAATTTGGAAAGGACAGGTACATGTCTGAGCTGTAATTAAATATACACTAGATTTATATCCGAGTCTTTATTTTTAACGTTAGAAATAAATCAAATTAGTTCTAAGTTCATAGTAGAATTCTGAAATAAAAACTGAAAACAAAATATTGCTGAGAAACACTGAGAAGAATTCACCTGAATAGGGCCATTATCAAGAGAAACAGCAACCCTTTATTGCTTTAAATGAACTGCATAATGTAAATATTGATGTTATATATTGATTCACAATGCTCTCAATTATTTGGTTTAGCCAATAGCCATCATAATTAGACCAATCAGGATCTGTTCTGGTGTTAAAACACACTAAGGACTATATAGTTTGTATGTATAAAGCTGTTCATTTTTGTTGCCTTTTCCTTTAATTCAGGTCCCCACAAGGCCTAAATTCTATAAGATCAACTTTTCTCAGATGGCAAAACATTAAAAACATTGATCTCCTTTATATGAGAGACTGCAAAATGCATGTTCGAAAAAAATCCAGCACTTATACTTGAGTTAGGAACAAAAGCAACCTCCTTCAACAAAAAAAATGTCATTTACATTTTAAAAGTGCACAAACACTTTGAAGATGGATAAGATGCTATTACGTGTCTTATCATGATCAGTGCAACTAATCATTTTCATGAAAGCTTTGTAACACTTTTAAGGCTATCTATCTCTGACTTATAGACACTACAGTCCACTCCTGATAATTCAAAGAACAATTTTTGCTTTTGCATTAGTGAAAGAAAAAAAATCAAATTAAGTATTACATACTCTGAGGTAAAGTAGAAATGCGGCAGTCTAAATGATTGAATTATCAGACAAGTAACACAAGTGTAACACAATTAACACAAACTAACATTGAATTAAAGTATTTGACAGGTGCAGTTCAGATGCTCCTATGATGCTGCTTGGCCTGCTGTGTTCATCCAGCCCTGCACCTTGTTGTCTCTATATCATAAAAGGTCCCTCTTGGTGGCTCCCAATAGATTCATGATACAGTTGCCTTCCAATGTCATTACCTACAACTTGATTTCAGAAAGTGTGTTAATATAAAGTAAATTAACAATGCTAAAATTTACCAAAGCATACACATTGGGGAAATGGAACCAACATGGTTACAATTAGAAACTAATATATAGTGTAAAATATGCAAATTGCAGCTGGAAACTCAATTTTTTGGAAGTCAACAACCGTGACACTGCTACTCGTGATTAGAGAATACACAGTAGATAGACCAACTAAGAATGGTTCTGACAGTATGCTTGCTCTAGCTTTCATTGACACTCAGAAAAGTATGCAGAACTCATTCATCACTGACATAAATATCATTAACTTCAGTGCACCAGTGCATGTATCGTTTAATTTGAATCATTCATTTTGATTTTTTTCATTCAATCAAAAATTGTTCATTGAAATATCAGGAGTGGACTATAGTCTCTACAAGTCAGAGGTAGATAGCCTTAAAAATGTTACAGATCTACCATGAAAATTATTAGCTGCAGTGATCATGATAGGACATATAGCAATTTATTAGCCACCTTCAAAGTGTTTATGCACTTTTAAAAATATAAATAGCGATCTTTTTATGTTGAAGTGAAAACCTTGCCTATCTTCGGTGCTGTCTGTGATTTGAAAGTGCACATTAGCTCAGCGCCACCTGTGAAAGTGTAAACTTACCATTAAGAAAGTCCTAACAATACAATAGAAAATCATAGGATGATCAGACAAAATCAACATGGCTTTATGAAAAGAAAATCACATTTAGTAAATTGATGACAGTCGTTTGAGGATGTAACTAGTCCTGAAAAGGAAACCAATATACTTGGATTAGCAAAGGCAATCAATAAAAATGCTGCACAACACATTAGTACACATAATGAGGGATCATAACTCTGGGCATAAAACATAAGTATGGAGAGAGGAATGGTCATTGGACAGAAACAAAGTGTATGGATAGTTTGAGACCGACTGATTAACTGTTTGTGCCACAGAGATCTGTGATGGAACCTCAACTTCTTACAATGCAATAACTTGAATTTTCCCAGCTCCTGAATGATGTAGGCAACAGGGAGTAAGTTAGAAGTTCAAAAAAATGAGACTTTCGACGTCAGAAAATAAAAGTCCGATTTTCCATTCAAGGCTTGCACAGTAAGATAAGAATTTCGCGAGTGAGTGGCAAGAGGTCTATTTACATACATTTACGTATAATTATTTATTAATCTTTCCTCATTTCAATGCAAGTTCCTATTCTCTCAACCAACCACCCTCGCAGCAGACAGAAACTAAACAGTGAGAATATCTCACATGAAATTCCAATGCCGGTACCTTGCTAATCCAGCTCACTGTTTAATCATCTAGGCATCCATATTGGCCAAAAGTCTCAATATCTCCAAGTCTGTCCCCACGCCCCACACCACCCACACCCCCCTCAACAAATCAAAGTGGTTGGCACCAGATTTATGCCAGCCTCACTGCATCACCACCACAATTTCAAACTAACTTGGAAAACAGTTTTCCACTTCAATATTACACTTTAGAACACACCAACACCCTGCATTGCAATGCTGCAGCTAGGATGCTTTGTACACAGGCATGGGAATCCATCTCATCTATCAAAACAGGGTGCATCTCAGTGATCTTCATTTTCTCTATTGGCACTCACTTATTTCACGTCTACATGGATTCTCACAGCATTTCTGCATTGCTTTCCCTTTTTGCATTTTGCAGTCTCATTCAGAACTCTGAGTCTCAGCGGACATCTGCCTTGGCTTGCCTTTTAGCACAAACACAGAACCAGACAACTGTCTCATTGTCAGCAGTGATCAGTCAAAGGGGTGAACATGTCGTTGTATGCTACATTATTGTTACCTCGACAGCATATTACTGAAATCTATGCAGTGAAGACACTTCATGTGTTTCAACCAAATGACCATGTCTCAAAGTCTAGGCAGAATAGTCCTCAGTCAAGTCAAGTGGGCAGTTATCAGTCATGGGGTGCTGCTACAGTCAGTCATAGGCAGTGTCTGATCTCAGTGTAGGGACCTGAACATGGTTAGCCAGCCACTTGAAGTGGTCAGGGTCAAGAGTTCTGCTTCCCTGCAGTCTGCTGGGTCAGCCACAATCAGGCTTGCAAATCCAGTGCAACCATTCAGGGGATTTGCAATAAGAAAATTGGGCAGCTGCACAGATATACCAATCAGCGATCTGGTCACCCATCATTTAGGGCTGTCCTTCCAACTCAGTTGCGGGGTGAATGGGCCATAGTCAGTCCTGGGAGTCTGTTCACTGAAAGTCAAGGGGGGCCATGGTTGAAAAGTTGGAAAAATCAATTCTAGACTATTTGTGGCTGGCAGCAAATGATCTGGTGCATAGCTGGGCTATAATACAGCATTAATGGCTGACCTCACAGAAGGTCCTGGCAGTAACAATTATACTTCTGGTGAGACAATAATAGCATGAGTGCACTCCACAGAGATGTGCTGCATACATAAATGAGTTGAGCAACATATCGTTGTGAGAGCTATCTCTATAGAGATCATGGAGAGGAACCCTGGATGAAACACCCTGAAATGAACACAGCCAATTTTTCATAAAATTTAGTCCAATGACTTTGGTAAAGAGACAGAGAGTATTGCATCTAAATTTGCTGATGATACAAAGCCATTTCAGAATACAGTAACAACAACAGAAAGGAATGCCAAAGAAGTATAGGCAAATTAAATAAAAGGAAAACAAGATGGCAAGTGTGAAACCAGTAGATGGTGATATTTAGAAGGACATGGGTATTAATGAATGAGGAACACAGAAAGTTAGCATGCAGGTACATCAAGCAGTAAGCAAGGAGGAAAGTACGTGGCATGTTGGCCTTTAGCGCAAGGAGATTGGAGTGCAACAATAAAGCTATTTTGCTTCACTTGTACAGGACTTTAGTGATACTACACCTGGAATAGTTTTAATAGTATGCAATTTTAACCAAAAAGGTTAAAGCAAGATAAACTTGCTTTATGGTGTTACAGAAAGGGTTCTCTAGATTAGACCCTCAGATAAGAAGGCTGTCCTTTCATGGGAGGCTCGTAAATTGGGAATACATTCTCTGAAGATTAGAAGAATGAGAGATCTTGTCAATGAAACATGCAAGCTCCTGGTGGGGCTTGACAGGGCAAGGACTAAAGTTGCAGAATCTAGAACATGGAAACACAGTGTCAGGATAAGGGGCTGCTAATTTAGGTTTAAGTTGAAGAGAAGATTCTTCACTCATAGAGTTGTAAATCTTCAAAATAGTTGCAGATGTTCCATCACTGAATATACTTGAGGCTGAGATAGACAGATTTTTGATCTCTCAGGGAATCAAAGGAAATGAGGACCCATTGTGGAGTAGTGATGAAACTAAAGATCAGCTATGATCATACTGAATAGCAAAGTGGCTCCTGGGTCAATGTGATTTATTCTGTCACTATATTTCATGATTTGAAGTTCTTAACTTCACAGAAAATTGATTTTTTTTTCATAATAATCATGCATTAATGTAACTACTATGTGGTTTTGACACTAGCCTATTTCTTCATCCTATGTACTGACATTTACCACTAGCTTGTTGACAAGATCTAATGGCACTCTCATTTGATTGTCACTGTTAATCTCCATTTGGTCTACCTTCTGGCCATGATGTTCAGCAGCTCTAGCTTGAAGATTTCATGTCACAGTGGCTGTCAAGTTAAAAAGTCGAAGTAGAAAGTGCAGGACCTGACTTTGGATCAGTCTCGCAACTGTTTCAGTGACGCAGAACACAGGAAACCAGAATAATGGTCAGGAATCTTCATCAGTGAGTCAATAAAACTTTAGCAGCTTAATTCAGACACAGAGACATGTTTTGGTACAAATGATAGATCACATTTACAAAAATATCACAGATCCCCTCCCATAAAGAAAGATTAAATGCTAATAAATATTCATACGGGCTAGAAGTTAATTGTTCATTAACATAAAATCATTAAACAATAATGCTATATCTAATACAATTATCATCAGAGCACATTTTGAAAGCAAATTGACCAAAGCACCAACAATACCATTAAGAGTGACCGCAATGATTAAGCAAAGTTATCATTTTCTATAAACATTAGCTTTATGTTCTGTAGAGCAAAATTGAAATACGGTTCAATATACCTAAATAATTAGATTAACTGGTCATAAATCTTCCACTTAAGAGTTGCTAAAAATAAATTTGTTTTGCTGTAAACGATTGCCAGGAATTGTTAACATTAAATGCAATAGTATTTTTGAGGGACTTTATTGGTGTAAAGTAAGCACAGTTGATCACCTGAGATGATAGATGGAATGTTGTCTTTTATTATAAGTTGGGAATTGAGTATAAAAATAAGAATAGCTAATTGATAGTACAGAAGTTGGGTATTGCTGGAAAAAGATACATTCTTTTGAGAGGTATTGTTTTACATTCATCAGGGCATTTCATAAGAAAACAAATTCAAGGGGAAGACAAAGATTTATACGGTGTAATGGAAATACTACAGGTGTTTTTATCCCTTAATTCTTAAATGTATTATTTTTAAAAAGATTCTTGTAGAGACAAAATAACTGAAAGTGTAAATTCAGGCTCTGGCTGGTAAATGTTTTGTGTGGAAACAATAGGGTATATCATCTATAGTTGCCAAAATAATGTTAAATACGCTGTACTGTGATCTCTTTTGACTATAAAGATAATGAAGGGTTGAAAAACCCCTGCTGAACAGCAAACCACTCCCTGTGGATCACGTCCTAAACTGCTGACACATTTTGTGTTTTTCCTTTTGAAGGATACACAAGGAAAGGATTAAGCCAGTTTCAGATCTACTGGATTATGCTAGTGGGACTGAATGTTCTCACGTGTACTAGTCTGGGTTCAAGCATTGTCATGCTGTATGGCCACAGTCAAACAACTAGTCTCTAGTTGCACGAGTGTCGTAGGTAGAGAAATTTTATTTCTCACTCCGAATACTGCAAATGTAAACTATGAAACAGGACATCAAATGGGATTCTCATTCTAAATGCTAAAATTCTACCATGGTCAAAAGAAATCAGATGACAGAATCTCAATCTAATCTACAAATATAAGAATTTTGATGCTGACTATACAACTACCAATGCCAACAATGCTGGTAACATCCACTGCAATGACTGTAACATTCACCTATCCATTTCCTGAATAGACTGATCAGTATATCCTTTCTTTAAAGCAGTATTTGCTGAAACTCGCATATGTGCATGCACACTAATTTGGAAACATGCTTACACATAATTCCAAACACCATACATCACAATGTAAAATTTAGAAATGATATCATACAGAAAGGATGCACAGCGCATGTACTGAGAAGAAGTGCAATTTTGAAACAAGGTTCAGTGGGGGCGAAGAAATGATGCCGGGGTGACGGAGGATGCAGGGGGGAGTAAAGGCACAGGAGGAGAAGGATTAATAACATGGGAAGGGGGTGGAGTGAGGATTCAGGTGCCCACTTGCTACCTCCCCCAAGCTGCCACCCACATTCCCCCCTCTTTTGGGTTACCCTACTCTGTCCTGGGCCATCAGCCCCATCCCAGGTTGCCCACACACACCCTTACAGGGCTGTCTACTGCTCCGTCCCTCACTTGGGTCACACCCTCTCTCCCGGACCACCCAACCTTCCAACTCAGACCGTGTCATTTGAACCTGTTTAAACATGCAAGCATGAATTTAAGCATGCTTAGCATGCAATGTCCTGGTGTCAGCAAACATAGTTCTTTTTAAATTTAAAACTTATTTCTAGTTTGTGTAGGTACTTGTTATATGATTAATTCTTCTTGTATTTAATAATTGATAAATTCACTATTTCACGAAAGAGTGACTAAACTTGCTGCTTTTTTTTTAGAATAAGTTGATTTTGTTGGGGTGAAAGGTATCCAAAAAAGAAGAGACACTTTCTAAACTATACTTTTTGCCACTAACTGGGAGGCTTGGTGAGTAAAAAGTGGGAGCTAGTTAATCTCTTCTCAGGTGGGAGGTCATGAGTTTTGCGTATCCCATCTGGAAAAGGAAAGAATTGGGAAATCTTCCCTGGGGTCTGATTACAATATTTTCCTGAGAGACAGTGCTGAATTTTTGGTAAATGCAGTCTGATTGCTAGAGGTGTTTCCATGGTGAATGGATTTATTAATGCTGATTGACAGTTACCTTGCGGGTTATAAACAGCTGAAGAGACATCCTGTTTGATATGATCCACTAGTCTTTGGGACAGACATCCTACATACCTAACATCACACAGGCACTGAAATTACATACAAATTTACTCATTCATGTAAATGAGTAGAATGGCCTCTTGGCTTGACACAGCATCTTCTTAGTGAAGCGATCGTACTATGGCTTTAAGAGGTGTATTTTGTCCTTCTTTTTGTGAAGAAGGATTGAGAAAGAGGTACCAAGCCGTCTGCTCCAAAGCCAATAAAGTAAGCAGCTTGGGAGGTCTTGAGTTCTTTTAAAAATTGGAATAATAGAAGCAGCCTGAATGGGTGGAGTCAAGCTTCCATAGAACCAGGATTGTTTTTCAGCTTTAAGATTCAGTCGCAGTTGCTACGGTCTTGAAGATGGATGGGGAAGCTGTTACTCCTCTCTCTGTTATAGCTAAAAGCTGAGGTTCTCTTCCTGGTGTGAGAATTGCACGTGAGACAATCTATTTTACTAAATTTGCCTTTGCCAAACGTGTGTTTGCAGGATGGTACCATACTGGAGCAGTTAAATAGTAGTAGTTAATATATATTATTTTCTTAAACAGGCTGATAGAGTGACAGTTAAGCCAATGTCTGAATTTTAATTACAGTATAATAATAAAATGTGTTTTGTTTCAAGCCTGGTAGTTTGACCAATCGAATTGCATCCAGACATTATGCCTTACGCTCACCTTTAAAATAAGAAAAAGGTAGGGTCTGGACTATCTTCTTAATATATTTTGAGGGTATTTGGTCTCATTTATAACAGTGGCAAACACCCCTTGTGTCACTATTACATAGAAGCAGTGTAAAACAACCAACTTTATCTGTTGCCTGTTGAGATACCTTGCCTTTCCAGGGTAAACTGAGATAGATTGGCGCTTTTCAGAATTAAGGCCTTCCATGAAATTGTGTGATATAGAGCAAGAAATGGTCTGTTCCTGTATCTATTATCCCACAGGATGGCATTGATGCAAACTATGTCAGCATCAACTTTACACATTGAACAAATGGCTTGGATCCCTTGCAAGCCAATTGGCGCTCTCTCATGCAATATAAATATCAATTTCCCCTTTTACTTTGTGTTCTTGCAAAAGATCCTGATGAGTGCAACATGAACAGCTTTGACAAAAGTAAGATGTTTTGCTTCAGTTATACAGGTCATTGGTGCGACCATATCTTGAATGTTGTGTGCAGCTTTTACCAAGGATACCAAGGTGGTCAAGGCAGTTCATTGAGATAACTGGAATGACTTATAAGGAAGAGTTGGACAGACTGGGATTGTTTCCACTAGAATTTAGAAGAGTGCTGGAAGAATGTTTGCAATAATATAAGATCCTGAAAGACTTTGACAAGATTGAAATGGAAAGGATATTTCCTGTTGTGAGTAGGGGTAGAGTTAATTAGACTGTTTAAAAATCAGGTCTTGCTCTTTTAGTAGATAGAAGAAGAAAATTTTATTCTCTCAGAGGGTGGTGCAACTTTTGGAACAGTCTGCCTCAAACGTTGGTTGAGATGGGGGTCATTGAATATTTTTAAGGTGCAGAGAAATGAATTCTTGTTAGGTAAGGGTATCAAAGGTTATCATCGGTAAATGTGAAAGTGGAATTATAAACATAAACAGATCAGTCATGATTTGATTGAATGACAGATCAGGCTCAGGGAGCCGAGAGGCATATTTCTCTTCTTAATTCATGCTTTTGTATATTTGTATGTTACACAATAGGATGAGAATTTTTTTTTATTTAAGTAACTCAGATTAATCAAATTTATAATCATACCTGTTTAACTTGATAGTTTTCCCAATCAAACATGTATTCAGACAAAATCCTCAAGATATTTTGAATTGAACGACTTGGTCCCTGTCTTTGGATTCCTGTCTCTGAAAATGACTTCCAGTCATGTATCAAAGTAGCTTGGACGATATCCTGTGACCAGGTCTTTTTCTTTTGTATATCTGTTCTGTAATGGAAAGGAAAGAATCAATATATCAAATTAAGGTACGCCAATAAACCCTTCGAAATGTTGAAGAAAACAAAATATTTACATTTATAAAGTACCTGTCAGCAATGTCTCCTTTAATTAATTATAATAGTATAGCACAGTATCACATGAGAATCATGGAAACTTTAGTTCTGCGATGAAAAATAATTCAGATATTTCTGTTGACAGAGTGCAGCAGGAGAAGGTAGATGATGCAGACTAATATGGCACAACTTGATCTGTTTATGTATAGATCTTATCATTTTGATCTTGATCCACAAATTGCATGAGAAGAAAACTGAATATTCATAACTTGAAGTTTCTAGTGCAGTGCTGGATGTAATACGTTCACCGTGAAGCTATTACTGTCTTGCTTCATTCATCCAATTTGCACTTTCAGGGTGTCAAAAAAGAACTAAAAAAGAGCCTATCTCTAAATCTAATATATCATGTCTTGGTTGTTAATTGGTGGTTTAGGCCATGATCTTTGCTCCCCAGTCAAGCGCGCTGAGTTGGGAGACTTCCTGCCTAGTAAGCAGGTTGGATGAACTCCGAAGATCTGAAGAGTTTGTTGGTGCAAAGGTGAGCTGGTGAAAGGCTTGCCTCAAGGCACAGTTTCCAGAGATTAAAAATAAATAATCAGGCATGAAATGTCCCCTACTCTTCACTCCCATTCACAGCCCCACATGTTCCCAATGCATCATCCATCCCCATCCTTGCCACCTCACATCCCTTCAGGGGCTCAAATCCCTATGGCCCATCATGTTATCACAAAAAAGTCAAGACCTTTCACCCACCTCTAAATGGGCCCTTACACCTTCCAAGCCGAACCGAGCTCCTCCCACTCATGCCATTTCCCCTCATCATCTTGATGCCAACTAATGCCCCATTGCCCACTCCCCACATCTGCTCACACAATCCAGGTCAACCCATGACCCTACCATTAATGACAAATCAGTTATTCAGTGATGGTAGCCCTCGGGTTTCTGTTGACAAACTTAAGCAAAATAGCAAGAAATTACATTCTTTGAAATTCTAAACATTTTCTTTCAAAGTTTCAAAGGACACCTTGACAACTTCCTTTGAAAAATGCATCTGACGGTTTTGACATTTGAACTTGATTTTTTTTGACAGTTCGAATGAGCTTGATGATAATGAGTTTATACACTTTTTATGTGGATGTAAGGCTAATTTTGACAATTCCAAAAGGCACTTTATCTCCATCAAAGAGTATTTAACCTCCCGCACAGGTGTCCTGGAATCAAATCCAAAGGGGTAACTCAGCACTCCAAAGTGCTCCCCTGGTGGTCCGAATCAATCATCAAAGTACAGACCTGCTCTTATCGCATCTTATTTGCACAAATCCCACATCAGTGCAGTGAGACAGTAGGTGACTTAAATAGCCAGTACATGAGGGCTTATGTAGAGAAAACCATCTAGACCACTCGGTTAGTCATTAGGTATCAGATACATGTTATGCTACATGTCGAGAAAAAGTCTGTTAATCAAGAGGAAATCTTGCTTCATACTTCACCATCTAGTCTGGATTCATTAAAGCTTTCCTTAAAGTACATTAAAGTATGGCATTCCTTGTGCGCGTTACTACAAGCATCCACCATGCCCACTTGTTGACTGTGATTTTGTTTCAGCTCAGGCTTTACCAGTGGAGATGTCAATTGTGACAGAAAGCATGAAGGTAGCCATTTCAGTGTCTAAAAGGCCATTGATTCCATTGGGGCTCCCCTACAGAAATGATAGACTTCCCTGCTGGTTCTCTGACCAATGAGTCAGACCTCACAACCACCTCCCATGATCCCTCACCTCTCCCTAAATCAGTCCACCACGATGTTTCCAGAGATCTGTACTGGGGTCTTAGGTTTTCATCAGATTTAGTACTAACATGAATGAAGGAACAGAGAGAAGTATTTCTATTTTTGCAGATGACATTAAGCTAGACATGAGAGTACATTGTGTGGATGGGAATGGGAAGTTACAAAGGGATATAGGGAAAGAGACTGGCTAAACTGTACCCAATGGAAATCAATGTAAGAAATGCTGTCATCCAAGAACCAAGAATAACAAATCATTTTTTTTCCAATAATAAGAGATGAAAAACAATGGAGAAATACAGTGTCAAAAACAGAAATGGCTGGAAAATCTCAGCAGGTCTGGCAGCACCTGTGGAGAGAAATCAGTGTTAACGTTTTGGGTCGAGTGATCCTTCTTCAGAACTGATTGTGTTGAGGAATGGGCACTCAAACCGAAACCTTAACTTTGATTTCTCTCCACAGTTGCTGCCAGACCTGCTGAGCTTTTTCCAACAATTTCTGTTTTTTTTAGTTTCTGATTTACAACATCGGCTGTTCTTTCGGTTTTTATTGAGAAATACAGTGATCGAGATCCGGGTTTCTCAACTCATCAAAAGTTGATGCATATGTTCTATCGTTAATCAATGTGCATGTTAATGGACAAACACAGGGTAATGTGATATACTTGGGCAGGACAAATAAGGCAAGGGAATACATTCTGCACGGTAAGATCTTGGGAAGTAATGAGGACGAGAGGAACAAAAACAGAAGTTACTGGAAAAGCTCAGCAGGTCTGGCAGCATTTGTGAAGAAACTAATCAGAGTTAACATTTCAGGTTCGGTGACCCTTCCTCAGAACTGGGGAAGTTCTGAGTTCTCAAGGCAGTTCTGAGGAAGGGTCACCAGTCCTGAAACACTAACTCTGATTTCTCTTCACAGATGCTGCCAGACCTGCTGAGCTTTTCCAACAACTTCTGTTTTTGTTCCCGATTTACAGCATCCGTAGTTCTTTCATTTTTTTTTATTGAGGACAAGAGGAACATTGGCTTGCATCTACATCGTTCCCTTCAGGCATCAGGACAGGGAGGTAAAAGTGGTTAAGAAGGCATATGGGATATTGCCTTTATTAGCCGAAGCATAGAGTTTAAGAGAAGGGAGATTATGCTGGAACTGTATAATATGTTGGTTCGGCCACAGCTGTATTGTGTGCAGTTCTGGAATCCACATTATAGGATGGATGTGATAGCACTGGAGAGGGTGCAGAGGAGATTTACCTGAGGGATGTTGCCTGGGCTGGAAAGTTTCAGTTATGAAGAGTGTTTGGATAGACTGGGGTTGTCTTCCTCAGAGCAGAGGAGATTGAGAGGGGACATGATCAAGATGTATAACATTATGAGGGGAATAGTTAGGGCACACAGAAAAGCAATGTTTCCGCTTGATGGCAGAAACGATTACCAGGGGACAAAAATTTAAGGTAAGTGGCTGGAGGTTAGAGGGGATGCGAGGAACGCTTTTTCACCCAGAAGGTGGGAATCTGGAAATTATTCCCTGTAAGGTGCTGGAATCAAAAACACTCATAACATTTAAGTATTTTGATGTGCACTGCAATACCAATGCATGCAAGGCAATGGTCCATCTGCTGGAAAAGGAGGTTTAGAATAGCTAGGTGATTATTTCTAATCAATGCATACACGAAGGGCTGAAGAGCATTTTTCTGTGCTGTAGATCTCCATGAGTCTACAACATTTATCTCAAGAAATGGTATTTAAATAGGAAGAAATCCTGCAGCATATATACGGTGGTCTAATAGGGGACATAGATAGGTGAATAGCTAAGGTCTTTTCCCCAGGGTAAGGGAGTCCAAAACTAGAGGGCATAAGTTTAAGGTGAGAGGGAAAAGATTTAAAAGGAACCTGAGGGGCAACTTTTTTAGAAGGTGGTACATGTGTGGAATGAGCTGCCAGGGGAAGTGCTGGAGGCAGGTATAATTACATCATTTAAAAGACATTTGGACAGGCACATGAATAGGAAAGGTTTAGAGGGATATGGACCAAATGCAGGCAAATAGAAATAGTTAAGTCTGGGATACCTGGTCAGTACAGATGAATGACACCAAAAGGTCGGTTTCCATGCTGTACGACTCTACATGTACTTTTACACACATGTTGTAGCTGGAAGTATGGGTTGTGATGTGAGAGATTACAATTTTTTTCATTACATGACTGAGCAGTTATCTCTCCGATTTCTATTGCCTGCTATTGATGTGTGTTAGAAGAGTTTAGAATTGTTACTCAGCCTGTTTGGCCATGTTATGAACACATTTTTTGTGGCCATCAAGAGTCAAGAGTTTGGAGTCAAATCCAAAGCTTCTGCCTCAGAAGCAGGGATTACCCATTGTGCCAAAAGACCTATCTTTTTGTATTTGGAGTCTTGGTCAAATCCTGTCTGTGGGACTGAATCAGTTTTGGCACAGTTACAAATATTAGCCTCAGTGGGGTGGATTTTGGAGGACAGAGGATGACAAAGAGATTCACCACCATGACACCAGGTCTTAAAGTTACATGACTTGGAGTTACAAACTGACTTGTACTCCTTCAAATTTAGAAGGTTGAGAGTGATTTAATTGAAATATTTAAGATAATAATAGAATTTGATAAGACAGTTACAGGGAAAGTATATTCTCTTCTGCAGAAATACAAAATAAGGGGACAACATTTAAAATTAAAGTTAGGCCATTCAAATGAAATAAAAAAGCATTGGTTTTAAACAGGTGCGGGGGGATATGGAACCTTCACCCCCAAGAGGCTGTCAACAAGTGATTAATATGTTAAGACCAACTGCAAAGCCTATTAAAGAGCAACATCTCTATGATAGCAATTTTTCACTTTCGGCATTTCATGAGCACTCCTAGCCTCACCAAAATTAATACTGCAAATTCCAACATCATTTAGCAATTGGGAAACTCTTTGAACCACATTATTTACTCCTGAGAAAAGTAATTTATATTAAAACAGCTGTTAATTAATTTGTAAATACATTTCCAATTCTTGGTTTTTTCTTAAGTTTATCTTATCTTCAGATTATATTGAGCAACTTTCCTTGTAGGTTCTACAAGATTCCACTAGTGTTGGGCATGTATCATTGAGCTTTTCTGTCACTAGTTCCTCATCTGAGAATGCTCTTTCTCACCATACAGCCTGTGACAATTATGCTTGGAAAACTCTTCGAGACAAATGTTATTCTCCAGTGCCATTATAAATAAACATTGTCAGAAACCTGTGCAATTCTAAAATCTCTAAGCTGCCTGCTTGTAAAGTGATCCAAACAGGCTGTGTTCCATCAAACAGTGGCCATGATTCAGTCTATTAATCTGTGCCATGCCTAAAGTCTATTTTCAAATGCTCTGAGTAGTAATTTTAATCGTGATACATCAAGTAGCTGACTGCAGTTAATAAATTAAGTGTTTTAATGTGCTGATAGATTATTTGGTTCTGTTTTAAAATTAATGGCTTGCAAAAAAAAAACTGCAACATGCACAAACACTGACTGTATTTCACAAAGATCTTGCTGCTCATTGGAAACGTTTCAAACTTACAACCTTCTGGCTTCTAGCTTCATCGTCCTTTTGGTTTCTCAACTACATCCACTTTATGACCTAACATGTCAAATGTGAGCTTTCTTTCTGATCAACTCTTAAACTGCCACACATAAGTGCCTCACATTGCAGTAATTATAATGAAGAAAACATAGTGGAGAATCTGAACTTGAAATCCCTTTTCATTAATTCATCTTCCAGACACTCAAGACATTTTATGTCAGTATTATCAGTATTCTGTATGAATATTCAAGTAATTACTGGGAGTTTTCACAACCAAAATACAGTTGTCATTAAAAGTAGAAGGAGTGGACAGTCAATTCATGTACTAGTTGAGAGAAACTAATTTTTACATTTTCACAATTCCAGATTCACCAGTCACTGTAATAAGCTGATCTCAAGTCCTCTATGATTTACAGTACATACATTTTTCTGTACATTACACAGTTAAACAACTGAAGGTCCAAAAAGTCACAACAGAGAATCTATTTTCTGTACATTTGCTCCTGTTATGTATTATATGCCAACGTATGAATTCTCTCTATTTATAGACAAAGAGCAGATTAACAGTCATGGTGACTTGGACAGAGGTTTCAAAACAACATAGTATATTATTTACATGAAAAAGATTAATGCATATTATGAGTTTGTGCTGGGAAATATTTTCTTCACCACACAACATTTACCACAGCAAACTTTATTGAGTTTTCTGGAATGCAATCTTAAAACCACTTGGTGTTACAGCAGGTGATTATGTAATAAAGATGCTGACTCTTCCTTGCATTTCTGTGAGAGGAACCATCTTAAATCTATGAAGTGATGTTTCTGCTTAATGATCAGTTACTCAGATGGGGTTCAAGAGCCTTCCCATTTCAAAGAAATAAATGCAATCAAGGTCACAGTCTTTGAGTTAAAGGTATGCTTTTGATGTGTGAATGGGACCCTTGGAAGACTAACCAACTCTTGCCTGCACATAATAGGATGTCATGTGATATATTGTGAATGGAGGTGAAAACACTGTATAAGTATTAGTAAACTACCCATGTTCTGACTTGATGTAGTGAGAAGTTCATTGATAAAGCAGCAGAACATTGTTGAGCAGGTAAACTCAACATGCCTGGCAGCACCTGTGAAGAGAGAAGTAGTTAACATCAAAGAAGAGCCATATGGAATGTGAAACATTAACTCTGTTTCTCTCTCTGTAGATGCTACTACACCTGTTGAGCTTCTCCAGCACTTTCTCTTTTTACTTCAGATCTCCAGCATTCGCAATATTTTGCATTTATTGTTGAGCCTTGAGTGCAGAGCTGAGAATTCCTACAACCAGGTGTTGACTGAGGCTCTACTACTCGATCTATTTGGTGAACACAAATGCACAAGCTCTGAATTTGTTCAATCAAAATCAATCATTACTTGACATGACTTTGTAAGGCCACTTTTGGAGTACTGCATACAACTCTGGTCACTGTACTATAGGAAAGACTTTAAACTAGAAAGGGTGAAGAAAACAAATTATGAGGATATTGCTGGGATTCAAAGGTTTGAGTTATAAGAAGAGGCTGGATAGGCTGGTATGTTTCTCCTGGAGTGTTGGAGGCTGCGGGTAACCTTATAGAGGTTTATAAAATCATGAGAGGCGTATTTAGATGAATAGCCAATGATTTTTCCAAGGGTAGATGAGTTCAAACTGGAGGGCATGGATTTAAGGTGAAAGAAGAAAGATTTAAAGGGGACCTGAGGGGCACTTTTTTCATGCAGAGGCTGGTGCGTGTATGGAATGAGCTGCCAGTTGACATGGCAGAGGAAGGTACAATTACAAGACATTTGGACGGGTACATGAACAGGAAAGATTTAAAGGGATATGGGCTAAATGCAGGCAACTGGGATCAGTAAGCGTTAGGATATCTGGTGAGTTGGACCAAAGGGTCTGTTTCCTTGCTGTACAACTCTCTGACTATGACGCTAAAACGCAAGTGACTATCTCGTGTTTCAAAGTACTGCAATCTATGCCCAAAATTAAACAATACTATCTTTCCAAGTAGGATCCGTGAGTCAAGTCTGAGAGACATTGGTCAGACTCTAACAGGGGTGGACTATCACCACTGTAATCCAAGCTCGCAGTCTTTGGGGCTTCAAGCTCAGGATCTTTCTTTCTTTCTCTTGCAATGTTTGTTCCCAGTTTGTCTATCCAGTGTTCTGTTTGCCAATATTTTTATACCTTATTTCTTAAGGAGGTGTGTGACTTGGTGACTGCATTCTTGTACATACTAAGCTGCTAAATCCTGTCACTTCAGCAGACACAACCTCTTTATTCCAATTGATTGGGTTATTTCATGGTGCCTATCTCATCAAACAAGATCTTGTTACTTCAGTTTATTAAGCTATCTTCTGCTGTCGAGCCTGTAACTTGTTACAGCCATATTTGGTTCCATCCACTCGAATCCTCAGAACTGGCCTCTTTTACCAGCATGCAATTCAGTCCAATGACACAGGTGCCCAAAAACTGCCATTTTTTCCAAAGGCCACCAGGAATGGGCAAAAAATGCTGGCGCAGTCAGAGAAGCCTACATCCAATTAATGAATCAAACAAAACTCCCAATCACCTTCCCTTGTTTTACATATGAATCCAGGCAATGACGGGGTTTTCTGTTGATCCTCATTAGTTTCACTTTAACTGGGTCTTGTTGGCACTGTGAATGATTGAATGTTAACTCGATGTCAAGGGATGCCACACACTTCTGGAATATTGACCTTCTGATCATTGTTTGAACAATGATGTTTCGAAAAGGTCGAATGGAAAATTATCCTGCCTAAATCCCCCCCAATTAAACATGGTGATTTGAACTGAGAAAAGCTTTAAACTGATGAAGCGTCTTTCACGAACACACAGCAGTCCCAAACATTTTAGAAACCATGAAGTAGTGACAGTAGTAACGTTGTTAACACAACAGCCACTTTGCACAGAACAAGCTTCTTCAAGCAGTAAGGGAGTGAGGATCAAATGATAGGAGCAAATTACTGCAGGGGCTGGAACCTGAAAGCAAAAAGTGCTGGAAATCACAAAACATCAGGCAGCATCCATGGGGAGAGAGCAAGCTAATCAGGTGGAGTGGGGATTGGTGGGTGGAATGCGATGGAGACCCTCCACCTTCATCCCTCTGCCTCGCTTAGGTTTGTCACAGGAAAGCTATCCCTTAAACGGACAATCAGTGCCCATTTAAGGAATTCATGCTGCTGCTGGTGGTATTTAACTTGCAGTGGATTGGTGATTTGCATGTGGAAAGTCTGTAAAGGGGAGTCTGTTATTGTCAGTGATTCAGAGGCCAAGTGTCAGGAAAGTGGTGCCCGCTGGGAGCCCCCAACACTGCCCTTGCTGCAGAAACCCCTTCACTGATGACCCTGCCCTGTGGTGCCCTTCCTGCCATCTCTTGAGAGGTGGAGGAAGGGAGTGACAGTTCTGTGCCCTCAAGATATTGTCCTCAAAGAGAGGACCAGCACTGCTAGGTTAAATGCCTGATTGGCACTTACTTCTGGAGGTTTTCCAAAAGTAGGTGGGCAGGGAGATTTCACTGACTGTCCAGATGGTGGCACGCCTCTATAAACAATATCTAATTCTGCCCACAGACACAACAGAAATACAGATACTTAACTTAGCAGTCTCTCACGCAACATGTTTAAAATGCTGAGATGACTAGCTAATATAGATATATAGAAACATAGAAGATAGGAGCAAGAGGAGGCCATTCAGCCCTTTGAGCCTGCTCTGCTATTCATCACGATCATGGCTGATCGTCCAACTCAATAGCCTAATCCTGGGTTCTCCCCATAAACTTTGATCCCATTCGCCCCAAGTGCTATATCTAGCTGCCTCTTGAATACATTCAATGTTTTGGCATCAACTACTTCCTGTGGTAATGAATTCCACAGGCTCACCACTGTTTGAGTGAAGAGATGTCTCCTCATCTCTGTCCTAAATGGTCTACCCTGAATCCTCATACTGTGACCCCTGGTTCTGGACACACCCACCATCGGGAACATCCTCCCTGCATCTACCCTGTCCAGTCCTGTTAGAATTTTATAAGTCTCTATGAAATCACGTGCCCCCCCTCAATTCATCTGAGCTCCAGTGAAAGCAATCCTAACCTAGTCAATCTCTCCAGATACGTCAGTCCCACCATCCCTGGAATCAGTCTGGTAAATCTATGCCACACTACCACGAGGGCAAGAGCATCCTTCCTCAGAAAAGCAGACCAAAACTACACACAATACTTTAGGTGTGGCCTCACCAATGCCCTGTATAATTGCAACAAAGCATCCATGTACTCAAAACCTCTTGCAACATACCATTTGCCTTCTTTGCCACCTGCTGCCCAAGGACATCCAGGTCCCACTGCACACCCGCCTCTCCCAATTTACAGCCATTCAGGTAGTAATCTGCCTTCTTGTTTTTGCTTCCAAAGTGAATAACCTCGCATTTATCCAAATTATCCTGCACCTGCCATTGATTTGCCCAATGACTGAACCTATCTAGATCATGCTGAAGGATCTCTGTATCATCATCACAGTTCACCCTCCCACCCAACTTGGTATCATCTGCAACCTTTGAGATGTTACATTTTGTTCCCTCATCCAAATCATATTTGTCACATATTGTCACTAGAAGCATTCCATCTTGTGACTTGAGATCTCAATAAGTGGGAGGATAAAATTCCCAACACATTGAGAATGTGCTGTCCAGAGCTCAGCTTTGCTGGGTTGCTCAGGCGGGATTTGCATGGACAAATCTGGCATGCTAAAGCGGTACTCTAATGATGAGAACTATGCCACACCCCAAGTAATCTGAATGTTTTTGGACAATCTAAAAAATCTCATTTGCCAACCTCAAAGCTAGTAAGTTGGGTCCTTATGCATGGGAAGAAAACAAACTCTGACAGAACCAAGTGGAGAAGTTTCTACCACCATACGATTTGATATTTGAAGAGAACGGAGTCAAGTGCCTTCAGGCAGGCTCCATGCAAAGTGAATCTCTCTACCTGACCTTGTGTGCAGTATAGGCGATCAGTTTTACAAATCAAGACTTGATAGAATGTCATACAGAAGACATATAGGATAATAAACGGCTCAAAATTCATCCACCAAAGCAATGTGAGAATCTAACATTATGTTATTTAACTTAGTCTATTAGCATAGTGTTAAATGAAGGTTAGTTATGTGTTGATTGACTTTCCTAAACACATGACGTGACCAGATTAAAAAAACTCAAATAAATAAATAAATAAATATTTCAGAGGTCACAGTCAATCCTCCTCATTTGTGACCAGTGAAATCATCTGTTAAGGTATCCCCCGGCTTGACTAATCAACATTTCTGGACAGATAGATATTCCAGAATTTTCTTGATCACCTTTCAAAAGCAGATGCTGTTTTTGGTGAATGCCTTTCGGAAAATTGATTCATGTAAGATAGCTGCTCAGCTGGATAAACTGTACATGGTCTGGTTAAAACATGATTGGCTGAAAGCCATTTTCCTGCATTCTCATGCTTTCTAATGCTGTTTAGTTCCTAACTTCACTGACCTTCAGCCTGAGCTTTCTCCCATTTCTTACCATCACCTGCTATTTTTTTAGCTTGCTCAGTCTGTTTTCAGTCCAGGTCGTCAATTTACCATTCATTTCAGGAACCTTAATCATCTTGAAAAGCCTCGCATTCAGAATGTTATGCAATGCCTGCTGAAAATTCAAGTAAATTATAACTACTGTGTGTTGTTCACATCTGCTGATTTACTGCTCTTCTGGATAAATTGCAGGAGAGTTGTGAAGCAGAACCTTTTCCTGTAAACCTGTCCTCTAAAACTGAACATTGATAGCATCCCATAAAATGTTGCTGCCTGTATTAGACTAACTGGTATATGGCTTTGCAATTCAATCTTTATTCTTTTTGAATATCAGAATCATACCAATACTTACATCCCGCATTTGTACTTACAAAATCCTTGAAATGTGAGTCAGAGCTTAATTTTTTCATTCATTTCTTTGAGGAGTTAGTGAAATGTCCAATGTGATATATGTAACCTCTTTATAATTGACCCCTCAAGAGCTGCTGATTAGGTAAATATATTTGCCGAAGGAGCACTTACCCTCCATCAGTTAGTTCATTGGCCACTCAGGTTGTTGAAGCTGCCAAATCTCTGCCCAATTACCATGTTACAATGGCACAACAGGGGCCAGAAAAGAAATGGATGTCTGAAATATGAAAGCATGAAGGACTGGGAGCTAGGGAGTTGCAAACATCATTTATAACTATAATACATTTATCACTAACCTATCTTGTCTCTGACTTCACAAATATAGATGTCCTTGTCATTTCACTCTTCTCAGAATGAAGCCTCTTCAGGGCTAGAAAAATAATGGGGCTCTTCCTTGACAGCTGTTGACCCTGATTCAGATTTGTGAATCATGTCTCTACTGGAGGATCTTTGATCTCTCAGATATCCTACGCGGAATAGATCTTTCTCTGTAGATATTGTTGTTGGTTCATTACCTTATCTTGAAGACTTTTAATATCTTGAATATCCTTGGCTTAGGAACTCTCAGATACTGTCCCATTTCATTAATCTCCATAGTGGAAGACAGCTGCACTGTTGAAGTAGATATTTCTTCCTTGTTATATCCTGGATTTCTGGATCATTACTAATTGGAAGAGGTAGCTTTTTTTTTGCAGTATCCTGCATGTTTATGTGAGAAAATTTCTTCTTCTTCACCACCTCGGTCTGGCTCCCATGGTATAATACACAGCTTATCTCAAGTTGTTGAACTGGTTGGAAATCTTCAGTCATCTGCCACAGTTGATTTATTGGTGAAGCAAACCTTTTCAGACTCACAGTTGCGTTACTAAAAGATAAGCTGCACACTCAGGACTAGGTCTGTCATTGGCATTGATTATTCTGTTTTATCAAATTGTTGCATTATCTGGACACCTCACCAATTCCACAATTACCTGAAGTGGGTGGGACTACTTGTTGTCAGTATGTGTTTCTTCAGGAAACTTTGCTCAGTTTTATCATCTGATCTGCCTGCAGTGATAACAGGAGTGGATATAAAATCTAACTCTCGTGATTATGATGAGGTCAGCCAGGAATATGAGTTCCCTGATTTGGGCTGTTAATCTGGTCCAATCAGTGAGCCCTGGCTGACAGATATAAACAGGAGTGTTAGAAGTTTTGTTCGCTCTGAGAGCTGGCTCTGAGGAAGCTGGGTCAGTATCAATGACTCTCCACATGTAAATAAAGGGTGACTTGGTGACTGGATACTGTGGAGTTGTTTCAGTGATGATAAGAGAAAAGGAAGCTCCTGAAGAAATTTGCTTGCAACAGTCATTTTTGAATTAGGATAAGCATTTCTGGCATCATGCCATTACTCGGGAAAACTGCCTCATTTGATCCTGCCGTCGAGGACTGAGCCCAATATGTGGAAAGAATGTGCTACCTTTTTCCAGGACAAATGACACTGGGGCAAATGAAAAACAATGAGTAATTCTGCTGACAGCTTGTGGACCTGCAGTTTTTTTGGTTACTAGGAGTCTAAATTTCCCTGAAGCACCAGATACTAAGACCTTTCAAGAGTTGACGAAAAGACATTTATTCTGAGATGCTATCAGTTTTACTCAGCAATTTGAGAACCAGAAGAATCCATAGCAGGACTTTTGCCTAGGTTCAGATGACTGGCAGAGGCATGTGACTTTACTTTAACCCTTAATAGGATTCTGGGAGACCATTTGGTATGTGGGATTAATGATGTAACCATGCAACAGTGCCTACTAGCTAATACCCAACTGGACTTCAAACAGGCACCACAAATGGCTTTATCATTAGAAAATGCAGCAAGTGGAGCATATGAGTTTCAGGGTATTCCGATGGAAGTGGATACTCTCGTCAGTCTGACTGAGCTTGGGGAACACCACTTGAGTGAAGGCAATTGCGTAGTCTCAGTTAGGATATATTCTGAACGGAGGGACTCTAGGTCAGCCCACAGTAAACCCCAAAACAAAGCCAAGCATCAGCGAAGCAGTTGAAATTTTCTTCAGGATCCGGGCCATTTTGCCATTGTAATTGCAGCCAGTATGCGGACTCGAGACAGCAGGAGTCCTACCAGATCTAAATTGAGCAAGAGAGCTCATAGGCCATTATCCAGGAGAAATCACACTCTGGAAAGTCCAGCTACATCTGTATGGAACAGTTAAATTGCTCAGCATCATCCAAATCAAAATTAATCAAAATAAACATCTGATTAAATGGTCACCCAGTTCTAATGGTGGTTGATACTGGCACGGCTGTTTCGGTGATGGCAGAACCAGTCTTTAACAAAATTCACTCCAGACTCTAAACCTTAAGTTTGCGCAAGACCTCAGCTAGACTGAGAACCTATATTGGGGGACCTTTACAGATTAAGGGCACAACTTTGGCTCCAGTCTCTTATGAGAAGCATCTTGTTCAGTTACCACTGATTGAAGTAAAAGGCTTAGGCCCAAGCTTCATGGGGTGAAAACGGTTGAAAAAGATTCACCTTGATAGGCTCTGCATTTTTTGATTAGAAAATGGCTGCCTGAGCGAAGTCCTAACTAAATGTTCAAAGGTCTAATGGCTATCAAATGAGACAAGGCCATCTTGCATGTTGACCAGGAAGCAATTCCATGATTCTGCAAGGCCCACTCAGAGGCAAATGTAGAGGCAGAAATCCGAAGGCTGGAAGGCAAAGGAACCATCAAACCAGTCCAGTTTGCGGAATGGGCAGCATCGATTGTACCGATTGGGAAAGCCCACAGGTCAGTTCATCTTTGTGGGGATTTTAAACAAATGGTAAACCACCTTTCATAAGCTGGATAAATACCCAATCTTTCACATAGATTATTTATGCACAAAGCTGACAGGGGCTGTATTTCATGACACTGGACATGAGCCACACATACTTGTAATTGCAGTTAGATGAGTATTCCCAGAAGTATAATACAATTCATACCCAAAGAGGTTTGAAATAATATGCAAGACTGCCATTTGGAGCATCATCAGCTTGTGCAATTTCTCAGCAAACGATGGAAAACATTGTTACAAAGGCTACCCTAGTTTGCCATTTATCTGGATGGCATTCCAATAACAGGGAAGATCAATTAGGAACACTTAGAGAACTTGGACATAGTTCTTAGATGTTTCTAAGGGCGTACAGCTTTAGAAGGGAAAAATGTGTGTTCCAGGCATCGTAAGTGACCTACTTGGGCTACAGAGTTGGCAAATCCAGATTACACCCATTGGAAAATGAAATGAGTATAATCAAATGTGTCCCAGCTCCCATGTCTGTACTGGAGCTTAGGTGGAGACGAACACTAAATAACATACGCATCCAGGGCTTTGGTTAATGCAAAACATAAATACACTCAGATAGACAAGGAAGGTTTGGCGGTCTTATTTGGAGTCAGGAAGTTCCACCAATACTTTTACAGATGTAAATTTGTCATAATAATGAACAACAAACCCCTGTTGGGTCTATTTAAAGAGAATGAGGCAGTGCCGCCCATAGCTTCAGGCCAAATTCAGTGGTGACCTTTAAATCTAAGTGTGTATAATTACAAGTTGGAACATCATCCGGAAGACCAAGTGGTAAACGTGGATGCATTGAGCTGCCTCTCACTGGCATTAACACCACCAGTGGTGCCACCACTGGAAGACTCAATGGTTTTAAATTTTCTGGACAGACTTCCAGTCATAGTTGACAATATCAGATGCAGAAAGATCTGGTCCTGCCCAAACTGAAACAGCTAGTGGCAAAGGGGGAAACCAAAGGGCTGTCACAACCAGAACTGAATGCTTTTTGGACCCAGAGAGACCAGATCACAGTACAGGACAACATATTATTACAGGGAGCAAGAGTGATTGTCCTGAACAAAGTTTGTTGCTAGATACTGGCTGAATTCCAACAGGATCATCCAGAGGCTTCCAACATGAAGATGTTGGTGAGAAGTTATGCCTGATGGACAGGACTGGATGCAGATATAGCTGTGTTGGTGGGGCAGTGCCCAGGGTCCCAACAAGGACAAAGATTACTACCATTGGCTCCCAATACATGGACTTGCAGAAGTGTTGGTCACAGATAATGGGACATTGTTCACCAGGAGGAAATTTGAGAATTTCCTAAAGTTGAGTAGTATTCGCCATATAAGGATAGCTCCATATTATCCATCTTCCAATGGTCTGGCAGAAAGAGCAGTCCAAACTTTGAAGGCAGGTTTAAGGAATCAGCCAACAGCTTCAAACTGTCCTATTTGGTTATAGGGCCAACCTCATGCAACTACAGGGAGAGCTCCAGCAGAGTTGTTAATGGGGAAAAGACTCGGCAACCAGGTTATGATCCTCCTGGACCTGGGGTTGAGTGGGAGGGTGAAACTGCATAAGACATGCCGATGCCAGACACAGGACTCCGCTAAGCAAGAGAGGCAGTTTATCTCAGGGTAAAGTTTGGTGTAGGAACCTCAGGAATGCTCCTGCATGTGTAAGAGGTTTGGTCAATGTGAGGTCAGGTCCAGTAATGTATAAAGTTTAGATAGGCACAATGGTCCTGAACAAGCATGTGGACCATATGAAAGCAAACGGTGCAGGTGCAAAACCTGCCCAGCTCCTCAACTGCCTTTCTGACTGTTCCGGAACCCATGGGTTCACCCCCTTCATTAAGCATTGAAGATACCTCGGAATCTTAGACAGACACAGTGGATTTCGCTGCCTTCATGCCTTTTTGAATTGATTCGAATATCCTTTATTGTCACGTACATCCAAAATAAAATGCCGCCTGAAGTGGAAAAAGAATTTCTTCCGAGATGCTCCAGGCACAAGAGGTGATCTACTGTGTATTACACACCACCTGTATCAGAGGCAGAGTTGGAAGAACCTGACCCGATGCTAAAACTCCCCAGCAGGGGCTACAGTAAAACAAACTGGCCTATGTCCCTTGGACTCGTGGTGGGGAGGGGGGGGTTGATATACTGATTGCAACAAGGTCAGCCAGGTAGACCTCATAGGATATGAGTTCCCTGATTGGGGCTGTTAATCTGGTCCAATCAGGGAGCCCTGGCTGACAGACATAAACAGGAGGGTCAGACATCCTGGTGCAGGGCTGGATGAACACAGCAGGCCAAGCAGCATCATAGGAGCAGAGAGGCTGACGTTTCGAGCCTAGACCCTTCATCAGAAAAGGGGGAGGGGAAGGGGGTTTTGAAATAAATAGGGAGAGAGTGGGAGGCGGATAGAAGAGGGATAGAGGAGAGGATAGGTGGAGAGGAAACAAACAGGTCGAAGAGGCGGGGATGGGGCCAGGAAAGGTGAGTGTAGGTAGGGAGTTAGGAAGGGGATAGGTC
>NC_063345.1:54205443-54236366 GCF_021869965.1 Rhincodon typus
GAATACTCCTCCTCCCACCCACCTTCCTGCAAAAATGCTATCCCCTATTCCCAATTCCTTCGCCTCCGCCGCATCTGCTCCCAGGATGAGGCATTCCACTCCCGTACATCTCAGTTGTCCTCGTTTTTCAAAGACTGTAACTTCCCCCCCTCAGTGGTCAAGAACGCCCTCAACCGTATCTCCCACATCTCCCGCAACTCATCCCTCACACCCCGTCCACGCAATAAGAACCAAAAAAGAATCCCCCTCGTCCTCACGTACCACCCCACCAACCTCCGGATCCAACGCATCATCCTCCGACACTTCCGCCATCTGCAATCCGACCCCACCACCAAAGACATCTTTCCCTCCCCACCTTTATCTGCTTTCCGGAGGGACAACTCTCTCCGTGACTCCCTTGTCCGCTCCACACTCCCCTCCAGCTCCACCACACCCGGCACTTTTCCCTGCAACCGCAGGAAGTGCTACACCTGCCCCCATACCTCCTCCCTCACCCCCATCCCAGGCCCCAAGAAGACTTTCCACATCAAGCAGATGTTCACCTGCACATCTGCCAATGTGGTATACTGCATCCGCTGTACCCGGTGTGGCTTCCTCTACATCGGGGAAACCAAGCGGAGACTCGGGGACCGCTTTGCAGAACACCTACGCTCGGTTCGCAACAAACAACTGCACCTCCCAGTCGCGAACCATTTCAACTCCCCCTCCCATTCCTCAGACGACATGTCCATCCTGGGCCTCCTGCAGTGCCACAACGATGCCACCCGAAGGTTGCAGGAACAGCAACTCATATTCCGCTTGGGAACCCTGCAGCCCAATGGTATCAATGTGGATTTCACAAGTTTCAAAATCTCCCCTCCCCCCCACCGCATCCCAAAACCAGTCCAGCTCGTCCCTGCCTCCCTAACCTGTTCTTCCTCCCACCTATCCCCTCCTCCCACCTCAAGCCGCACCTCCATCTCCTACCGACCAACCTCATCCCGCCCCCTTGACCTGTCCGTCCTCCCTGGACTGACCTATCCCCTTCCTAACTCCCTACCTACACTCACCTTTCCTGGCCCCATCCCCACCTCTTCGACCTGTTTGTTTCCTCTCCACCTATCCTCTCCTCTATCCCTCTTCTATCCGCCTCCCACTCTCTCCCTATTTATTTCAAAACCCCCTTCCCCTCCCCCTTTTCTGATGAAGGGTCTAGGCCCGAAACGTCAGCCTCTCTGCTCCTATGATGCTGCTTGGCCTGCTGTGTTCATCCAGCCCTGCACCTTGTTGTCTCGGATTCTCCAGCATCTGCAGTTCCTACTATCTCTCTCCGGGTCAGACATCCTGTTCTCTCTGACAGCTGGCTCTGAGGGAGCTGGATCACTATCAAGGACTCTCCACATTTAAATAAAGGGTAATTTGGTGATGGCATCCTGGCCTCTGTGGAGTTATTTCACTAAAAGTGGTGTAATCTCAAACTTGACAATGAGTTATGAAATCTTGAAACTCCTGGCCACACCCAAGTGCCCCTTTGTATCTTTCCCAAGATGCCTTACTGAAGGAAAGCTGAAATAATAGGACTTTTATATTACACAAGTAAGCATCGACAATTGCAAAATGCTGCTGTTACCCAAAGTTTGTGTTCTCAGACAACTGAGTGGACTTTCGATTTGGCCTTCTTTCAACACAATACTGGCGGAATGGCAGCTCAGATTTGTTTGTTGTTTTGTTCTTAACAAATTTATTTTGGTTTCTTTTGGTTTGCTGGCCATTGTTTCTTTTTGGTCCCTAGAAACCTTTCTTTTATAGCATTATAAGTAATCCTCAATAGATTCTCTCTTCTTTTTGAGAAGAGCCTAGGAAGGCCAACAAATTTTTCTCTTGGTTTCCCTTGACAAGTTTGTCAACTCTGATATGCCTCTTGACCAGTTCTTTTTTTGGAACTGTTGGGACATTGTTTACCGTCTTAAGCAAGTTGAAGTCCAAACATGTCTGCTGTCTCAAAGGTGAGAGATGGTGTCTGCGAACTATGTAAATATTTTCAACTCCCTAATGCTCCTTGTGTCGATTCTCTCACCAGACCAAGGTGGTCTGGATGCAGTATCACGGTAGGGGTTAACAAATTTGGGGTTCTCCCAAAATCACGGGTACTGCATTGGAAAAATTGTCAACGACCTCCTTTGATTCATTGGTAAAATGTCATGGTGTGGTGGGATTGCCTCTCATGTGGGCTTTGGGCTATGTTTTTGTACAAGTGAGAAGCTAGGCTAGATGGGTGAATGTATGTTCAAATACAGAACTCCATTACTTTTAAGACTAAAGGATGAGATAGTTTGGTTTGAGTGATAGATTGTATCTGACCTAACACATCAACACATTGCTAAGTAGGTGGTGGTGGGGGAGTGGGGTGGGTGGGGGGTGGTGGTGGTGATGATCTGGGCAGACAAGGGGCTTAGTTTACATTTGTCAATCATCATAAATCTCCACATCTTCCTGAAAGACAAGCAGCCCCTTAATAATAAGGAAAAGATGAAGACTGCTTGAGTTACACTCAACCCTGCCAAATAAGACTTTCTGTTTGCTGGGGAAAAGGGAGCTGATCCAATATGGATGGTGAAGATGGAGTGTCAATACAGCTGACTGAAAATGTAGCCAACCCTAGTGATATCAGAATGGGAAATCCAGACTGTGTGAGGCATTGCACTGTGCTAGTAGACTCTGCAGAACGTTTATGTGTTGTTTTTTTTTGTTCTTCTTTATGTTTGCCTCCAACCTATACCTTAAGCCTCAACCACTGGAGATTGAAGACTGGACCTCTGGGCATGATAACATTGGTGACCCAGGGGCTGTACTGATACTTGTTCCCTCCACCTGCTCAACTGCAACCCCAGCCAGGTCATGGGAGGGCCAATTTAAAATCAGAGACACATGGTGGTGAGCAGAGCACAGCAAGGCTCCAGCAGCTGAGGGAGTCAAGATAACTAAGGTTCCCTAACTCAATAGGTTGCTAAGGTTCAAACCCTGGGGACCACCACATAGAAGATGAGCCAATGGTCAAGGCCACCACGAGCTTGCCCCAAAAGCTTAGGGGAGCATACCTTAAGCATGCCAGTTTCATGCATAGCCTTGTACAGGGTATGGAGAAATCAATACTTGCTATGATCCAAACAATGGAATGCATGGCTTTATCCATGGAAAGCATGGTTACAATCATGGTCAGCCAGTTGGAACATTCAATCCATATGAGATTTGAATTGCATTCCATCCTTCTGGCCTTTGGCTCCTTATAGCATTGACTTGACAAGAGGAGTACGAGGCACCTTAATCTCGTTCCAGGCACCCCCTCTCCTCAGGGCAACAGAGAGGTGTCATTGCAAATCTAGATAGAAGAAGAGCATATGTCAGCCACTGATGCTTGGTCTCAGGACATCCCAGGTGAGAGGTCTGTCCTCAAATCTCATGCCATTGACCCCATGACTCCAGTAGGTATGTCTAAAGAGAATGCCTTATATGCATGCAGGATATCCCTCGTAGAACAAAAACTTCAATGCCCTAAAACTACAATGGATACAGACTAAAATCATTGCAGAAAATGGGGTCATCACAGTGAACAACTCCACCTCAGATGTTTGAGTTCATACCTAGATGCAATGGTAGAAAGAGGAAACTTAAGAATTTCTGACAGCGCAAGGGTGGCATGGAATATTTTACAAAATTCGCTTTGTCACATGGAAGAATTGCAGAATGTAATGTTTTTGCTTTATTCATTATCCTTTTATGGATTTGGATTAGTCAGAGACCTAACGATACTGATTTTCCACCACCAGCCTCTGCATCCAATATATCATCCTCAAACACTTCCGCCAACTCCAATTAGACCCCACCACCTGGAACACCTTCCACACCCCATCCCTTTCTGCCTTCTGCAAGGACCATTCCCTTCATCACTTCTTAGTTCGCGCTACACTCCCCACCAACCATTCCAACCCACCCAGTACCTTCCTCTGTAACTGTAAAAGATGCAACACCTGCCCACACACCACCTCCCTCACCTCCATTCAGGGCCCTAAACAGCCCTTTCAAGTGAGATAGAGTTTCACCTGCATCTCCTGCAATCTAATCTGCTGCATCCGGTGCTCCCAGTGTGGTCTTCTCTATGTCAGTGAGACCAAACGTAGACAATGTGACTGTTTGGCTGAACATCTCTGCCTGGCCCATAATGGGCAACCTAATCTCCCAGTCACCGCCCATTTCAGCTCCTCATCCCACACCCCCTCCGACACATCTGTCCTCAGCCTCCTCCAGTGTTACAGCAACTCGCAATGCAAATTTGAAGATCACCACTTTATCTTCCGCCTGGGCACGCTACAGCCCAGAGGACTCAACATTGAATTCTTTAATTTCAAATATCCTTCCCACTCATACCCCATCTTCCCTTCCAGCCGCATCTCCTCCTTTCCATTCCACCTTCTGGCCCTCACTTCCAGCCACCAACCAGATTCATCCTTCCCATCAACCAACCAGGTCATACCTATTACCAGTGTCCACCTATCACCGCCATTCTGCCTCCACTCCTCACCCCACCCCCTTCTTTATCTGCAGCTCCCCCCTACCCCTACTCTCACATCCAGAACTGAAGAAGGGTAATACCCGAAACTTTGACTGCTCCTTGCTCCAGATGCTGCCTGGCTAGCTGTGTTCTTCCAGCCTCCTGTTTGCCTACCTAACTATACTGACATGTCTTATGTTTGTCCTCATTGATAGCTGCAGAGGAATGTTAGATATTTCTGTCATTGCATCAGTGACTATGTGTGTTTGTGATTAGTCTTTTTATTTAATGTTCATGTGTTATTCATTTAGATAGTTACCAGTCTCTGCAATGTAGAGAAAGATGTGGACTCTGCAGACTCTCCACTACCTGTAGTATTAAATAGATTTATTGAGATAATATTGACCAGGGCCAATTGATCTGCCTTATGCAAAATGAATGGGAAGAAACAATGCTGCGGGTTCTGAGATTCCTGTCACTACCTGGTGGATTCCAGCTGTTGCCTCAGTTCTCCGGGGTTATACTCTTCTGTGCCACGTGTGTGTGTGATCAATGCCCAGCTCCCCTACTATTCTAGGTGGCAGACGATGAAAGCTCAGGGCTAGTTCCTGCAGGGAGTTTTCTGAGGATCCCAACCTGTACCAGCCACATCAGTCCCTCAGGTGTAGGTGAACCTCACGTGTACGTGATTGGCCCTGGTACTCCTGGCCTATTTCTCCATGTCCCGAGTGACCATTAGAATCTTCAGTACTCATGTACTCTTCTTGAGATTCATTGAATTTATCCTCACCTGAGGAAGAGTGATGCTACTCCCTTGTCATCATGATCAAAGGCTTTGCTGCCTTGCATGGCCACATTGTGCAGTGAACAACATACAACCATTATCCATGAATCACTGTCTGGTATGTAATGCAGTGCACTTCTGGACCTTCCAAGGCCGAAGAAGCATATTTTTAACACCCTGCATTTTGCCTGTCAACGGCTCTGCTGAAGGAGAGGATTGTACTGCAGCATTGTCTCATTACCTCACTGGTATCATCAATCGTGCCCATAGAGGATAACATTTGTTACACAGGATCCAGCCATTAATTCGGGTTGACTGCTTAAAAAGCTCAGGAAGCTACCAGTCCCATGCAATTTATGCGTCTTAAGAGCTCAATGGGAAAGGAACTGCTTAATTCTTCATCTGTGGTCGCAAAACAATTGTGCATTCAGATTGGAATCCTTTGCATTTCCCATTTGCTGTTGGCTGTTCCCAGCAAGCTCTGATGTAAACATGAATACTGTCAATTATCTCTTGCACTCAAGTGAAATGAGAGACAGTCATGAAGTCTATTCCTCTGACCAACTGGTTGTCATCATCTGTAGTGAACCTGATGAACTCATTGGCAAGATGGAAGAGGGCATTGGTCACCTTTTTTGATGCAACTATGTGTGCCAGCTACAAATGCCACACATGTTGCCCGTGGGACAGCCCGCTGGCAAGAAAATTGATGCTGCAATCACTTTGCAGGCTACTTGCATGAATTTTTCATTCTTTCACTTGGCTATAGGTCTTGCTGCATGATTAAGCAGGCCTCCAGTTTCTGGGACATCCTGTTACAATTGCTTCTCAGGTGTGGAGGTATTTGTTAGTGATTTTCTGTCCCTCTGCCCTGCCTAGATGGATTCCTCCAGACTTCCGCACCCAGCTCCTCAGTGGCGCCTGTTCCTGACCTTGTGGACTCATTTGTCGATCACTAAGAGCCCTCCTTTGTTGTATTCTATCCTATTGCTCCTGAGGTTGTCAGATGATTGCTTTAAAAGACACACGTGTGGTTGATCAAGTGAACAGCATGAATAAAGCAGACAGAGATTTGAGAATCTGGATATCCATGACTGTTGTCCATGTACCTGCTGAGCACTTGAAATTTCATCAATCGCCAAATTCCATGGACACTACACTGGCCTCCTATCATATGAAATGCAGTCCTGTCAGCTATAAGCGAGTTTTTGAAAAACGACAACTGCTATGTGCTGTATGCAAACTATGACTCTCCATCCTCCCACTTCACTTTCAACTTTGTTTCCACTACCCCAACCATCCTAACATCACTCTGCAACTTTTCTCTGTTAATCTTTAACTCTCACCATGCCACCCCCCGCCATAATGTGGGCCCCTGTTGTTGTGTAAGTGTACATGCCATTTCCCCTGAGCCCAAGCCTACTCCCAAGCCTATTCGAATTCCTCCTCTGCTCCCAGACCCTCCCTGCAACACCCAGAGGCTTGGCCTTAGATTATCATGTACTGACCTGCGAGATCTTTGTTTGTACCTCAGACTGGATGTGTGTGTCCCCCCACCCTCCCCCCGACAGACTGCGAACTTTCGTTCTGCCAGCCAGCGCTCTGTCGTTTACACACAGGACCCACACGTGGGCGAGTGTGACCATTTGGATTCCTCTTATTGCTTATCAACACTGGCTGCACTGAGCTTACCTGGCACAGCCAGGATGCCAGGCTTCCCACCATAAACCTCTGTACCCCAACTCCACCCTCTGAAATCCCTCCCATTCCTCCATACCCGTACCCAAAACCCCCGCGTGCTTTTATCCCAGACTTAGGCTCACCAGTTGCGAGACTCCATACAAGCTGCCATTCTTCTGCTCCTTTCCCTTCGGCTGCAGAGTTTGAAAAAGCAACCACTCATCTTGATCACAATGGCACAAAGCTGAATAGGGCACGCCACGTTAATATAAGTGGGAATTAAGTTCCTGTGTGCCACTGACCTCATCTGAAATGTAGCATTTAATTTCACAAAATATTAATATAATGGTAAAACCATTATATTAAATGGGAAAAACCACCCTCCACAGGACAGCATGAACCCCCATCCCGCTATTGCCAGTTAACCAATTTAAATTTTCACTCTGAAAGCACCATAGTGATTATGAAATTTCAATTCCTGCCTGATTTACTCACCTCACTCTCCATGTTTCCCATTCCCAGCGTCTTCATCAATTTGTTTTTTTTTCTTTATTTGTGAGATAATAGTGTCACTGTCTCAGCCAGCATTTATTACCCATCTCTAAATGCCCAGAGGACAGTTAAGAGTCAATCACTTGTGGGTCTCGAGTCACATGGGGATGCAATGATGGAGGGGTCATGTAGCAGGACCAATAGTTCAGATTCACAAGCTGCATGTGTTTGAGGTGCACCGTATCAGATGCTGAAATTTGAATTCACTAAAAATCTGGAATTAAAAGCTAGCTGAACTGCCATGTAGCCATTGTCAATTGTCGTAAAAACCCAACTGATTCACCAATAACCTTTATGGAATAGTACATACCATACTTAGCTGGTCTGCACCATGTGTAACTCCAGGCCCACTGCAATGTGTGTGACTCTTAATTGCTCTCTGGGCAATTAGGGATTGGCAATAAATGTTGGCCTCTGAAATTACAGGTATAGCTGGCAGATATCCTTCCCCAAAGGCTATCAGTAAACGGCTAGTTTACCCTAACGTTACTATGGGAAGTTTGGTGTTATTATCCTTGGACTGAAGGAGATTGAGGAGAGGTTTGATAGAGATTTGTAAGATTGTAACAGACTTGGATAAGGTAGATAAGGAAGCATACGGTCCAGTGGATGATGAAATGAGGACAACAGAATGCTTTTATGAAGCAAGTGTTATTGATCTGAAATTTGCAATCTGTGAGAGCAGTGAAAGTGGAAACAATCAATGATTTCAAATGGAAATTGATGGACTGTTGAAGAAAACAAACTTAAAAGGGAGGTGAAAATCAAGCGGGAATATCAAATTAATTGGATGCTCTGAAGTCAACTGGCATGGACGTATTGGGGCAAATGGCCTTCTGAACACTCATTCTTTGCTTCCTTGAAAAAATATTGGGAAATTACAATGTGGAACGCTTGTGTTTGAACACTTAATCCATGCACTTAAATTAAATTTATCATTAGCTCCACTGAAAATGCACTGAGAAATATGAGATAAGGTATGTTGGTTCCTCGCAGCATAACTCAAGTCAAAACTATTTTTAAACAAAATACTATTTAGCGACCTAATTTTTTTTACTGAAATGCTGTCACAATATTGAAAAAATTAAGTGTTTTGCTGCATCATTTCAATTTTCACACAACTGCTTGTAGTCAATGTTGTTTGACGTACTGGTGAAGTTTCCAAAGTTTTAGTATAATAAGTTGAATATTAAACTTGCAGGCAAACTGGAAGGGGAGTTTTACCTGCCAGTTTCCTGGATCATGCACTTGACATTAAAAACAAAAATGCTAAAAGGCTGGTAGCCCCACCCACAGCTGCTGGCATTAAAAGCATGAATTTCTGCTACACTGCAGCATTGACACTTTCAGGGAGTGCTGAGGCAAGCACACTGTTCCTCATGTTCCCAGTAAATTTCATTAGTTGGAACTATGGATCTTAAAAGTACCTTCTGTGTGGATTACACAGGATCAGTGCTTCAGGTAATTGCTTCTTGATTTCCTTTTTACTTGTCTGCTGATTCATCTCTTTCTGTCCACTTTGAAAAGTGAGAATTTGTTCAGACAGCTTGCGACAAAGAGACAGTCAATTCTTTATTGAACATTATCAATGCCTTAGTACTTGTTTTCTCTGCATTTCCTCTGTAATGTATTCAAATGTTATTTATTTTGTTTAAGTTTCCACACAATGTGTTTCGCAAAGAAAATTCAACACTCAAGATGTTGTCTAAAACTGAGCTATGATTTTGCTATTTTCCATCTCAAAAGTCTGCACTTTTTTTGGGGGATGAGGCAAAGGGTGTGGAGTAGTGCAGGTTAGAGGAGCATGAAGAATAAATGTACGCATTTAAATGTTGTTTTGATTAAACATTGAAATATGCATTTTGCTTGTTATTCATTTGAAACTGTAAATCCATTTTGCCGAAGTATACGTCAATGCTGAAATTTGTGAAGTTTGCTGAATCGTATGAACAAAGTAGATTGGCCTAACATTGGATTAGGCAACTCAAATGAAATAAATTACCTGGTTTGGAAAATGTGACCATTAATTTCCACAAATTGTATTACTGGAGTTGAAATTTTACCTTGTGCAATAGACTGCATCTTTGATACAACACAATGTGAGGGGAAAGGAAGATGAAAAATTGGTGATTGGAATCAAAATTTGAAGCAATTAGCTAACACTATATAAACAAATATTCTTATCTGGCAACATAAGGTCAATACCATCAGCTGGCTGTGGGAGTAAATACTCAGTATCTATAGGCATTTCTCCACAGACTTGTTAGTTGTTTCAAGCCTTTTATCTTCGAAATGGCACGGATTGTTAATTTTCACCCACAAAGATTTTTCAGCATTTTATTTCATTTCCCATTTTCTACACAGAATTGATATTAAATTTGTTGAGTTTTCTGCCGTATAAATATTTACTTCACATTATTTATGAGCAGCAAAACCCTATTATAACACATTCCTTTGCCAAAACAAAAAAAAATTATCTGCAAGCACTGCTGTGACGAAACTGCACTATTTGGAATATAAAAACAAGAAATACAAGGAAAACTCAGCAGGTCAGGTATCAGCTTTTTTTTGCTTTTTGTTGTACTGTTTGTAAAGTTAATTCGCAGCCATCATTTGTTTGAAAATAAACTATCATTCCCTGCTGCCATTTAAAATAAACCACAATTAATCATTTAAATAAATTTGGGCGAAGTTCTGCTGTCTGATAGCATTAATACATGTTGTGGGAATAAGGATAAAAATCATTTCTATTTAAAGGTTTTAGATTTCTCAGTCATCAGAGGCTAGGTAATCTGTAGGGTGATTTATATGATTGGTAATACTACTCTTAAAACTTTCATGTTAACTCGTTTGTTTGGACAGAAGCAAATTAGTCCCAAACCTGATCGCCCGTAAGCAGCCCTTTGCCTCAGATTGTAACCAGCTGTGAACTGACACCAATTGATGCTCACATTTTCCCATCACACATTTCCTCAGACATTTTTCAAGAAGATTCCTGGGCCAGGAATTTCCAGGTTTTTTGAAGACAAGCTTGGACGCAGAATGGCATGGAAATGCTAACTTTACCATAAACGTGTCATTTTTTTCCAAAGGTGGCAAAAGATGACAAATGGTGCTTGATTGAATCATGTACTTGGCTCATAGTGAGCCTCTTTTCCAAGCTCCACAAGCACTTTACCCATGGTGGGTAGTCATCTGTCATACAGCAAGATTCCTGAATAAACCTGCTGACCTTCCAGCTGGCTCCAGCATGGTGGTTCAGGGTTAATTTTGTTCAGATGAATTTTGTTAGCCTTACCAATCAGAAACTTGGCATTCAAATGTTCACAGAATCATAGAATCCCTACAGTGTGGAAACCAGCCCTTCGGCCCAACAAGTTCACACCGCTCCTCAGAGCATCCCACCCAGACCCATTCCCCTATAACCCACCTAATCTACACATCCCTGAACACTACAGACAATTTAGCATGGCCAATCCACCTAGCCTGCACATCTTTGGAGTGTGGGAGGAAACTGGAGTACCCGGAGGAAACCCACGCAGACACAGGTAGAATGTGTAACCTCCACACAGACAGTCGCCCGAGGGTGGAATCGATCCCGGGTCCCTGGTGCTGTGAGGCAGCAGTGCTAACCACTGAGCCACCGTACGTGTTGTCTGCACCATTTCATTTACATCAAAGAAGTGATGGGATATTTCCCAATGACATGTTTGAGTGAGACTCCCACATCAATCAGGAAGCTTGACACCATCCAGGACAAAACAGCTCACTTGATTGGCATTCTATCTAATGTCTTCCACATTTGCTCCTTTCATTACTATGACATAGTAGCAACAATGTTTATCATCCACAAAATACACTGCAACAACTTACCAAGACTCCATTGATCGCACCTTTCAAGCCTGAGACCTCTACCATCAAGAAATTCAAGGGCAGCAAATAAATGGCAACACTGACACCTTTCAAGTTCCTCACCAAGCCATGCACTACTGGCACATGGAAACGCATGGCTGTTCCTTCAGTGTCACTGGGTAAAGATCCTGAAACTCCCTCCCCAGCGATTATATAGATGTAATATTTGTACCTATGTGGGTCAAGAAAGCAGGTCATCACCAACCTCCATCAAGACAATTAGTGGTAGACAATAAATGCTGACTTAGCCAACAATACCCATATCTTAGAAATCAATTTCAAAGCATGCTTTAGCAGATGCTCAACTATTCTTATCAGAGTGGAGAAAATTATGTGCAAATTTTTGTAGGTTTACATTGATTTTTGTCATTCAGTCCAGTTGGTTCATAATGGTGTTTATACTATAGTGAGGCTCCTCTTACCCTTCTTCATTCCATCCTAACAAACCTTGTACGTGTTACTTCACTGCCATGGCTATTAACAGATTTTTATCAGTTCAATTGATCGAGGCATTCTGTTGAAATCAATGTATTTTATATATGTGTAACCAATGGAATTTGAAATCGAACGATAGAATTCAAATTTTGGCAATTGAACATCTGATTTTTCTTTGTACTTTATATCAAAAAATGTTTTGATACATTTACTGGTGGGTTCAGAATTTTCCCATATTTAAAAGGATTTACGTCAATATCCAAACGTCGAAATTTGTCATGAAGGAAAAAGATATATGTGTTTGTTCTCACACTTCTCAGAAATGCACCATACCTTTAAGGCAGCGAGACAACAGTGCAACAGTTGATGGTCCAGTATAACAGGGTTCCATTTTACTTTCTGTGCAGCCAGTCTTTTAATAGTAGAATTTCAATCAGTAAGCTAATCAGACAGTTAGTTAGCTAGTCAACTGTCTCTGAAATCGAAATAAGCATAGCACCGAGACTGTATATTTAAGCCCGAGATGTCTAAATACAGTGCATACTTAGTTGCTAATAACATAGTTGTGTGGCTAACACAGAGAAAACCAGATCACCTCATGGTGGCAGCAAGTGAGCACTAGAAGCCAGTCACAGCGAGTTGGAACTAAAAGCTGGAAAGTACATAACTGCTGTGGCGGTCGTGAAATCATTTTCCTAACAATCGCACATCATCTGTCCAAGTTCAGAGCTGGGTTTCACATGTAACAACCAAAACAGTACATTACAAGTGCACTGATGAACAGCAACCACAATGGAGTAACAGTTGTCAGTACATTTATTTGCTGTCTTAAAAATGGGAGGCTACAATTAAAAAAAAAACTTGACAGTTTACAAGATGTCCAAGACAGCTCTAACTCAGCAACAAGTATAGTTTGAAAGATTAAAAACAAAGCTCTCTTAATACCGCTAAGGCCTACCTGTTTCCAGTGACCAAGTGATTCTGCTGCTTTGTTTTCTTTGAAAATGGCATGGACACAGAAAAAAAGCTTGTATGATATCATCATGATTGTTTTTTAGCATGATCACTACCTATAGTAAATGTTCAGATATCACTTTGAATAAGGGAAAGAAAGCAGCAACAAGGAGACGACAAGAGAGAAGCCAACATAAAATGAATTAAGATCCTTTAGATATTGGCAAGTGTACAACACAGCATAGTAAGTATGGAAAGCAAACATCCAACCATAGATCAGCATTCCAGTGACAATCTTTCAGAATTTCAGCTATTCAAACAAAGAGTAAATCTTCACCTCAGAGGTAAACCGATATCTATTAAAGAAAGACATGCCATCCAATGCCTTCCTAATTTGGGAAATGAAGGATGGAGAAGAAGAACATCCTGTGGTACTGCTAGTGATTACCACAAAGGACCTGACAAAATTTCTGACTTTTAGAAGATCGGGTTAAGATTAGAGTTAACTTCAGGATTCATAGGCTTAATCTATAGCCCAACAGCCAGGTGAACATGTTGATCTGCTCTTAGGCAATGTCATGCAAAGGTATAAAATGTGATTTCAACTATGCATTTAGCTGAAAGGCTGAAGGAACTTGTCTTTGTGTCGAAATCTATCAAATCTTCCTGGAAAGCACTTCTGGAGAAACAAAGATTAGATCATTGACAGGCTGAAGAAACAGCAACATTTGCAGATAGTTGGCTATGACAACTATTGAGCTGTCAACATAATCAGTAAACCATTCTTCTATGATGAGTTGCTTTCATCATCCAACAAAACAGTTTGCAAGATTTTGTGATTCATCCAAACAATGTTCAACAAGGAAAATGTTGGGCCAAAATTTGCAATATATCCAGCTGTTTGTAGAAATACAAAGTGCAATATAATTCTCCATAACAGTATGTGAAGAATATTCAACTGAGGAACAATATGAAAGATGTTCTAAAACTTCCATCTCTGCCCTGCAAGCATGTCAAAAAAGTCCACAGGTTAAACTTTATGGGCTGAATCTTACTTTTTTTTAAGCTAAGTACAAGATGTATCAAGTTTCTCAGAAGTTTTTTTTTGCAACAAGACTTAGCGATATTTCTCACGATATGTTACTAAACTCACACTTTTAACTATCTTCCCCCATGGCATCCCTCATATCTGATTCAAGCCCCACGTTCCACTTGCGACAATTTGCTCCTGGATGTGGCACATGTGGAAATTGGCATCCCACCTTGTGGATAGGGATCTGGGAGTCATGCCAGATGGGTTGGTTTAAACACAAAACTTCCTCTTCCCCCAGAATAAACAAATGGAGGAGCCATGTGACCAAACAATGCCAAAGCTATTCTGGTGAAACTGGCCTCAATCGCTGAAAGAAATGGACAGCACTGTAGGAAAAAGGTCAAAAGCCTTCTTCACTTTGCTGATGTCATTGTCACCATCCTCTCTCAAATAACTCTCACACATTCTGTCTATGCTACTGTCCCCACCTTCTACCAAGATTCATCCTCTATCACTCATTATTATATACAACATCTTCTCTTACTTGTTATCACCCACTCCAGTATCTAATACCACTGCATTACATGTCATTTGTGCCATCTACTTATTTGCTTGGTACACTACCCCTTGTGTTTGGAAAGAAACATCTCTGCTACCCACATTCATCTTCTGTAATGCCTACCATCTCTTATTCTAAAAGGAAAACAGTTCCAGTTGGGGAGAAAGAGTGAAGATAGGTAGTGTACTGCCCAACATTCATCTCCTCACCCCTTATGTGGAGATCATCCTGACTCTGACTGCCCAATGTGGGTGACGGACAGTGCCCAAACCCTTGGACTGGTACCAGAGACTGCCCTTGACTATGTGCTGGTAGACCTGGCTGTAGGCTATCTTCCTGGACTTGACTACGGCCTACTGACAAACGTGACGAGCTTCCTGCCTTTGTCTTTGCACAGCAAGACAAAAAAACATTAGTCCATTCGTTCTGGCTGAGGAGAAAAACTAAAAAAGCAAGGCAAGGCAGGGATGCTGTGAATACCAAGGTACAGTCAGATTGAGCAATATGAGAGCAAACACAGAACTCAGAGATGCAGCTTGGTCCACTCCAAGAGCAGAATGTATGTCCCTGAGCACACAGTGTACTTGCTGCAGCATTACAATGATAGTTTCCGGTGCAGCCCAAGGAGCAGCATTGAATTACAGAAGTGTCCTTCAAGTAGATGGCAGATATGCCATGAGGATTTTTGAGAGGCTGGCAAACATCAAATATCAATCTCCTAGACGTGGGGTCAATGTGGAAAGTGCTGACAGGGCATGCCCTGAGATGTAGGTGCCTTATGTCCAAACATGGAGGTCCTTCAAAAAAAGCAGTGAACTGAAGTGCTGCACACTCATTCTGATTCGCTTGTTGAGATTTCTCAACATCGAGATTGCTTGGCATGTTAGGTAAGATAGCAAGGTGATTATTAATGCGACAAATTGGGCCATTAACATAGCATTTAACAAGCTATAATCCCCCTCACTTAGCAACTCACTGCTGCCTCATGAGAAACTTGCCATACCACTTGTTAAACACAAAAGATGTAGCAAGATGTTCCTGACATAAAGATCAGTCTCAGTTGACTTGCACATTTCTGACACAAATTTCTATATCATTTTAAGGTAATGAATATGTCAGATCTGACACAAAAGATTTCTGAAAAAGTTCTACCCAGACTGGTTTGGTTCTATTGGTAACTTCAAAAGTGATGCAGTATTAGATCTGAAGGATGATGCCGAACCCAACATCAGCCCTCCTCATAAGTGTAGTATTCACATTCAGAATAAACTCAAATTGAGCTCTCACATAGATCACTTGTTCCTTGCACAGCAAAAATAATTTGAACAGTAAACATAGTGAAAAGGGAATTCAGTACTCACAAGACTGATGAGATCATTCAAATGGACTGATTTTGATTAAAGAAGGATAGACTACTTGCAGATGAGCAACACACAGTAGCATTTCAAATAGTTTGTTGGTCAGTTCTTCGAAGTAGGCTGGACTGAACACTGCTCAACTATTTAATTAAGCTATTGAACAGAGTAGAGGAGACTGTGAAAGAACTTAGTGGTGGTTGGTGGCTCATGTGTGTGTCTGCAACAGCTCATTACAGCCATCTACTATCCCGAACCTAATAGACAATATGGTGTAAATATAACAGGAAAATCCAGGATCACAAATATTCTGCATGTGTAACAGTAACATTTTTGAATGAACTTCAGTGTTGGTTTAATTCCTGCTTGGTCATTTTACTCTTCTCCACTGGAGACTGGTACATCTTTCTTTCAAAACTCATTAACAAATTCTTGATAAAATAATTACAGATTGTCCCAAAAAAGTGAAAGTCCTAATTTCCCAGCATTTTTGTTGAGGCAGCTGGCGATTAGGTTTTCACCTTTATTGTCTGAATATTACAGGTCAAATTGAATCCAGCTAATTATCACCCCATCAGTCTACTCTCGATCATCAGTAAAGTGATGGAAGGTGTCATCAACAGCGCTATCAAGCAGCACCTTCTCAACAATAACCTGCTCAGTGACGCCCAGTTTGGGTTCTGCCAGGACCATTTAGCTTCTGACCTCATTAAACCCTGGTTCAAACATAGTACAAAAGAGCGGAATTCCAGAGGTGAGGTGGGAGTGACAGCAGTGCTACACATGCAGTGTGGCATCAAGGAGTCTTAGTAAAACTGGAAGGATTGGGTATCAGGGTGCAAAGTCTCCAGAGGTTGGAGTCATACTTGGTACTTAGGAAGATGGTCATAGCTGTTGGAAGTCAGTCGTCTGAGATCCGGGACATCTCTGAAGAGTTTCTCAGGATAGTATCCCATACCCAATTATTTTCCGCTGCTTCACCAATGACCTTCCCTCCACCATAAGGTCAGAAGTGGGGATGTTCACTGATGACTGCACAATGTTCAGCACCATTTGCGACTCCTCAGATACTGAAACAGTTCACTTTCAAATGTGACAAAATCTGGACAATATCCAGGCTTGTGCTGACAAGTGGCAGGTAGTATTCATGTCACACAAAGCCAGGCAATGACAATTTCCAATAACGGGTGATCTAATATCCACCCCTTGTCATTCAATGGTGTTGCCAGCACTGAATCCCCCACTACCATTGACGAGAAACTCAACTGGACTTGCCACATAAACACAATGACTACAAGAGCAGGTTAGAGGCTAGGAATACTGTAGTGAGTAACTCACCTCTCGACTCCCCAAAGCCTATCAATCATTTACGACGCACAAGTCAGGAGTGTGATAGAATTCTCTCCACTTGCCCAGATGGCTGCAGCTCCAACAACATTCAAGGAGCTTGGCACCACCTAGGACAAAGCAGCCTACTTCATTGGCACCATATCCATAAACATCCACTCCGTCCACCACCGACATTCGGCAGCAGTGTATACTATCTACAAAATGCACTGCAGAAATTCACCGGAGATCCTTAAACAGCGCCTTCCAAACCCAGGGCCAATTTCATCTAAAAGAACAAGAGCAACAGATACATGGGAACACCACCACATTCAAGTTCCCCTCTAAACAACTCACTGTCACTGGGTCAAAATCCTGGAATCCCCTCCCTAATGGCATTGGGTGCTATCCCACAGCACATGGACTACAGTGATTAAAGAAGGCAGCTCACCACCCTCTTCTCAAGGGCAATAAATGTTGGCAAGCCAGCAATGTCCGCACCCCAAAAATGAATTTTTAATAAACATCAACTGCATGGTAATTTGGTGGACCTATCATCTTAGGTTACTTTTCACATTGTCCTTTTTCCCAAAGAAAAATTAACAGCCTCCTGCTTCCAACTAAGTTTATTTCCTTTCTCACCCATTGTTGCTGTTTCCCAATGTTATTCATATGTCAGTGCTAAAAACTTCCATAGGTTCATTAAGAAGTTACAAGATTCTTTGAACAGCTTGACAACTGTCAAAGGATAGATACTTAAAAGCATTAACAAATATAAAACCTGCAGCAAATTATTAACTAATCTCCAAGATCCTTATGCTTTCTAGAAATAGTGTGTGCCTAGTTAATGGTGTGTGTTGTTCAGTAATGAAAAAAAAACATTATACAAGCAGACACAATACCTCAGAATTTATATTCAGGATTAAAGTGACCACTTGCAGCTAGACTGGAAGAAAGCTGCCCACAAAGGTCCTGTGATATCTCTGGCTTGGATTTCTTCTTTCCTGATATTGGTTTGAGGCTGGAGCTAAGTCAAGGATATCCCTAAAGGCCAGCAATTTGTGATGTCATCAAGTAGAAGTATTTTTGCCAACAGCAAACCAGGAAGAAGCCTCCAATTGTTTCAGAGATAGTAGGAACTGCAGATGCTGGAGAATTTGAGATAACAAGGTGTAGAGCTGGATGAACACAGCAGGCCAAGTCTAGGCCCGAAACGTCAGCCTTCCTGCTCCTCTGATGCTGCTTGGCCTGCTGTGTTCATCCAGTTCTACACCTTGTTATCTCAGAAGCCTCCAATTGTTCAGAATCCCTTACTGTTTAATATCACCTTAGAGCATAAAATGAATTATTGAGGCAGAAATTTCCTGAACAATTTTTGTTTTCTTTTCTTTATAATAGACATATATGACATTCTACAAACATAAAATTAGTTTGAGGTCTTAGAGATTTATTAGAATAATTACAACTTCAGTTTACAGCTAAAAATGCTGATACATCTCATTCAGTAACGTATAGCTTTTTCAAGTTCATTTCCAATGAGACATATAGTACAAAAGGTCTTTTCAATTCAATGATTTTTTTAATTGATTGAAGTCTGGGAGACTTCATCACCGCACCCTTGGAACAAGTTTAGAATCACTGACAACAACTTCTGAATTTACAAGTTTAAATGCACTTGTCGAAGTCACTGTCAGCTTCCGAGCAGTAATGATGACAACACCAATAGATTCACTGTCAGTTCTATTGCAAAATCTCGGTCATTGTGTTGCGAATGCATGTTGCTAATGGACCTTTGTAGTATTTGTCGCACTTGTGACAATGGTCTGAATTTGACACAATTATTTTAATTATCACAAATCAAAGTGTAGAAGAATTGCAACTAACTTCTGTTTCTCTCTCTCTCTCTCTCTGTCTGTCTCTCTTTCTTCCCTTTGTTCACTAATTAAAGCATTAATGCCAAATCAATAAGTCTTTTTCCAAGACACAAATATTGGCAACACTGTACATCCTTTAATTTATTAGGTGCTGTTTTTGGAAAGTGTTTTGTAAACCTATTTTCTTTGCGGTTAAAGAAGAGCGAGAAAAGTTGCTTTGTGTTTGTGCAGTACATAATTACAGAAATGATGGATTGCTTCTTGTGTCTTTGAAGGATTTTTACATGATTGCCAAATAGTTCACCCTAATATAATATATGCATACCTGTGGGAATTGAGCCAAAAAACAATGACGTTGAAAGCTAAATGATTGGATTAAGATTTGTATTCATTTCACAATCTCTCCTTATGTCAATGCTACAGATTCATTTGGACATCCATCAAACTTCTCAGAGCCTTTAAGCTATTCATGATATCATGCAGATTCAATTCCCAAGAACAGTAAACAAAGAAAATTGAAATGAAAACATTTGTGATGTGCTACTGGCTTTCAATCTGCTATATATTGATTGTTATTTTCGTTACCAATGTATGAAAATATGAGGGTGGATTATATGTGCCATCCACACATAGGAAGGCTGGTGGGTCAGAAAGGCATCAGATGTCACATCCACACATTCAGAATTAATGGGTGTCATACATCCAAAGTGGAGCCTGGCAAGTTTAATCCTGCAGGCTGCTGATGTGTGAAAAAAAAGGGGTGCCTCCTTCCCAGGTTCTTGGCACCAATGAGAGTAACCACAAACACATACAGATTTCTCTAGTTACACCCACCCTTCCCCCAGCCCTGTCCTGACTTGTGCATCTTTCAAACACCTCTCCACTTATCCCCTGTGTTGCAGACCCTACAGGTTCTGGACCCAGCTCTCCAGGATAGCCACCAAACTTTCCTAAGAAATAGCCAGACAGTCGCATTCAACTCCTGACAATGGAGATCAGTGTGTCCCATATTCCTGCCTGCCACTCCTTTTCTTCGCTGTGCATGTGGACAAAGCGCCTGTTTGCTAAAAGGTGCAGGGTGTTCTTCTGCTTGGGCTGAGCAAATGCCTGGTCACTGGCAATCCTCAGATTGCCTACAGGCTGGGACTATTCTTCCTTGGCCAGCTATGGAGCTATCACAGTGAGGTGCTCACCAGCTGGCACTCCCACAATTTCCAAGTTTGAGGTGTTATTTTTTGAGCGAGGTGGAGGGGGGGGGGGGGTGGGCGAGGTTGAGAGTCAGGTTGAGAGACATCCTGTTAATATCTACATAGCAGAAGAGACCAAAGACGTGGCATCCAGAGGTGAAAACTTCAATGAATGACACTGACAGCAGAGTTACTGCGAGAGTCGCAGTGGTATTTACTTAGTGGGACATGGATATCTTAGCATCCCTGCAGATGCATTCCCAGTCTTCTCCTGCAAGGAAAAACATTCTGTCTTCATAGGGGGTGAGGAGTCTGATGTTGGGCACCCCTCTATCCATCCAAGCCCTTTTTGCCCCATCATGGGCTGCCTTCTCCTGGAATGAAAGAAAGGAAAGGATTGAGTGAGGTGAGAGTATGTATCATGGCTGTTGGTGCTGGTACAAGCAGTTGAAAAGTGGTGCGGTGTCCCAAGGGAGTAAGTAGGCAGTGCAGATGTGTTGGAGGGTTAGCAATGTGAGAGGCTACAGCTGATGAGACCGAGAAAGGGAAGATATTGCCTGCAATTGAGAGAGTGGCATAGCATGAGTCTTTGCTGGGAGGTGGGTGAAGTAGCAGAAGTAGAGTGAGTGTGAGGCAGCTGAGAGAAGAGTGTGACAGAATGGAAATTCTCATTGAACTTCTTATGATCACGCTGGCCATTCCTCCATCTGTGGAAATGGTACTGACCTGGATGGAGACCGCCGACCAGGCTGCCAGAATCTAGTGTCATGACTTCCTCTTTCAGTCCCCAGGAAGAGAACAACCCTCGTCTGCACACACTTCCCTCCATCACGATCTCCGGTGCCATCTTCCCCCCCTCCGACATCTTTGCACTGTTCCACCGGGTGAACATAGAACATAGAACAGAGAACAGTACAGGCCCTTCGGCCCACAATGTTGTGCCGAACTTTTACCCTAATCCTAAGGTCTATCTAACCTCCACCCCTACCTTATACTATCATCCATATGCCTATCTAATAGCCGCTTAAATGCCCCTAATGAGGCTGACTCCACTACCCTCTCCAGCAATGCATTCCACGCCCCTACCACTCTCTGAGTAAAGAACGTACCTCTGATGTTTCCCCTGCATCTACCTCCACTCACTTTAAAACTATGCCCCCTGGTAATAGCTACCTCCACCCTAAGAAAACGTCTCTGGCTGTCTACTCTATCTAAACCTCTGATCATTTTTGTACACCTCTATCAAGTCACCTCTCATCCTCCGTCATTCTAAAGAGAAAAGCCCTAGCTCTCTCAACCTTTCCTTGTAAGACCTTCCCTCCATTCCAGGCAATATCCTGGTAAATCTCCTCTACACCTTTTCCAACGCCTCCCCATCTTTCCTGTAATGAGGCAACCAGAACTGGACACAATACTCCAGATGTGGCCGAACCAGGCTTTCGTATAGCTGGAGCATAACGTCACGTCTCTTGAACCCAATCCCTCTATTAATGAAAGCTAACATACCATACGCCTTCTTAACAACTCTATCCACCTGGGTGGCAGCTCTCCGGGAACTGTGAACATGAACCCAAAGATCCCTCTCTTCCTCCACAGTGCCAAAAATCTTTCTGTTAACTCTGTATTCTGCTTTCAAGTTTGTCCTTCCAAAATGAATCACCTCACACTTTTCAGGGTTAAACTCCATCTGCCACTTCTCAACCCAGCTCTGCATCCTATCAATGTCCCTTTGTAACCGAGAACAGCCCTCCGCACTGTCAACAACGCGACCCACCTTCGTATCGCCCGCAAACTTGCTAATCACAAATAGGAGAGGACCCAGGACAGGTCCTTGTGGTACACCACTCGTAACTGAGCACCATGTTGAATATTTTCCGTCCACTACCACCCTTTGTCTTCTAAGGGTCAGCAAATTCTGAATCCAATCTGCCACATTTCCCCCTATCCCATGCCTCCTTACCTTCTGCATAAGCCTACCATGGGCAACCTTATCAAACGCCTTACTGAAATCCATGTATACCACAGCCACCGCTCTACCTTCATCCACGTGTTTGGTTACCTCTTCAAAGAATTCAATAAGATTAGTGAGGCATGATCTATCCCTCACAAATCCGTGCTGACTATCACGAGTCAAACTGTGCCTTTCCAAGTGATCATAAATCCCATCTCTCAGAGCCCTTTCCAATAATCTGCCCACCACCGATGGAAAACTAACTGGCCTGTAATTTCTGGGGTTATCCCTATTCCCTTTCTTGAACAACGGAATAAAGTTTGCCTCTCTCCAATCTTCCGGCACTATACCAATGGACAGTGGGGACGAAAAGATCATCGCCAAAGGCCCTGCGATCTCTTCCCTCCCTTCCCATAGAATCCTTGGATAAATCCCATCAGTCCCAGGGGACTCATCTATCTTCAACTTCCTCAAAATTCCTAGCACATCTTCCTTACTAACATCGACCTCCTCTGGCCTACCAGCCTGTTTCATACTGTCCTCCTCTACAACCAGGTCCTTCTCAGTTGTGAATACCGAAGAAAAGTATTCATTAAGGACTTCTCCTATCTCTTTAGGCTCCGTGCACAAATTCCCTTTACAATCCTTGATCGGCCCTACCCTTTCTCTGGTCATTCTCTTATTCCTCACGTACGTATAAAATGCCTTGGAGTTTTCCTTGATCCTATCTGCCCAGGTTTTCTCATGCCCCCTTATAGGTCTTTCTTCAGCTCCTTCCTGGATAACTTGTATCCTTCTACAGCCTTTCCGTTCCTTGTTTCCTAAATCTTACATAAGCATCCTTCTTCCTCTTAACCAGTTGTTCGACCTGTCTTGAGAACCAAGGCTCCCTCACTTAACCGCATCTTCCCTGCCTGCTAGGGACAAACGTATCGAGCACATGCAGTATGCATTCCTTAAACAATCTCCACATTTCAATAGTGCTCTTCCCTGACAGCATCTGTTCCCAATTTATGTCACCCAGTTCTTGCCTAACAGAATTGTAATTACCCTTCCCCCAATTATAAACCTTACCCTGCTGTATGTACCTATCCTTTTCCATGACTATTGTAAAAGTAACAGAGTTATGATCGCTACCGCCAAAATGCTCTCCTACCAACAGGTCTAACACTTGGCCTGGTTCATTGCCAGGAAATCCAAAGTGGCCTCTCCTCGTGTTGGTCTGTCTACATACTGTGTCAGGAATCCTTCCTGAACGCACTGGACAAAATCCGATCCATCTAAACTATTACAACTAAAATGTTTCCAATCAATATTTGGAAAGTTGAAGTCACCTATGGCTACAACCCTGTGACTTCTGCGCCTTTCTAGTATCTGCCTCCCAATCCGCTCCTCTACTTCTCTGCAACTATTAGGGGGCCTGTAAAAAATCCCCAGCTAAGTGACTGCTCCTTTCTTGTTCTGGACCTCAACCCAAACTGACTCTGTAGACATATCATTCTCAAACTGCCTTTCAGTAGCTGCTATATTAGCCCTGACTAGCAATGCCACTCCCCCACCTCTTTTTCCACTCTCCCTATTTCTTTTAAAGCATCTAAATCCTGGAACTTCCAACAACCATTCCTCTCCCTGAGTTACCCAAGTTTCTGTAATGGCCACAACATCGTAGTTCCAAGTACTGACCCATGCTCTAAGTTCATCCACCTTATTTCTGATACTTCTAGCATTGAAGTATACATACCTCAAACCATCTCTGTGTCCACAATTATGCTCCATCAACTGCATTTCTTTATTGTTGTGTCTGTTGGAAGGCTGAATACTTCATCCACTGAATTATAAATCCAGTTCCCCATCCCCTGCCAATCTAGTTTAAACCATCCCGTATAGCTCGGGTGGGGTGGTTTTGCAATGCCAGTTCTCCTGTGGGTGCAGAGTGGGCTTTTAAAGATGGCGGGGACACTAGGGGTGCTGGTCTTTAGGCAGAAATCTGCTGAGGAATGAGTTGTTTGCCACAGTTAAGTGGCACGTGGTGAGATGGGGATAGAATCAAATAGGATGGGTACCAGAGGGGCAATGTAGGTAGGTAATGAGGTGAGTAAAATATGGCAAGTGATCCCATCAGGCATCACAGAGCAAATCCCTTCAAAACAAAAACTCAAAGCAACTCACCCTTAGTGAAAAATCATAGGATTTTCTGCACGCAATCAATCATTAATTTACGAGCAAGACTTATTCAAACATCCTAGGAAGGGTCACTGGACCCGAAGCATTAACTCTGTTTTCTCCTTCACAGATACTGCCAGACCTGCTGAGTTTTTCCAGCAACTTTGTTTTTGTTCCTGATTTACAGCATGCGCAGTTCTTTCGGTTTTCCTACAAACAAGGGCTGTTATTCCCCAAGATTTAAAAGGTTAAGGGATGACTTGGTTTAACTTTTTGAGAGATTACAAGAAACAGATATAGTAGGTAAAGAGAACATATTTTCGCTGGTTTGAAAACAACTGGGAAGCTTAGTCTAAAAATTAGAGCCAGAAACTTTTAGGGTAAAATTAAGGAAAACCGCCCACATTAAAAGGGTGGTAGAGAAATGGGACTCTCCCCTGCAAAAGGCAATTGTTGCAAGATCAATGGTTAATTTAAATCTGAGATTGAGAGATGTTTGCTAAGCAATGGCATTGAAGGGCATAGGGGAAATGGAACTGTAAGAACGGAGGTCACAGGTCAACTATAATCTAATTAGCTGGTGTAATAGACTCAGAAGGTGAAATAACCTATTCCTGTGCCTATGGGCTGGATTGTGTGTGAACACTCCCTAGTGGAGTGCATACTGTTGGGATCACATAAAGTACCATGGGCACTGTCACTCACCTGACACTGCTGTAATCTTACTTATAGCAGGAGACATGCAGGTCAGCATCTCTGCTCTGGGGCAATTGATGGCATTAACTGGCCAATGAATGGCTGTTTAAGGATGTCATCTTGTCACCACTGGGATTTTACCAGCTGCTGGGAAGAACCACACCAAGCAACCAATCTGCAGCTTTCACTTTGCACTTTGGTGGTGTGTTATGGGGGAAAACTTCCTTCAGGGGTCCCCTGAACTCATCAGAAGGCCCCCTTCAGTTTCCCTTCCCACCCTGGTTTCCCTCTCTACCTTCATCCCACTTACCACTCTTGCCCCCTCCCTGGGACCTTCTAACCTGGACCACACAATGTGCCCACCAACTTCCAAGACATTTGCAGAGGCTTCAGCACCACATTAAATTTAGCCCTGTAATTGTAGAAGGCACGACTTAGATCACACGTAGAATACCATGAATAGTTTTGGGCACTTTATTGAAGGAAAGATATACTGGCATTCCAGAAAAGATACAGTAGGTTGATCCTGGGTATGGGGAGGTAGCTTCTTATGCGTCAGAGGTAATGAGGAGTAATTTCTTCTCTCAGAGGGCAGTGAGTCTATGAATTTTTTTACCACAGAGGCCTGTCAAAGTTGGGTTGTTGAGTATATTCAAGGCAGAGATAAGCCAATTTTTAATCAGTAAGAGAATCAAGTTTTAAAAGGTTGGAAAGTGGATTAGCAGATCAGCCATGATCTAACTGAATGCCAGAGCAGGCTTGATGGACTGACTGCCAACTACTGGTCCTACATCTCTTGTCCATCATCTCCTACATTTGTCTTACTCTCTCCTTAGATCTAACCCAGCCAATTACTATCCCATCAATCTCCTTTCAAACATCAATGAAGGAATGGAAGGGGTCATCAACAATTCTATTAAACATCACTTGCTTCACAATAACCTGCTCACTGACACTGTCTTTTGATTCTGTCAGGCCCATTCAGTCCTCATCTCATTGCAAACTTGGTACAAACATGGACTAAACAGATGAATGCCAGAGGTGAGATGAAAGTGTCCACCCTTGATATCGGGGAAGCATTTGAAAAATGTGGCATCAAGAATCTCAAACAAATCTAGTATCAATGGGAATCAGGGAGAAAACTCTCCATTAGTTGGAGTCATGCCTAGTGTAAAGATGGATGGTTGTGGTTATTTGAGGTTAGCTGTCTTAGCTTCAGGATATCTCTGCAGGAGTTCCTCAAGGTAGTGTTCTAGGCCCAACCATTTTCAGCTGCTTCATCAAATGACCTTTCCTCCATCGTAGCTTCAGAAGTGAGAATGTTCAGTGAAAATTGCACAACATTTGTGACTCCTTAGATACTGAAACAGTCCATGGCCATGTCCAAATGCAACAAAACACGGACAATATCCAGCTTTAAACAGACAAATGCCAAAATACATTCATGTCACATAAGATACTTATGTGGCCATCTCCACAAAGGGAGAATCTAACCATCAGCCTCAACATTCAATAACATTACCATCATTGAACCCCACTATCATTGTCAACATCCTGGGCTTACCACTGACCACAAATTGAACAGGACTAGCAATATGCATACTGTGGCGACAAGCATACAATCGGAGATTAGGAACTCTGCAGTGAGAAACTCACTCTTAAACTCTCCAAATGCCTGTCCATCATCTACAAGGCACAAGTCAGGAGTGTGACAGAATGTTCCCCACTTGCCTAGATGGATGCAACTCCAATAAAACTCAAGACGCTATGGCAACACTCTTACAAAGCTGCCCATTTGATTGGCATCACATCTAGAAACATTTGTTCCCTCCACCACTAACACTCAGTAGCAGCAACATGTAAGATGCATTGCTAAAATTCATCATGACTCTTTAGACAGCATCTTCCAAACTGAAGACCACTACCATCTAAGAGAACAAAAACAACAGATACATGGAAATATCACCACTTGAAAGTTCCCCTCCAACCCACTCATCATCTTGACTTGGAAAAACATCGTCATTCCTTCAGTGTGCTGGGTCAAAACCCTGCAACTCCCTCTCCAACAGCATTTGGGTCTATCCACAGCAAATGGACTGCAGAAGTTCAGGGCAGCAACTCACCATCTTCTCAAGGATAAACAACGGATTGGCAATAATGTTGGCTAGCCAATAATGCCCTCATCCCATGAATGAAAAACTACTTTCACTTCTTTCTAGCATGGCTCAAGTTGAAGCTAACATTCTGAATCAAGCCCCTCCAGTTGAAGCAGACATTTTCCTTTCCTCAGCTGGTGCAATTTCTACCCCAACCTCTCCAGCACTCTTGACCCACCCATCAGTTCAAGATCTCATCTTTAAGAAAGACGGACTTTGGATTCTGATAGAAGGCACTGAGATCTACAGCAGGAGAATTCTCGCTGCTGGTGACTACTTGGGGAGACTTAAATCAGGCAGCCTTTATGTCCTTTAATGAAGCACATTTCAACTCGCACTCCAGTGAGGAAGGCAAGAGACATAAAATCATAAAATTTCACAATACAGAAGAAAGCCATTTGACTCAACATGACTGTACACTCTTCCTAAAGAGCTACCCAACTAGTCCCATTCTCTACCCTATCGCCGTAGCCCTCTGAATTCACCACATTTGATGATATATCCAGCTCTCTTCTGAAACTGCCTATGGACTCTACCATCACCATTCTCCCAGGCAGTGCATTCCTAATCCCAACAACTCTGAGTAAAGAAATTTCACCTCATCTCACTCTTCGTTCTGTTACTGACAATCTTAAAATTCTGACATAACAACAAATTGAAGCAGAATATCCTTTCCCTGTCAAAATTTTTCATAACTTTGAATGCTTCAATCAAGTCACCTTTCAATCTTCTCTGCTCCAAGGACAGTAAGCTCAATTTCTCTAATCTTTCCTTGCACTTAAAATCCTTCAATGCTGTCACCATTCTAGTGAATTTCTTTGACATTCTCTTCAGGGCTTTAAAGTCCTTTCTTAAATAATGAGCCCAGAACTGTTACTCTATGCCTCAATTTGTAAACCCAAGGATCCTAAAAGCTTTCTTAAGTGTTTCAATTTTCCTGGCCACCGTATCAGAACAAAAAACCGTTAGAATCACCTCATGGTGCAATTATACCTTCTCCAAAAGAATACTGATAAACTCTTTAATCCAAAGAGTGTTTCATTTTACCTCTTGCTGAATCTTCAAGATGAAAGATTGCTCAGATGAAAATCATCCACAAACTTCAGATAATTTTATTACATTTAAAACTAATAGCCTGAGTGATGGCGTATATTGTGGAATTACAAGTCAGCAACAATGCTTTTCAAGTAAATAACACAAGGAGAGCAAGTTTTCCTTGTAAAATGAGGTGTTAACACTTGGAAATTATTATTTTTTTCATATCTTTGCCAGGATATCCAGATTAGACCATCATCTTCGCCGCTAGATTTAAAAGGCCACACATGCAAGGACAAGCAATGTCGACCACTCTGCACGGTTCATGATATTTGCCTGGATATGGCAGAGAAGAGAGAAATCTGCCCTACGTCATGAAGGGCAGACAGGATTGTGTAGAGAGGTGCTGTCTACTTCCCACATGATCTGCAGCAAACGCCACCAACACGATACCCTGACAGCCGTTGTCCCAGGTCAATGCGGTCTCAGTCATCTGGAGGAAAATCCAGTGTAGGAAGAAGGTCTCTCTGCTACCTCACCCTCACTCTATCACTGCTACCGCACCCACCTCCCAGCCTTGGCTCATGCACGTCCATTATTGCCTGCACCGCCTTCCCTCGCTCACTGCCATGCACCCCAAACTGGACACCACTAACCCTACGTGGCCTCAGCCATGCCTACTCACTCACTCACCTCACCACGGTTCCCTGACCTGCACCAGCACTAATAGCAGTGCCATTCACTTGCATCGTGTTTCACCCCTCCTTTCTCACAGTCCAGAACGAAACAGTCCAAAATAGGGCAGAAAGGGCCGAGACGGTGGTGAGTTGTCTGTCACTCGGGTCTTCATCCTCTACGAGTAAGACGACCTGAACCTGACTGTAGACTGATTTCGGAGGCTGTCGTTGAGCTACTGTGCCAGAACCCGCTGACTGAAGGGTGCCTCCCCCTGTGGGACAAGGACGACTTCCATCTGACTTTGAGAAATGGCCATGTGCTTGAAGCCCACGCAGTGTGGCTGCTATGACAACTGCTGGCTCATGGGGCTGGTATAGCACTGATGTGGCATGGTGGCATGCATTAGCACGTCCATCCGCTTGGACTGGTAATTGGTGACACCCATGACAAGCTGAAAGGTGTCTGTGCCAAAAGGGATGGCAAAGTTAGGTAAGGCAAAGTGCTGTGAGCATCCAATAGACACAAAATGAGTGAGAGTTAAGTGCACAGACGAGGATCCCTGAGGTGCACCCGGGATCAATTCATGATTTGACTGCCTGGCCCTGCACACAAAGTGTCCTTGCAGCAGAATTGCTGTGAGAGGTTCTCACTCCAATCTGCAGCATTGAAGTGCAGGACCAAACTGTAATTTGATTGGAGATGGTGCTGACAGGCTGGCATGTGTCACATGTCAAGATGAGTGGGATGTGGGCATCTGTGTCTGCTAACTGTGAACATCCCCTGGAGATTCTGGTGCCAGGGGTCCAAGATGGCGTTCCAAAGATTAAGCAGCATGTTGGAGTCACCAGGTACCCAGTCTGACTTCCATGTCAGGAATTCTCACATTTAATTTCGATCCAGTATGCATTAAATTAGAAACTGTATATCAGTGGTGAGATTTGATGTTAATGAAGCTGAATATGAACAATAACCCCCATTAATCGGCTTCTCACTGTTCCCTAGTGAGAATCAGGTCTTAAGACCGGGAACTGTATTGGAAAATATGACTTTCTGCACTTGATGTTAAGAAAGGCCAAGTTGGACTTGTCATGTGATTGTCCCAGACCAGAGGCCACATTTTCAAGGCCCTATAAGAATCTGCACAATGAGCCCACTATATTTCAATAAACTCTTCACATTCAATCTGTCTTGAATGATAGAGACGAGCAGAGAGGCTGATGTTTTGGGCCGAGACCCTTCATCAGAAAAGGGGGAGGGGAAGGGGGTTCTGAAATAAATAGGGAGAGAGTGGGAGGCGGATAGAAGATGGATAGAGGAGAGGATAGGTGGAGAGGAAACAAACAGGTCGAAGAGGCGGCGATGGGGCCAGTAAAAGTGAGTGTAGGTGGGGAGTTAGGAAGGGGATAGGTCAGTCCAGGGAGGACGGACAGGTCAAGGGGGCGGGATGAGGTTAGTCAGTAGGAGATGGAGGTGCGGCTTGAGGTGGGAGGAGGGGATAGGTGGGAGGAAGAACAGGTTAGGGAGGCAGGGACGAGCTGGACTGGTTTTGGGATGCGGTAGGGGGAGGGGAGATTTTGAAACTTGTGAAATCCACATTGATACCATTGGGCTGCAGGGTTCCCAAGCGGAATATGAGTTGCTGTTCCTGCAACCTTCGGGTGGCATCATTGTGGCACTGCAGGAGGCCCAGGATGGACATGTCGTCTGAGGAATGGGAGGGGGAGTTGAAATGGTTCGCGACTGGGAGGTGCAGTTGTTTGTTGCGAACCGAGCGTAGGTGTTCTGCAAAGCGGTCCCCGAGTCTCCGCTTGGTTTCCCCGATGTAGAGGAAGCCACACCGGGTACAGCGGATGCAGTATACCACATTGGCAGATGTGCAGGTGAACATCTGCTTGATGTGGAAAGTCTTCTTGGGGCCTGGGATGGGGGTGAGGGAGGAGGTATGGGGGCAGGTGTAGCACTTCCTGCGGTTGCAGGGAAAAGTGCCGGGTGTGGTGGAGCTGGAGGGGAGTGTGGAGCGGACAAGGGAGTCACGGAGAGAGTTGTCCCTCCGGAAAGCAGATAA